>NC_079190.1:335094774-335412274 GCF_029499605.1 Hyla sarda | reverse complement strand
AGATGAATAATATGAGATGAAATTAAAATGTAGCTCTGGGTTGGATTTACACAGGCTCATTTATTAGGGAATTATATTATCTGCAATTCTCTAATATGGTCCCAGTAACAGAATCAATCTTAACTGCAAACAGAACCCTCGGGGAAAAAACTAGAAGGATGAGGATGAGAGATATGAAGTTAGATATGAAGGATGAGGCGTATGATGTTACATATGAAGGATACGACATATGATGTTATGTAGCTTGATAGCAGCAAAATTGTAAAAAAAAAAAGATTTGGATATGAAAGGTCAAGAGACATGTTAGAAAGCACAGCCAGTAATAAATATGTAGTAAGTATCTGTTCAGTAATAATGATTTATCCAAAACTTTAAAACAGATCCCATTTAAAAAAGATATTACGTATTGGAAAATGCCAAGTACCCCGAATTACCTGTGGGAGTTGGAAGATCAATTGGGTCAAGGTGCTACTGCCAGTGTGTACAAGGCACGGAATAAGGTAAGAAACAATTATAAACGTCATCTTTGTATGAGGGAGTCTGTCAGCAGACGGATCACATTCTGACAATGTCCAGCAGGTGGTCTCCCTGGCCTCTTCCCACTCAACATGGCTTTATTGACAAATTTCTCCTTGCTGTGTGTATAGAGAGACGTGTCAATCAAGCAATGCTGGGGGCGAGGGGGTAAGCCAAAAGGACCTTTTTCTGGACATTTTCTCCGTGCCTTAGGTTTTTGAGAAACTCAGAGTAAAACATACCGTAGTTGTAAATGGCCAGGAACCTAACGGGACTTGATGCTGCCTGTGGTTCAGGCAACATTAATATGCTTACCATGTGAATGTAAAATGTTTGATTTTGTAATCTTCATACCTTTTATTCATTTTCAGATTCCCTGATATGCAATTTGCAACTTGCTCCTAGTTTTAGACTTTTCTGCCCTGTAGGTGCGTTATTCCTAGTAATGCATTCTGAATGGAAAGTCTGTGAATCCAGGACGATCATGCTGTCTTCACTAGCTCTTATGTATCAGTTCAACGTCATTCCTATTTTGCTTTCTCCTTCAATGGCCCATAAAGTATAAATCCTTTCTTTTTTAATTCCCATTCCATTTAAATACACTTACGACTTTGGTCGTATGATTTTTGCGCTGTGCATTGAGCTTGCTGCAATGATCCAGGGGATCCAGATATCTCTGGAATAGCCCTCCATGATAGGGAATTCAAGATCTGCTTATTTGCAGATGATGTTCTTCTTACCCTCTCTAATCCCTTGCTTTCCCTTCCTAACACCTATAGGGTCCTTCACGCTTATGGAATAGCTTCTGGCTACAAGGTTAATCTCTCTAAAACGGAAGCTACCTTTGAATCTTACCTGTCTTTGTCTACTCTTCTGCGTGCTAACTATTCTTTTAGATGGTCTTCCTCTGCTATTAAATATCTGGGTGTGCTTCTTACTCCTTGCTACACTTCCCTCTATTCTACTAATTTCCCTCCTCTTTTTCGTGAACTCTGGGCTCTTATGAGAGAAATGGCAGTCCCAATATATTTCATTTTTTAGACGTATAGCAGCGGTTAAAATGACAATCCTCCCTAAATTGCTTTATTTTTTTTTGAGACGTTGCCAATTCGTGTTCTTCTGTTTTCTTCTCTTTGCTCTTTCCAATCGGCTATATTCCGCTTTATCAGGGATGCTAAACGGTATCGCCTCCCAATGTCAGTTATGATCGCTAGTTATGGCCTATGGGTGGATTGGCGGTCCCTGAGGTGGTCAAATACTATTGGCTGCCAATTTACGTCATTTGGCGGCGTGGTCTACATACCATGTGTATAGTCGATGGATGGAGCTGGAAAAGCTGTGGTTGGCTCCAATTCATCCGAATGCTCTTCTTTGAAGTATCCCTCCCTCCTCCATCTCCCTGAGTCCTCTGTTGGGTCCGATGACCTTCTCTCGTTATGTGTGGAGGTATTGCTCCAGGAAGTTTAAGCTATTTTCCTCTTCCTCCCCTTTATCGTCCTTCCTTTATCATCCTGACCTTCCCTCTGGCCTGTCTTCGGGTATGGTGCAGGAGTGGGGTTCTCTGGTCTTTTTTGCTGAGCAGATGTTGTGGATCCTCTTTCTCGCTCTCTCTTGTCTTTTGAACAGCAAGTGTCTTGCAGGGATCTCCCCCCTCCCCCCCCCCCCCCTGAACGGCTCCACCATCTGCAACTTAGGCATTTTATGTCTTCTACGCTGAATTCAACAATTGTATCTCAGCCTACGGGCTTTGAATGATTGTGTCGTGGTGGACCTCAGACAAGGGGACTTCTCTCTATCTTTTCTGTCCTTCTTACCTCTCCTGATGGCGACATGCCTTCGCATCGCTATATGCGCTGCTGGGAGGAGGTTCTGGATGCTACCATTACTCTCCCTCAGTGGCGTATAAGTGCATGTAAGGCTTCTATTTTCACTGCATATAAGGAGACTTATGGGGTGGTATCATACCCCGGAGTTGTTGAATAAATTTAATCCTGCTCTGGCATTGTGGGGTGGGCTTGGGATTTATCTTCCACATTTTATGGTCATGTCCACTTATAGTGGACTTCTGGAGAATGGTGCAGCACTTGCTTACTGATGTCTTGGGTGTATCTGTTCCCCTGGACCCTTTGCGATATTGTAATGTTGTCTTTACCCTTGTTTCCGAAAACATTTTTTTTTCAATAAAAATTTACAGTTGAAAAAAAAAAGAAGTGCATCAGTTGTTTAGCATCCGGCGTCCATTGTTTGTGAATGCCGGACGGGAGAATGCGGGAGAATGTCTGTGCTGGTCCAGCGAGTCCAATCATCTGGCATCCAAACAGATGCTGGATGATTCTGAACTTTCCCATTCAAATTAATGGGATCAATTCTTTTACTTAATTTTCCCTTCGGCACATTTTCTTCAATGCCAGAGGGAAAAAGAAAACTGACGACGCACATATGTAAAGGAGGCCTTACACATACTGTATACTCGCACATCGTTGCCACTATTCTGGCAGGAATGCAAATATTGAAAATATTAGATCAGATGTGAATCGACACAAAGACAATGATAATGACCACATACGATGTATACACCAGTACTGAACTTTTGCATGTTTTGTGTTCTGTCCCTACAGAAGTCTGGAGAGGAAGTGGCAGTCAAGGTGTTTAATAACTCTAGTTACCTCCGGCCATTTGAAGTACAGATGAGAGAGTTTGAGATGCTGGGGAAACTCAACCACATTAATATTGTCAAGCTCTTTGCTGTAGAGGAAACTGTAAGTTACTGCCTAACCCTTCCTAAACTTTAGTACTGCTACAGCTCATACGCTTTACTTGGTTAACATCTAAAACATTCTTTTTTATATTGACACAACTTTTCTGTCTTACAAAATTACAAGATGATTTATTCAGGCGCCAGTAAATTCTATGGAATCTTATTCTGATATATTCACTGTTTGCTTATCTTTATCTATAGTTGCTCCCAGGCTCATACTTCTACTTTCTCCCAGGGCAACACCAAGCAGAAGGTGCTGATCATGGAGTACTGCTCAAGTGGGAGTCTCCTGTCTGTCCTGGAGGAGCCAGAAAATGCTTTTGGACTTTCTGAGTCAGAGTTTCTGATCGTGGTACAGTGCGTGGGTGAGATGAAAAATAAGATGAATTTGTATAGCGTGGGTCACTGTATATAGACAGATTTTCATCTGCAGATGTTACAAATAACTAAGAGCGATACAAAGACACAGCTGGTTGTTCTTTCATGGCTGTAGGTATTGACACTAAAGCCAATTTTCCCATTTTCAGGTAGATAGAGCTGTAGAATCGCCACAGATTTTACTGTATGTTTTGCAAAAGGTGAAATAGTATTGAAAATCCAATGCTTTATCACACAAAATTAAGCGTCCTGAAGATTTTCTCTTTTTCTGACATCTGTGGGATTTTGTAAACCCTATCGACTTATATTGTGTTATATATTGCAAATTCAGAAAAAAATTTAAATAAACATTATATCTGAACATGGTTAACATAAGCAGTGTCCTGTAATTAAGAAAAAATTATTTATACTGGCATAAAGAGAGGCTAAAATCTCCCTGAATCTGTCTGGAAAATTCCCCTGTCTCAATACTTATCGTCATCTTATTAAACCCATATTTAAATACCCTGTTTACAAGTTAATAAAAGGGTAATCCTCATACAGTAACCACATATTTCAGCCAAAGTTGTTACAAAATGCACGTTTTGCTCTACAGGGCCCAACATGCCCATAGATTACAAACCCAGTCCATTGCGGACTGTGAATGTTTCTGTTCCCCTGTGGTAGAACTGCAGAGGAATTGCAAACTTGCTGCAGGATTATCTCACAGATTACAACAATGCTGTAGATCCCAACAATGGAATACCCTAGAATCAACATTCTAACAAAAAGAAATTATGAAGAGTGGACAAACCCCATTTGTATTATAGATACATAGGGGGAGATTTATCAAAACCTCACCAGAGGAAAAGTTGCTGAGTTGCCCTTAGCAAGCAATCATATCGCTTTTTTCATTTTTGAAAAAGCCTAAATCTCCCCCATAGTCTACTCATCTAATGTTAAAATGAACAAACATTGAGCTGTCTTTGGAAAACTCAGGGATTTACCATTTCTGTAGATAGTTGCATATTATTATACTAGCTAAGTACCCGGCGCTGCCCGGTTTTTCCTAACTAATCCTTGTGGGGGAGGAAAAGCAACAAAGGTGAAAGCTTTTATCCTCATATCCCCTCCTCATATCCCGACACCATATCCCCTCCTCATATCCCAACCCCAAATTCCCTCCTCATATCCAAAAATGTCCTTCACAGGTCTGGTTATAGAACAAGGCAGAAAAGTGTCCATGTAGCTCTGTAAATGTCCATACATGCTCTTTAACTGTAACTGCTCTAGGAACATATTTTAGACCATAATACACACAAATTTGCAGATTGCGCTGCTGGAGGCTATCTACCCAATGCTCTGGCTGCTGGGGCCCCTCGGTTATTAACACTTCTCCCCAAAACTCAACAAGTAGTGTGATACTATATAGCCATTTTACCTCTGCATAATGTACCCTGCCTCTCCACGTGTCTTACTTTTAGTTTCAGGGGAACCCTCTGGCCAGTAGAGTACCCTGTACACAAGGACAGAAAAATGTTAGACAGATACAGTATATATACATTGGACATTCGTGGACTGGGACTACAAGTAATGTTACAGTCTTAAGTTAAATGGGCACTGTAAGATACAAAAACTTTTGATTTGTTGTAAAGCATGCAAAACCAATAGGTTTTGCAATTGCTTACATTAGAAAATGTTCAGTATTTCATACTGAAAAAGCCAGTCAAACAACTGCCCCCCCCCCGCCTGCTTGGACACATACTAGTCCTGCTGTGTCCATGCATCATCACCTATGTCATGGACCCGCTTCCTTGATTGACAGCTGTGAGCACAGGGCTCACAGCTGGAGGAAAAATCCTCCCACTGTCAGCTTGTATCCTATTGTCAGTGATGACAAGCTGGGAGTTGTAGTTTTGCTAATGCTAGGGGAGATGTGAGCAGACAGCATACTGAGGGAGGGGGCGGAGACCTGCACAGTTAGGCCATGCCCCCTCCCTTTGAGAGGAATTCAGACTAGTGAGCTAAATTAAAAGTGTCATAAAAAATAAATAAAGGTGCTAGACACATAAAAATTAGATGTACATGGTCAGGATTAGGTACTGAGTGATAAATTAAAAAAAAAAGTTTTTTGTAGGATCTGATGGGTACACTTTAAGTGTTAAGTACATATGAACTGACTATGTGTGGTACATAACCTTGTACACTATATTGTGAGCCACTTTGTATCTTTGTACTTTACGGGAATTTGTCCTTGTGTTGAGGTAGTAGCTACGCTTTTCCTGACTGTGTCAGGATACCTCCTACATAAATTGCCATGCACAAAAGACACTGTACACCTTGACATTTTGTAAAAACACATTATATACATTCTATTACAATACACAATAACCATTATAGTACACCAACATAAGTATTTACTTGTGCAAAGAGAATGAGCAAAAATATATTACTCTAACGGTATATACATATTTTCATTGTACCGCTCACAGTCCTGGTACACTTTTGGGAGTTTTTAGTAAGGAATCACGGCTAAAAGCCGGGTACATACACTTATGCAAATGGTTACAAATAAACTTCTTGACAAGTTCGTCAGGCACTTCTTCTTAAACGTTGCATAACCTGTGGAGAACAAAAGTACTTCACAAGGAAAGTTAGTGATATACAGTAGAATTATCAAGGGTAGACTCCTTTAACTTGGAAACTTGCCATCCCAACCTCGCCGGTCAGACTGCTTCAGAGGCTGGGATATGTAACGGGGTCCACGGGACTGTGCCCCTTCTAATGGACTCACTCACACGGGACAATGTGGACTCTGTAATGGTGGGGCTGATGGTGACCACCATTTGCACTTCAGCGGCTTGCGCCACTGGGGAAACAGCAGTTGGTGCCTGTTGGGCCAGCCAAACCTCCTCTGCGGGAATAGGTGGAGGCACTTTAGTTGGTGCCCGCTGGTTAGGCCAAACCTCCTCAACCCCAGGATTAGACCTGGGCACAGTCACAGACGACTTTGGTAGGTACTTCGGTGCCATAACAGGCACCTCGGGCATGTAATCCTCCTCCTGGATGGTACTTCTGAATTTAGGCAGCAGCAACGCAAAGGGATCAGCATCCTAGTCATCCGATGGGAAGTCGGCAAATGGAATCTGGGTTGGATTCTTCGGACGGGTCACCGCAGCCGCCCACTCTCCTCTCAAGCTCTGTACAGGAGTATACTCCACGATCTCCCCGCTCTCTAGAGAATGCAATGATGTGCGGAGATAGTCTCTCTCCACTGCCCGACGATTAACCAAGATGGTCTCACCATGATGGCAGTCCATGAGGGTGCCAAACCCCTGCACTTTGTCAAATTTTTTGACAGTGGCTCTGCAACATTCCAGGGGTGGCTCTCCCTCTCGGTGATGTTCTAGCTTCCTAATGTACAGGGCCTTCAATGCTTTTGTGTCCTGCTGCTGCGCTTGTCGCACCTCATTTGGCAATGGCTTCAGCCCATATCTTTGCATTCTTTGTGCCCTCAGCCCCTCTACAATTTTGGCCTTCTGAGCTTCTCTTCTGGCCCTCTCGGACTATGACTGGGGGATGGGAGGTGCTCCCTCATATATTGTATTCGTCCAGGCTCATCGCCAAACAACCACTTTAGTAAAGATGGTGACTGGGGACATGGTGCAGACTTCTGGGCTTGGGTGTTTGCTATGGGCTAGGGGTAGAAGGAGGGGTAGAGAACGCGGCCTCAGCTGGGGTACTCACTTTTGACTCCTCAAGTCCGGTGGTGAGGGGACAGCCTCACCGGTGACAATACACAAGGAGATGCCGGCGTTCCCTCCTCCTAAAAACACCCGAAGGTATACCACTGGATCCTGGGCTAGGCATGGGGACAAGACTCTGAAGCCAAGTTACAGACAACGGTAGCTTTACTGAGGGTTGACAGTTGGTATAGTCTATGCAGTTAAGCCAGGGCCCAATGAGGTGACCAGTGACGCAGAGACCTTAAGGCTTGCTGGGACTTGTAATAGAACTGGACAATTGAATGCATACCACGCTGACTTGACAGATGACAGGGACTGACTTCACTTGACTCATAAAGCTGTGACTTTAGCTTACTTGAATTGATGGTGGCTGCAGGACTTGACTTTTAGGCCTTTAACACTCTGGACACACAAACTAGGCACGACTGTACTGGACCTCAGCAAAGACTTGTAAGGAAAGAGAGAGAGATGGCTCCACCCAGGGCTTATATGGAGGGGACTAGCAGGGAGCCCTTAGGTCACTCTTGGGATCACCTGGTCAATGGTACCTCCTGGGTAACAATCACATGACATAACTCTTAAAGATACAACACATTTTATAATACAATACACTGCAGAACATATGTACAGGGGGAAACAGGTGCAAGGGGCCCTGGGGACACTGAAGGAGGCTGCCTGACAGGGCAGCAAGGGTATGGGGTAACATCTCCCATACTGAGCCACCACAACCCCATATCCCGTCCTCATATCCAACCTCATATCCAGACCTCATATCCTGTCCCCATATCCTGTCCTCATTTCTAATCCTCAGGTGTGGCTGAGTTATGGTAAAGATATTGTAAGATGAAAATAAAAGGGTTGTAGCTTAAAGGGTGGACGTGTCTTTGCAAGATGGGGCATGGAATGCGGGGAGGGTGTGGCTTGCCAGCTGGACTGACACATTCACCAGGAGAAGCAGAGCTTGTGGAGTAAGGTACCAAAAGTCCTATATACTTGTATGGAACTTGAAACAAAAACCCCATCCTTCACATATGAGGATAGGTTAGGGTTAATTTAACTATTATACCACCAACCTAATACTGCCAATAGGAAAAGTGCCACAATTGGTTCGCTCGAACAATATACACCCACAAAAAAGAGCCAATTATGTAAAATATAAATTTTATTAAACATATATCAAAATTTAGACATACATTATGATAAAAATAGAGAAGAATGTTAAAATATAGGCACTGAGGATGACAAATACAGATGAGTGGAGATGGTACAAAAATGGCACATACATGCATGGAATACAGGATATAAGATACAGTTAAAAAGCAGGGAGAGCAGCTATAGATCACAGGAAAATAGAAAATGGCAATATATAAAAGAAGTAAGCCAGACAAAAAGTAGAAGGTGATAGCTGCTGGAATGAACTTAAAAGTATAAAAGACTGGAGAGATTGCCAATAGGAACAACACCTAACAACAGTAAGACTACCTGCCATGCATAGTGCCACCTACCAAATCCAAACCCCAACATATGTTTCGCATCAGGCTTCGCCAGAGGACGCTCCCTGACGAAGCCTGACGCGAAATGTACGTCATGTGCACCAAGTTTCATGTTAATATCTTTAGCGTTTGGAAGTGATGCTGGAACATACACACATACATACATACATACATACTCATACACACATTGGCCCTCATTTACTAACAGTATTCCTACTCTTTTTGTCAGGTTTTGCATCTAAATTCTGTCGTACGGACCATGCGACAGAATGTGCGACAGAATGTACGACAGAAAAAACCCGACAGAATCAGAATCACTCAGAGTGAAAAAAACATAAACAAAAAATGGGTGTGGTTTTTGGGAAAAAGAGGTGTGTTCCCTACATTTCATCCAAAATCACTTGTTTTTTCCAAAAAACATTCTGAAAATCATGTGAATTTTCACGGAAGAAATCCCTATACTTTAAAGCATGTATAAAGTTTCCTAAAGCGGAGTAAATTAGTAAATACCATGGAAAAAAAATTGTCGGAAGAGCAAAAGACACAACAAAACCTACACTCCACTCTTGGTAAATCAGGGCCATTGAGTTTTTACCGTATATACTCGAGTATAAGCCGAGTTTTTCAGTACGATTTTTCGTGCTGAAAACCCCCCCCTCGGCTTATACTCGAGTGAACTCTCCGCCTGTCAATCCCTTCTCAGTGGTCTTCAACCTGCGGACCTCCAGATGTTGCAAAACTATGGGTAACCCTAGCCATAGTGTGCCTCCAGCTGGTCACAGCTGGAGGCACACTATGGGTAGGGTTACCGGCGGATCCGCAGCGTAAAATACGCTGCATATCCATTACGTGTGACCCTACCCTAATCCTGCCTATTCCCAGTCACTCCCATTTTTTAAATTAAAGTGCAACTGTCACAGATTTTTTACCCCCCCCCCTCCCCCCCGACTAATACCATAATAGTATTGATGATAACAATTGCAATGCAGCCATACATTTTACCTATTTTTTTTACACTTTATCAACCAGAACATTTTTAATTGTGCGGTCAGCAACAGTCAGATAGGCGTGGCGGGGGGTTTGCAATGCCCCCCCCCCCCCCGCCGCCACTACAGGTTGTAAAAGGTACACACTTAACCCATTGTTGGCCTCAATTGTATAGTGCTACAGTTAAGGGGACTCACCTCAATGCCTTGTTTTATCCTATTGTTTTCTTGTGTCTCCCAATCATACAGAAAGGTGGATATTTTGAGTTCTGTAAAATCTCTTCCTCTGAGTTCATTGGGACACACATCCCCCTCCCCTTTGATTTGGAGGTCTATATTTCTTAGCTGTTTATTTCCCTATTCCCTGACATTTATTATTGGCTTGCTGCTTTTGCTTATGGTTCTGCTGGGTCAATAGAGATCAGTGTCTGTAGGCTGTATATTGCGGGCCTAGGAGAAACCAGCTTATTTTTTGGTTTTATTGTCCTAATGACAGGGTATATACCTAGCGTTCCTCTGTACTCCAGTGAACAGAGATTCCATTAACAAATAGAAAGGTCACCTCTTTCTGCTGATTATTAGTCGGCCCACAGGTAAGAGTTAACATTTGTTGTAACTCTATAAACAATCCAGTTTTATGCCTTTTCTTTCTTCAGAGATTGAGTGTATTGTATTATACCTATTAATGTTGACTTTTATGTACAGCAATGAGTTTGTTTTGTTATCAGTGGCAGGAATGAATCACTTACGTGAGAATGGAATTGTGCACCGAGACATCAAACCCGGGAACATCATGCGTTTGATTGGAGAGGATGGGCGCAGTATATATAAGCTGACTGACTTTGGTGCGGCTCGGAAGCTTCAGGATGATGAGACGTTCATGTCTCTTTATGGAACCGAAGAATACTTGGTAGGCGTGTGGGATTACAAATAAGATTATGGCTTATCGGTTATAACTGTTTTGTGTAAATGTCAGCATAATGTTAGTATAAAATCAGAGGCACCCGGGAAACAGTCTTTGGGTCCTAGTTTTAGAGATAAAACACTTTTGTGTAAATGGGCTTTTATTATTATAATAATAATCGCTCACCTCCCCCCACCGGCTCTCACATCCTAGTGATGTTAGAGTGAAGATTCTGAATATTCAAGACGGATGGAATTGAGGAGGCAGGGGGGCTACCCGCTTCTACCTGCCTCCATTGCGCTATGGGTTGCATTAAGATTGACTTCATAAACATCCATTACACTGCATAGATGCAACGAAAATAAGTGACCCCTCATTTTACAGCTCTTCACCCGCACTGTAACACAGTATATTGGGTTTAGTGCGGGTGAACCCGCTGTCAGATTCTCTTTAAGCAACAATAGAAGGTAAGATCGGCACTTCCATTTAGTGTCTGTAACAGCATTTGAACACTTACTTGTAGGGTACTGACAAAACGTAATGTGAACAGCACCTAATCCAGGACAGGGATGAGATCAGTGGCGGATCCAGGGGGGGGGGGGGGGGGGGGGGGCAATTGCCTCCCCACCAGAGGGCCCTCCTTGCCATTATTCCAAGTGCTGAGATTTTCCATATAAACATTCTCCCCCGTGCAAATATAACCTGATAGTGCTCCTCCCGAGATCAGACTCTGGATCCGCCGCTGGATGAGATACATGTAGTCAATAAAATCAGTGCAGGGATATGCTTCTTCCCGACCTAGCCAGAAACCAAGCATTCAGGCCTCCCCAAATGAAATAATAAAATAAAATATAGCAAGTATTTTGTCTGTTCTGAGTTGCTAAACACAGCGTGCTCAATTTTTCTGTTGTTTTCTTTTTTTCTGTTTAAGCATCCTGATATGTATGAAAGAGCAGTCCTGAGAAAACCAAATCAGAAAGTGTACGGCGTCACGGTGGACCTGTGGAGTATTGGAGTTACATTTTACCATGCTGCCTGTGGTAGCTTGCCCTTCATCCCTTATGGTGGACCTCGAAATAACAAGGAAATTATGTGAGGGATCTTGTTTTAATGTATCTTATGGTTCATATGAAAAGAGTCGTGGGGGAGATTTATCAAAACCCGTCCAGAGGAAACGTTGCTGAGTTGCCCATAGCAACCAATCAGATCACTCCTTTCATTTTTCAGGGGCTTTTTTAAAAATGAAAGAAGCAATCTGATTGGTTGCTGTAGGCAACTCAGCAACTTTTCCTCTGGATGGGTTTTGATAAATCTCCCCCATTCTTTCTAAGTAGAAAATAGTTCTACTGGGAGCTCTTTAAAGGAGTACTCCACCCCTAGACATCTTATCCCCCATCCAAAGGATAGGGGATAAGATGTCTGATCGCTGGGATACCGCCGCTGGGGACCTTCCCGGATCTCTCCTGCAGCACCGCCATTTCTCAGCTCCACAGAGTGAGGATCGCTCTGTGGCTGATGACAGGCGATGCTGGAGACGGAGTATCGTGATGTTACGGCTCCGCCCCCTCAAAGCAAGTCTATGGGAGGGGGCGAGGCTGCCGTCATTCCCCCTCCCATAGACTTACATTGAGGGGGTGGGACGGGATGTCACAAGGGGGCGGAGCCATGTCGTCACGATACTCCGTCCTCTGCATCACCTGTCATCAGCCACAGAGTGATCCTCGCTCTGTACAGCTGAGAAACGGGGGTGCTGCAGGAGAGATCACGGCGGGACCCACGTGATCAGACATTTCATCCCCTATCCTTTGGATAGGGGATAAGATGTCGAGGGCGGAGTACCTCATTAAGGGTGGTAAATGACACACACACTTGCCAAAACCTCCACTAGACCATTGTTTCTTATGGTTCTCTAAGTCTCTGCCCCCCTACTCAAATGTACAACCATTTAAGTACCCTGAAGGCTATACTGTCATACTATACTGCCTATTAAAAGTAAGTATAAGGACAGTGCATGTAATTATGTTAATATAGTCTTGTTTTATAAAGATAAAGCAGTTCATATCCCTCTGTTGCCTTTCATGGTTTGGAGGCCACATTTACCAGTCAACCAGCTGATTCTGTCCAATAAGCTATATATGGGAGGAAGTATCTGATCTTACTGGAGCAAGAATGTAAAATGTCTATAGAAAGTATTGTAAGGAATCTTAATATTTTGCTTCATCTTTCCATTGCCCATAATAATGCATGAGAAGCCTGCTGTAAACAAGCCCTTATGTTTAAATATGTAGCCCACTTCGCTTTTACAGTGATCCCTCAACTTACAATGGCCTCAACATACAATAGTTTCAACGTACAATGGTCTTTTCTGCACCATTGTAACTTGAATCCAGACTTAATATACAATACTTGGACAGTCCAGATCTGTGAAACGTGTCAATGACTGGAAGATCTGACCAATCAGAATGGGCAATTTACTGGTAAAACCCCTGTATTACTGAAGTGTATGCACTGACTGGTGTCTGGTAGCGCCCCCTACAGTACAGGGAGGTATTACATGTTCTGTACACTTTACCTGTACCAGGGTTAGCTGCTCCTTTGGACACCAGGTGTGGTGGCTCCATGTTACTTTTAGGACACTGTGTACTGTACAGGACCCTGAAGAAGCTCCTGTCCTCTACATAGACCAGTGTTTCCCAAGCAGGGTGCCCCCAGCTGTTGCAAAACTACAACTCCCAGCATGCCCGGACAGCCAAAGGCTGTCCGGGCTTGCTGGGAGTTGTAGTTTTGCAACAGCTGGAGGCTCTCTGCTTGGGGAACACTGACATAGACAGTGATTACAGCTCCCAGCAGATCTTTCTTACTTTTATATGTAAGGATTTGCTTTATATATATTAGTTATCTACTTATTTATCTTTAATCCTCACTTTTTCCTATTTTTGGATGACATTTTGGGCCTTTAGAACCAATTACCAGGTTTCCATAGAGTTATGGTCTCAACATACAATGGTTTCAACATACAATGGTCGTCCCAGAACCAATTAATATTGTAACTTGAGGGACCACTGTATTAGCCAACATGCAGCCATAATAGTTTTCCCTTCTATATACTTTTTATAAGTGACTGCTATTTATTACCTTGTCATCTACATCCATGTCAGAGGCCACAGTTACCAACACCATGATTTGGTTTTAGGTTCAGGGTCACGCTGGAGATTTCAGTTCTCATAATTTAATTAAAAAGAATGAACCCGTGCGGGTAGAACTATCGGCCCTTTTCCCACAGATATGATGCTGCTTTGATCCTCTGATGACTGACGTATTGCTGTGGTTATATCCACAAGGAATCTTTATTACGGTCATTACATTACAGGCTCCTAGAGATTGTACAAAATGGTGCCCTACGGCTGCTTGTTTCTTATATTAGGACTATCAAGTGGTTTATTGTCTAAGTGCTTTATTACGTTACATATTTCTTTCATCTTTTTTAATAGTGTGGTCATTAGGGATGGCCATATAATAGTGTAGTAGAGTGGTAATAGAGCTGTATAAGGTCATTAGTTTTGCCTTCCTGTGCTTTTAGTAATGGGATGTGTCTTATTAAAGATATATCTCATATATTATGTATGTAGGATTAAAATTGGGTCTGGGTTATAGGGATTTGTGAGGAGTTGCCATAACCAAATATTTGGTTACTGAATTTTTTGCCTACATATATGAATATATGATAATGACTTGTTTTTTAAAGGGTACCTCTCATCAAATAAACTTTTGATATATTTTAGATTAATGAATGTTGAATAACTTTCCAATAGCATGTTAATGAAAAATATGCGTCTTTCTATTGTATTTTTCCCGATCAGTCCTGTCAGCAAGCATTTCTGACTCATGCTGGAGTCCTAAACACTCAGAGCTGCCAGCCTGCTTTGTTCACAGCCAAACAGGCTGTGAACAAAGCAGGCTGGCAGCTCTGAGTGTTCTCCTTTGTGAACAAAGCAGACTGGCAGCTCGTAGTGTTTAGGACTCCAGCATGAGTCTGAAATGCTTGCTGCCAGGACTGGTAGGGAGACCCCTAGTGGTCATTTAATCAAAGTGGAAAATTAAATAGAAAGAAGCATATTTTTTAATAACATGCAATTGTAAAGTTATTCTGCATACATTAATCTATAATATGTCAAAAGTTTTTTTTAATGAAAGGTACCCTTTAAGATGTGAAGAACATGGAAATCACATGACAGATGCATGTGTTTTATTCAGGCACAAAATTACAGCAGAAAAACCACCAGGTGCCATTGCGGGAGTGCAGCGGAAAGAGAATGGACCCATCGACTGGACTTCTAAATTGCCAGTTACCTGTCGCCTCTCAGAGTAAGAGCTCATTTTATTTTTCCTGTTTCATATGTTTTATGTAATACATTAAGTACAATAATGAAGAGAATACGGTTAAAGGAAAGGGGGCGCCCCAGCCATCAGCGGATCATCACATGTATAGCTGCTTACACCATTGGCCATACGCTGTTATCACTAGTGGAAGTTTAGGGATGGCCACTTATTTTCACTGCAGAATCCCCTGCAGGGGCAAAGTAATATTACATGGCAGCTTTTAAATGACTGCGGGATCATGGAAGTTATGCTCACACAACCTCCAGAGTCCTCCAGAGTGATAGCCACACTTTGCAGCAGTTCTAGAGTCTGTTGCACATTTTGTATATTACTGAGACAGACGTAAGGCAGTCATGGAGCCTAAGAGGTGTGTGCCTCTTATTAAATCCAGCAAACTAAAAATGGGCAGCGCTTTACATATGTGCATCACACCAAAACATGGCAGATAATAAATCTCCCCCTATATATTTGCTAAATTTTCTAGAAAGGATATAACTTTCTCTACAGTGCCACCTACTGGAGGTAGTTTCCCATACAACCGATGTCCATCCTTTAGTGGGCCCTATATCCCGATCAGGGATTTCATGCCAAGCCAGTTATCTCTGAGTTCAGAGCAGAGTGCTTTCAAGGTGCTGGTGGCTTTTAAAGGGTCAGACATTGAGTGTAGGGGAAGCTACCTCCAGTAGGTGGCACTGTAGAGCAAGTTCTTTCCTTCTGGAAATGAGCTATTTTTACGTATATATTTTTTTTCCCTAGGAAGATTTCACATCTTGTGAGACACGTTACTTCCTTAGTCCTAAATTTGCTATGAATACCCATGTAATTCTAAAGAAGCCCCAATAATGAGAACAGAGCTGTTTTACTTCAAGGCCAGCCAACAGGGTCATTGTAACCCTATAATAAACCACCATTGTAACACGGGCAGTAAACCACCCAGACAGTGTTTCCTGATGAATCTAACTATATAGTTTACCTATAAATAATAAAAATTATACTAAATGATCCATGAAAAATTCATATTGCGTATTATAGTGCGGTATAGTGTAACTATAGGGGGTGCAGAGATTGCGGTTGCACTTGGGCCCTGGAGCCTGAGGGGGTCTATAATGTCTCTTTTTCCCCATATGAAGAAATCGGTACTTTAAATGAAGCATTATAGTTGAGGGGACCCTATTTCAGGTTTTGCATTGGGGCTCAACGCAGTCTATGTTGTGCTCTTTGGTAGTAATTCTTCAGAAAATACACAGATCACTGTAATAATTGCTTCTATTTTTAATTCTTTTAATTGAGCGTAATATAGAATAAATATTAATAGGTCATAATAATAATTAAAGGGGTATTTCAGGAATAAAAAATAACAGTCATTTTTTCTTTCAAAAACAGCACCCTCCTTGTCTCCGCTTTGGGTGTGATATGACATCTTGGCTCCATTCACTTCAATGGAACTGAGCTGCAGTACCGCACCCAAACTGGAGAAAAACGGCTAGAGGTCTTTTGATTCCTGGAATACCCCTTTAAGTCACTTTTGCAGCCTGTTTGTATTTAGATAACTAAAAATGCTGTTCAACTGCGACATGAGAATACAAACCAACAGGTTACTCTATGATCTTTTTATATATCCTGTTTTGGGCCAAATCTTTCTGCCGTCTTTCTGCATTATACTTATTTGACAACCACCATTGGTCACCATGGTCTCTAATTGTTCTCCTCTTTGTCCACAGAGGATTGAGGACACAGTTTGAAGCCATCCTCCCAAATATCCTTGAAGCTGACCAGGAAAAATGCTGGGGCTTTGACCAATTCTTTGCAGAGACCAACAATATTTTAGAGAGGATGGTTGTTCATGTGTTCTCCTTGCCACAAGCCAGAGTGCACAAGATTTATATACACCATTATAACTCGTAAGTAATGTGGAAAGCTATGTATACATTCAGCTGTGTATACACATCCCTTCTAATTATAAGGGAAGTTACCATTTTAATGGAATCATTTTCATTGTTTCCTTTTATGTTTTTTTTCTTCTTGCAACAGAGTGGCTGTATTCATGGACATGGTGGCCAATCAAACAAGAGTTGCACCAGAACGACAGATATATTTCTATGAAGGCCACCCGTACCCCATCAGTACAACCTTACAAGTGCACCACCTGTCTATGACAACAGAACATTATCCGTTCATTTTAAATGGTTGTGAGAGTGAAGGCCCAATAGGAGTAACTTATAAAGACCGTAAGTTGAGTAGAATTCTAGAAGCTACTGCATTTTTGTAATCTTTCCCATTGTTATAAAGTTGGCTATTCCCATTAATGTCAGCATAGAAGTGGCTCCACTAAGCATAGGTACTAGGTGTGATGTGAATGAGCCTAAGAGGTTGATCAGCGCCTATTTACTTTAATTTTCACTAACCAATTATTTATGGGGATTGAATTAACATCCCTTATCATAATTTATTCAAACCCCGCCTCTAACAGACAATATTTATTTACCTAGGGAAATGTGCTGCTTCAATGATTTTAATGCTTGTTTGTCAGGTGACCACTGGGGTGATTGCTCTTATCAATGATTGTGAATGAATGATCATTTGCCTGATCACCAGTCTATGGGATATTTTAGACAACATTCAAATGGGAAAGAAATGTTTCAGATTCCACACTGAAAATGCACATGAAATTAATGTACAATGCTAGTGACTGGTGTTTTAAATGGAATCTGTCAGCTCTAGAGCCTGCTCAGAGCTCATGTGTCAAACAAGCTGTGCTAAGCCTCCTCCCTCCCTCCCTTGGCCGATTTCGCTCAGTGCTGGAAGACGACCCCTGTATGCCGATCAGTCACGGCAGAGAGACAGTTTAGAAAAAACGCAGTGACATGAGGCAACATGTAGTTACATAATTACAGAGATCTTTAAACACTCATTTACCTCACATGTATTTACCTCACATGTATTTAGGAAATGTTCAGACCCTTTCAGTTAGTTTCACATTTTGATATGTTGTGATCTTGTGATAAAATAAAAATATTGTGTGTGTGTGTGTGGGGGGGGGGGGGGGGTGGGGTGGGGGATATTTATCAAAACCTGTCCTGAGCAAAAAGTTAAAGGGGTTATCCAGGAAAAAAACTTTTTTTTTATATATCAACTGGCTCCAGAAAGTTAAAACAGATTTGTAAATTACTTCTATTAAAAATCTTAATCCTTTCAGTACTTATGAGCTTCTGAAGTTAAGGTTGTTCTTTTCTGTCTAAGTGCTCTCTGATGATACGTGTCTCGGGAACCACCCAGTTTAGAAGAGGTTTACTATGGGGATTTGCTTCTAAACTGGGCGGTTCCCGAGACATGTGTCATCAGAGAGCACTTAGACAGAAAAGAACAACCTTAACTTCAGAAGCTCATAAGTACTGAAAGGATTAAGATTTTTTAATAGAAGTAATTTACAAATCTGTTTAACTTTCTGGAGCCAGTTGATATATAAAACTTTTTTTTCTGGAATACCCCTTTAGCCAGTTGAAAGAAGCGATCTGATTGGTTGCTATGGACAACTCAGCAACTTTTCCTCTGAACAGGTTTTGATAATTTCCCCCATCAATCTGCACTCAATGTCCTATGTCCTATGTCCTAAAATTGTTTGCAAATTTATTAAAAAAAGAAAAAAACTAAAATTTTGCATGGACATAAGTATTCTGACCCTTTGCTATGACTTTTAAAATTGGTATGGCCCTCCCATATCTCTTGATCTCTGAGATGTTTCTACACCTTGATTGGAGTCACCTGTGGTAAATTCAGTTGATTGGACATATTTTGGCAAGAGAAACCCCCCCGTCTACATATTATGTTTCACAGCTAACAATGCATATCAGAGCAAACACCAAATCATGAGGTGGAAAGAACCACCTGTAAAGCTCACAGACAGGATTGTTTGGAGGCACAGAAGTGAAGAAGGGTACAGAAAAAAGTCTGCTGCACTGCAAGTTCCTAAGAATACAGCGGCCTCTATAATTTATAAATGAAAGAAGTTTGGAACAACCAGGACAATCTGGACTTTATGCCAAAAAGAAACCTCTTCTCAGTAAAACACACATTAAACCTTTTCTGAAGTTTGATAAAAAAAACAAAAAAACACCTAAAGTACTTTCAGACTGTGAGAAACAAGACTCTTAAGAAACTGAGAATTATGTTTTGTCCTCAATTCTAAGTGTCGTGTCTGGGGAAAACCAGACACTGCTCATCACCTGCCAAATACCATCCTTACAGGTAGCATGGTGGCAGAATCATGTTGTGGGGCGGGGGTTCAATCGTTGGGACAGGGAGACTGGTTGGGGTGGAGGGAAAGCCAAATGGTGCAGAAATATTTTAACTAAAACCTGATCCAAATTCTCTGGACCTCAAACTGTTCTGAAGATTCACCTTCAACAAAACAATGACCCTACACACACAGCCAAGACAACACAGGAGCAGCTTAGGGACAACTCTGTAAATGTCCTTGAATGGCCCAGACAGAGCCCTGACTAGAACCCAATTGAACTTCTCTGGAGAGACTTGAAAATGGTTTTCACTGGCGATCCCCATCCAACCTGACATAACTTGACTGGATCTACAGTGAAAAAGGGCAGAAAATCCCCAAATCCAGGTGTGTAAACCTTGTGGTGTCATACCCAAGAAGACTGGAGGCTGTAATCACTGCCTAAGGTATTTCACCTAACTAAGTATGTCAATGCACTATTTTAGTTTTTTTCATTTTCATTTATTTCGCAAAGAGATCGAACATTATGTTTTTACTTTGACATTATGGAGAATTCCGTGCCGAATGATGGAGAACTGGATTTTTTTTATTTTAGCACAAGGCCTCCAGACAACAAAATGTGAAGAACGTAAACATTTTTAAAGACTTTCCAAATGCATTCTACAATGTTGGGATCACTTTAAAAAAGGCATGTGCATAGAATGATCATAGACTTAAATAGACCAAATGTAATATATGTGACTACTTTCTGTGTTTTTGCGTTATAGAAAAGCATAGTAGACTATAATGTAAATGGGCCACTCAGTGGTTGTAAATAAGACTAGCAGAGCTTATACTGAGGGTGCATTGTTTCCATAGCACCATTTATGTACTATTAGAGTATGTACTACAGCAATTAATGTACTTTCCATTCTTTTTTCTAGCTGCTTTTGACTTTCCTAGGCTTCTACCTTCCGTAGATGTGTCTATTGACTGTTCTGTTTCAAAAGTAAGTAAAATGATCAGTCCCATTATTTGTCATTAGGATACAATAACATGGATCTTGCAGTTCAATGCAGAAATAGAAGTGGTATAAGGTTTCCAACAGTTGCAGCACTAAATACTGGGGATACTTACAATATATAGTTGTAAACTCCCTCTACTGGTAGAAAAAATAATTTGACCATTTAAAAGGCAGAATTGTAGAAACAAAAGGGAAATGGACTATGCAAAGCAGCTAATTAATATGCCAACCAGTCAGGTGATCCTCCCTGGGTGTCAGTGTGTCGCTCATTAATATGCCAACCGGTCAGGTGATACTCCCTGGGCGTCAATGTGTCGCTCATTAAGGTGTCTTGCTCACTAACCGAGATTTTGCCAAGTCTATCCAAAAAGAAAAATTTAACCCAGACAGCCTGTTTTAGGGGTATTTGCCCCTCATCAGTACAGGGCAGGGTTGATCTAGCCTGGCATGTGAGAGGCTTATCGAGGTAAGTCAGAGGGTATCTGTTAACATTTTCAGTGTTGTACTAAATCTTCCGCCGATCCCCTCCTGGTGCCGTTTTGATGGTGCCGGTCCTGCTGCTAAGGGCTTCCTGTTATCCGTCCGTACACATAGGAAATACCTGCTCAGTCTATGTTTATAATTTCCCATAAAAAGCCTTTCTAGAATTGTTCATTAAGGTGCAAGGATTCTCTGCACAACCTAAAAATATTGGTAACAAATGTATATTTTATTGCAGAATATTGTCAGTGCTGTTTACCAAACATTGCGAGTTACCGAGTCACTTCTGACATGTCAAGAATTTATACTCCGAGGGATGTATTGGTTCATGTAAGTGATACTCCTTCCTTGCTGAATATATTAGCTATTGTACAGGTGCTGAATATACATATTATGAAATAAACACTCAGCCATTACTAATAAAATATAGTCACCACTAAGGGGAGCTCAGGATATATGGATTTACTCAGCTCCCATCGAACACAATGATAATCCTGTCTTCTGTAAGCTTTTTAAGTGCCCGCTAATGCAACCAAAGCCATTATTTTTACTAAATGACTGTGAAGAGAAGTGCAGGAATCTGGAAACCTAAAACTGAATTTTGGATCAATTTAAATGAAATGAGTTTTACAAGATAGGAATTATTATAAAATAGTTGTTTTGGGGGAATTATGAGGCAGATATTCTACAATAGACTTGGTGCATCAGATTTATTTAGGTATTACAGCATGCAGTCCGTAAAATTCTTTATCATATGTTAGAAATCTGTAGGGCAGTGCCACTTGAGCTTGTTATTTTATTAGCCTCACACTTTAAAGGGGTACTCCGGTGGAAAACCTTTTTTTTTTTTTAAATCAACTGGTGCCAGAAAGTTAAACAGATTTGAAAATTACTTCTATTAAAACATCTTAATCCTTCCAGTACTTATTAGCTGCTGAATACTACAGAGGAAATTATTTTCTTTTTGGAACACAGTGCTCTCTGCTGACATCTCTGTCCATTATAGGAACTGTCCAGAGCAGCATATGTTTTCTATGGGGATTTTCTCCTACTCTGGACAGTTCTTAAAATGGACAGCGGTGTCAACAGAGAGCACTGTGGTCATGATGTCAGCAGAGAGCTCTGTGTTCCAAAAAGAAAATAATTTCCTCTGCAGTTTTCAGCAGCTAATAAGTACTGGAAGGATTAAGATTTTTTAATAGAAGTAATTTACAAATCTGTTTAACTTTCTCACACCAGTTTATTTGAAAAAAAAGTTTTCCACCGGAGTACCCCTTTAAAGTGTACCTGTCATATAACAAAATAATGCTGCTATATGTTACTAAATAGGTCATACAGATGTTGTACATGTCTTTTTATGTGCCTAGCCTCAGAAATCCCTCTGTTCTGCTGCTCACTCATTTAGACAATCATTGCTCAGGAAGGGACATGTCCCAAGCAAGCACTGAGCCCGCCCTCACTCACCATGCATTCACTTCCTCCCTGAGTCTGCTTGTGCTCTGCTGGGTCTCTTCAACCCTCCTCTCTGTTTTCAAGCTGCAGACTAAGAGACAGGACAGGAGTGAGCACAGAGGAGTGCTAGTCCCACTCTCATTTACTGGACCAAGCTCTGGATGGTATGGGGACCCCTAGGGGTCTTATTCTAAGCTATGATTTCTTTAAAAAGAAGCTTAAAAATGTAAGGTTAATGTTTTGCCAAGATGTAGAACATATAAAAAGTTTTTGATTCTGACAGCGCCCATTTAAACAGCCACATAAGGCTATGAGCTATGGACAACCGCGTTTGGTGGGCACAGAAAACCAATATAGGGCTAACTTTCAAATGAACACATTCCACCATTTGTGCAATGATATAAAGCATGAGACCTTTCTATTATCAATTCAAGTCCCTTTTAATAAAGCCATAACATAAGGAAATGTGTAGATGTGGCAGATTTTCTCTTACTCCTCAAATACATACGGTTTAGGAAAAAGACTGCTGTGTTACATATTGGGGGACATTTATCATTGTTTGCTTTGGTAATTTAGTTCTGTAGGCATTTTTTTTATTTGCTTTAGTTTTGCTTATGTGTGACATATTTATCATACTATCACAGGGAATTGATCAATTTGGCTCACATAAGCAAAATCCAATAAAATCACTTTGGAATACCATTTTCTTAGCACACATAAGCAACAAATAAAATGTATGTGTGTTTATTACATTTTTTACCACTTTTTTCCCCCTAAATGTACTAACCCATTTTTTTTTCTTTTTCTTTTAATTTCAGATCCATCTATCCTGTGGGCTACTTCAGATTTGTCGGACTACGATGAGCAGCATTTTTTTGTTTAATATTAAAAACACATTTAAATAACTTTTATTCCAAAAAACACTCCCCTACAAGCCCTCGTTACAAAATGTTGTTATTTACTTTACAGGCTTAGTAGTGGAAGCTGTTTTATAGACAGAATCCATAACTAAGCCGGGGCTTTGCGATAGCCCCCAAAACAGCTAGCACTAACCCCCAGTTATTACCTCGGTACCCACCGCCACAGGGGTGTCGTGAAGAGCCACTACCAACAGGCCTGAAGCGTCAAAAATGGCGCTCCTACCCTCTTATTTTTCTGTTCTTCACTTTTTCTCTATATCCCTCTATTCTTTCCCTTCTGAACCTTGCCGCTTTAGCATTGATGTGGTTATTACATATTCTATTTTGGTGTTCCTTGTTGAGTATACGGATTGCTTTGACATGATGTCCTTCCTGTCTGTTGCGTGAGTAACGGACTCCCTAGTGCTGACCGCACTTTCTGCCATGCACGGTCTTTATGACTTATTCTGTTTTTTTATCTTGCATTGAGACCATGCTTAACACCTTGTGCCTCTGCCACTGTCGTGCCTTGTTATTGTTTTTTTGTTTATTGAAAATTAATAAAAAACTATTTTGAATAAGAAAAAAAAATGGCGCTCCTGGGCCTAGGCGGTAACAGGCTGGCATTATTTAGGCTGGGGAGGGCCAGTAACAATGGTCCTTGCCCACCCTGGTAACGTTAGGCTGTTGCTGTTTGGATGGTATCTGGCTGAGAATTTATTAATTTATGGAAAAAAAAAAAAAAAGATAGGGTTACCCATATTTTCATTCTCCAACCAAGCAGCAACAGCCTGACATTACCAGGGTGAGGGAGGACCATTGTTACTGGCCCTCCTAAGCCTAAATAACGTCAGCCTGTTACCGCCTAGGCCCAGGAGCGCCATATTTGAATCTCCGAGCCTGTTGGTACTGGCTCTTCCCGGCACCCCTGTGGCGGTGGGTACCGGGGTAATAATTGTGGGTTAGTGCTAGCTGTTTTTGGTGCTAACGCTACACCCTGGCTTAGTAATGGATTCCGTCTATAAGACAGCTTCCACTACTAAGCCTGTAAAGGAAATAAAAAAATCAAAAAAAAACAAGCATGTTGAAAAAAAACTTTTATTCCAAAAAAACACTCCCTCACAAGCCCTCGTTAACCTTTTTATTAACATTAAACAAAAACAAAAAACACTGGTCATCGTCGTAGTCCACAGGATACACTGATTTGAAATGAGGAAAAAAAGATAAGGAAAAAAAGATAAGGAAAAAAAAAACAAGGAAAATAGGTTAGTACATTTATTGTAATCCACCTGCAAATTTCCCGCCCGCACCACACCGCATGACTACAACTCCCAGCATGCCCTTACTGTAAGGACATAATGTGAGTTGTAGTCAGGCAGCAGGGCTGGAGGGAGATGTGCAAGCGGGTGATAAGCTTATCACCTGCCCCCACTGCATGACTACAACTCCCAGCATGCCCTTACAGTAAGGAAATGCTGGGAGTTGTAGTCATGTGGCGCAGGTGGGTGACACTCCCCCATGCCTTACAGTAAGGACATGCTAGGAGTTGTAGCAGTGTTGCATGGGCGGGAGATGTGCAGGCGGGTGACAAGCTTTTCACCCTCCTGTACATTTCCTATTCGTTCGCCCCACCATGCCTGTGAAAATGAAAGTAAAAAAGTCACACAAAAAGTCTCACTTGCGACTTTTTGAAAATGCTGTCATAGGCAAGTTTGTAAGCCAGGCTTGACCTTGCTTACACTTGCGACATTTTGAAGGGGGTTTGCGACTTTTATTTGCTTATGTGCGACTTTCGCAATCATAAATCCAGGACCACTGCAAAGTAAAAACTGAAAATTGCTTAGGTAAGGGCAGATTGGTATTTGTTATTTACCCTCTGAACTATTTCCAGTTTATGCTAAATTAAGTCTTAGCAAGAGTTCATGATTGTGACTGTGCAGAGATTATCCAGCATTATTTGTCTCCTCACAGTGAGAATCTAAAAGCCGAATGCCACAGGATTGTTGAGAAGAAGTCAGCCGTGATGTCTTACTATAACTGCATGTGCAGCCTTGAGAGCAGAAACACAAGACTGTAAGGATGCAATGCTGTACACGTTACCTTCTAAACTGTCAGAGCTGACAGCAGTATACAACAGGCCAGTACCATTCACACTGTGCAGGTCGATTGGGTGGAAAAAAATCAGGATATATATGTTAAATAAAATACAATTGTGATAATAAATAAAAAAGATATATATATATATATATATATATATATATATATATATATTTATTTATTTATTTATTTAAAAGAACAGCTTCTATGCACTTTAGCGAAGAAGAGGGCAAATCTTAAGAAAGCCCCCTTTTTGTGGAATAGCGATGATGATGTGATGTATTATTACCTGGCAGGTTGTCAGGTTTGTGACCCCAGAGGTAGGGTTGTGCTTTTAGTGTATAATGAGGGTTGAAGTGTCGGGTGGTAGGAATGGAGCAGCCCTATAATTTGATGACAGTTCCCACTAACCACTACTTCAGTGAAGCGGATATCTGTAGTATTATTGTTATTATTATCCATATCAATGCCCCAGGAAATCAACAACTCAAAAGCCAGGGTTTATAGATAACAACTTGTCCTTTACTTGTGATGAGAAATAACTGGTGACCTGTCACTGTCACAGCCCTGTATTAATTTGTCAGACTTAAAGGGGTACTCCGGTGCAAAACATTTTTTTTTTAATCAACTGGTGCCAGAGAGTTAAACAGATTTGTAAATTACTATTAAACATTTTTATCCTTCCAGTACTTATTAGCGGCTGTATATTACAGAGAAAGTTCTTTTGTTTTTGGATTTCTTTTTTTTTTCTGTCCAGAGTGCTCTCTGCTGACACCTCTGTCTGTATCAGGAACTGTCCAGAGCAGCATATGTTTGCTATGGCGATTTGCTCCTGTTCTGGACAGTTTCTGACACGGACAGAGATGTCAGCACCGTGTACAGAAAAAAAAACTCCAAAAACAAAAGAACTTTCTCTGTGGTGTATAACAGCTAATAAGTACTGGAAGGATAAAGATGTTTTAATAGAAGTAATTTACAGATCTGTTTAACTTTCTGCCACCAGTTGATTAAAAAAATATGTTTTCCCACCAACTCTGCCATCCCATTAAAAAGTACCTGTCACCAAATAAACTTTTCTAAACTAACTTGGGCTAACTACTCCCAACACCCCTCCCACCCTTAAAGAAAAAATTGAGAGCTTTAAAAAGCTGTGTATCTTACCTTTCTTTTTGCTCACATAGTGCAATCTCCCAGCAGGAGAAAATGGGGATTTCCCAGCAGGCATGACGTAACTGAAGCCTGCTGGGGGACCACTTCCGTCCTCACATCATTGCAGTGCTGTGATGAATAGAAGACCTCAGGCTCTGTTCAGCTTTCAGTGATGCTCTGTGCAGCTATCAAGCTCAGTGCAGAGAAGCACTTCCTGAGTTTGGTCTCCTGCCAGGCCGGGAGGAGATCAAACTCACTGTATTAATTGCAGCAGGGACCGGAACAGAAACACCTAGTGGCCGTTTGTTCTATTACATTTGTTCTATTACAGTCCTCTTAACGTAAACTATTGTTCTCTATCCCTTTGGGCACATGGGAGACTCAGAGGCTGTACTGTATGCTCTAGCTACCATACAAAATTTGAGTGCATGCTTCAGGAGTCTTCACTGGGGGGTGTATGCTGTCGTACAAAATGTAAAGATCCTCTCCCTCACCTACGTTTCTTCGGGTTTCTCTGAGACATAGCTACCTTTTGATCCAGAAGGAGATCTACAAACCTTAATCCGTTGCTCAACTTGGCTGGACCAGAGGATACCTGTATCTTAGACCTTACTTTGCAATGGAACCTGTTGTTATTTCCAATGCTACTGCTTGCAATGGAAATAACCCCTGTAGCTGGACGCACTAGAGAGGTTGCAGATTTGTTACCTTGTACTGTTAGCAAACAAAAAGATTCCCTTTACACTGGTAATAACCCCACGCTGAAGGGAATACTATGACATAACAAAAGAAAGCGTTCACCAAAATATTAAATTTATTGAGGAGAATAAAATAAAATCTATTTAAAAATACATGACATAATTCCTGAGAACAGGAGTCAAAAGAGATTTAAACCAGCATGACACTGGACCATTAGTAGAGGCTCATAGCATAACAAAACAAACACAACAAGAACGTTGTCTCAAATGTCAGGAAGTGCTCGAGCCCAAATGCTGGTGTGCATTTAAAGGGAATAGCAAGTCCTGCACTTGTGGTCCGTTGCTATGGGCAATCCCCAGCAAAAAATGCATACAATGGAGGATGTCTGCAACCAACCACAAGGACCAACATATATCATCCGTACCCGATGAATGGGTGTGTGGATGTGAACATAGAGAAGTAAGGAACACAACATAAACATAAATGCACTGGTGTGATGGATGTAACAATGACATTAGCTAACCCTCAAAACTGATGTAAAATTGAGACATTAGCCAGTATATCCTTATATGAAGGACATACCTGAGCCCGCATACCACGCCAAGGTTTCTCAAGTGATGCGGGACCTAACCTAAACCTGCCTGTGCATGATAAGCAAGAAAACAGGGGCAAATGCGCAATTACAAAAGCTTTTGGTCCGACTCACAGACTGCTCCCAGTGTCAACTCCAGTGTGTAGTCACACAAACAATGGGAGGGAGGAAGCAGGCTATAAGCTTTTTTAATTGCGCATTTGCCCCTGTTTTCTTGCTTATCATGCACAGGCAGGTTTAGGTTAGGTCCCGCATCACTTGAGAAACCTTGGCGTGGTATGCGGGCTCAGGTATGTCCTTCATATAAGGATATACTGGCTAATGTCTCAATTTTACATCAGTTTTGAGGGTTAGCTAATGTCATTGTTACATCCACCACACCAGTGCATTTATGTTTATGTTGTGTTCCTCATAGCATAACAAGAATGAAAGGATTTTACATAATACAAGTGCAAGTGCATATAATAATTACATATATAATAAAAAAGATAATGTAGTAATATATATATAAATACCCAGTGGTTTACAAGAGGAGTGAGGAATCAGCCTTTACAGCCCGACGTTTCGCCAGCGGCACTGGCTTCTTCCGGGGCACTTCTATTAAGATTTTTAAATAGAAGTAATTTACAAATCTGTTTAATTTTCTGGTATCAGTTCATTAAAAAGAAAATCCAGCGGAGTACCCCTTTAACTTTTAAAATACATTAATTTTAAAAGATTTATAGAAATATACAGCAAAATACATATCCGCACTGTAAGGCCAATTATAGATACTGCAACAGGATGACAGGATGTAGCAGGTATCAGATAAAGCACAACAGTATTGAGAGAATGATCCTGTAAATAGAGATGTTGAGGGTAAGAGTAGGTTCCAGCTGGTATCAGGGGCCACTGTTTTAAGGGTGGGTGTTCCACTATAAATATTTTTCTGTATATTTTGTTACATCTTAATAATAAATAAGCTGTGATAAGCTGTGTTGGCTGGATGACTAATATGAGTTCTCAGGCCTAGAGATGTCGCGAATTGTTTGCCCACGAACAGTTCCCGGCGAACTTAGCATGTTCGCGTTCGCATCGCCGGGCGAACATATGTGAAGTTTGATTCGCCCCCTATACTTTAACATTGCGGTAAACTTTGACCCTGTGAGTCTGAGTCAGCAGACACATTACAGCCAATCAGCAGCAGTCCCTCCTTTCCAGACCCTCCTACCTCTTGCACGGATGCCATTTTACCCTCATTCGGCATGCTGCAGGCTTAGGAAGTGGAGGGACAGAGAAGCTGCTCCTGCTGTATAGGGAAAGCGATAGCTAGGTTGCTGCTAGGTGGTGTATTCAGGGTCCAGTTTACTCCTAAAGCACTAGTGTAACATCTGCTTTAAGGACAGCATCCAAAAAAGCCCTTTTTAGGGCTCAAATATGTCTTGCAACAGCTGGAGGCACCCTGGTTGGGAGGGAACCGCTGGTTAAAAGGGGTACTCCAGTATAAAACTTAAGTTCCTTCAAGCAACTAACTACTACAGTATTCAAAGGGCTGAAAGTTATTAGTCCGTGTGTTTTGCAACAGCTGGAGGCACCCTGCTGCCTAAAGGGGAGCTCTAACTATGTGCTGCCTAACATGGGGGAATCTATGTGCTGCCTAAAGGGGAGCTCTAACTATGTGCTGCCTAACATGGGGGAATCTATGTGCTGCCTAAAGGGGAGGTCTAACTATGTGCTGCCTAACATGGGGGAATCTATGTGCTGCCTAAAGGGGGCTCTATGTGCTGCCTAAAGGGAGGCTCTAACTATGTGCTGCCTAAAGTGGGGCTCTAACTATGTGCTGCCTAATATGGGGGAATCTATGTGATGCCTAAAGGGGGGCTCTATGTGCTGCCTAAAGGAGGCTAAAGCACGTTATTCCAAACCATTTAGGAATGTTTGGTTTTAATCCATAAAGGGCATAAATCACCTGACTCTGCATCAACTATGTAATTTTCCATGGGAGTTTTGCCACAGTCCAGGGGTTAGTCCCCTTGAAACAACTTTTAAATCACTATTGTGCCCAGAAAGAGTCCCTGTGGGTTTTAAAATTTGCCTGCCCATTGGAATCAATGGCGGTTTGCCCGGTTTCGCGAACGTTTGCGGAAGTTCGCGGACCGAAAATTTTATGTTCGCGACATCACTACTCAGGCCCCAGAATTGACTTTTGTGCTTGGGTATTGAGTGGAATCAAACACATTTGTTTCATTGTACACAGAATTCAATGAAGGAAATAATCTTATGCCCCTTTTTTACAGATACAATGCTGCTTATAAAGAATCTGCCACAGATAACCAGGATCAAGGGGATTGTCGGAAGAAGCTACAGCTAGTAAGTTTACTGGTCTGGAATAAATTCATCATCTTTCCAATTTTACCTTGATATGATTTAACCATTGGCAGGTTTAACTTTTGTTGTGGCTATATCCCGGGGTGGAGTGACCATTGCATTTTTGGACCAGTGCTGAATGACTTATGAGCCATTAATGTCCAGTTATGAGCTAAAAATTATAGTACCATAACAAGAGACAGTTTTCCTGGGAGTACTCAAAAAAAAAAAAGACCTGTAATGGTGTCCGTAGGCACAGGTGTCCCACTTTTAAAGGAGTTGTCCCATTTCGTCCATTGCCTTTTCTGGCTACTTCCGGCCTGTTTGTGACCATCGGAGGTGACCGTTAAAGCCTAAAGCAGCTTAGGCTGCAAAGTTGCGCAGTTTGCTTTACTACCATTGACTTTTATTGGAGTTGCTCGGGGGTTGCTCTGATTGTGTATTTCTGGGAGTTACAAAAAATTGCAGGGCTTCATTGTTGTCAAAACTCCAATGAAAGTAATCTCTTTAGCTGCTTTTGGATTTCCTGACTACTTCTGGTGGCCCCAAAAAGCAATTTGATGAGGTTGTACAACCCTTTAAAATGAAGTAAGCATTGGCTGCTGGTACTAGCTGATGTTGCTGCCCCAAAGAGCAGAGCAGGAAGACAGAAAGTAGAGGAAAACTACCATGTCAGCTTTGGTGCTCCAATGCTTCTCCAGACCAAGGACCAACTGCTATGGGCCAAAGGTGCAGTGGAGCATTGAAGCAGGGCAGTATGGGGGTTAAAACTATATGGGGGCATAGGGGGGTCCAACTATATGGGGGCATAGGGGGGTCCAACTATATGGGAGCAGTGTGGGGGCCTACAAATATAAGGGGGCACAATGGGGACCTACAATTATATGTGGGCAAAGAGAGGGCCTACTAATGTATGGGGGCAGTGTGGGAGTCACCTAGTAATGGAGGTCTAGGCCAGATAGTGAAGAAAAGTCAAAGTTAACGATAATCATAGGTGTCACCTGTGAGTCAGGGGGCCTGGGGAGATAGGAAGATGAGCAAGGGGCCTGGGAAGAGGATATGGAGTAAAGAAAAGCATACAAATTTGAAATAACAGCAACTATATAAATTACAAACATGTTGCTAATATGGGGGAGGGGTAACATTTTTGGAAATGGGCTGCCAAGGAGAAATCTGGCAAGGAAAGGTTGGGAACAACTGTTCTAAGATGATACAGTTTTATTGAAATTTGAGTTCCATTGCTTTAAGTTTCAGTGTAATGAGTTATGAACCTCCTGGCATTAATTCACTTTACTTGTCTATAAATGTAATTTTCATTAAATGAATTTAGCCTCTGGCATCTCAGTAATGCTTCTGACTGACAGAGAACACTGAGTGAATTTATGGGATATAATACATCAGTTATAATGCATAGAGACAGTTTGTCAGTCGTGCGATTATCAGTCGTGTCAACAGAAAATTACCATTTATTTAAATCAACTTTTTATGGTAAACATATATTTAATATATTAACATATATGTAAGAATGTTGGTGATTTTTATTAAAATTTTCCATATCACTATCTATACTGAATTAAATTCTAAAGTCTTGCTTGTTTTCACACTGGCCATTGCATCTCGCAATAAGATGACCCTTCCTGTTCTGCTGAGATCTTTTCTCAGCACTCTTCTCATTATCATCACAGGCAATATTACAATAAAGGGTAACACATTCACAATAGGTGGTGCTATATATATATATATATATATATATATATATATATATATATACACACACGTTAACATACACTAGGTAAGACAATTTCACATGATAAACATATGTACCTCTAAATAAATCATACAGTTAACAAATAACACTGGTATACAGTATAAGGAGGAAATATTATCACATACATATTACCATCATACTGTTACTGACCAAATCCTGTATACTGAGACCAATATTATCTATAATATTAACTGTATACAAGGAGGAATATTATCACCATATATATTGCCATCATACTGTTATGGACCAAATCATGTGTACTGTGACTAATTTTACCAAAAAATATCAGTATACAAGGAGGAATATTATTGCCATACATATTACCATAATACTGTTATGGACAAAATCCTGTATACTGAGACCAATATTACCAATAATGCCAGTATACAAGGAGGAATTTTACCATCATACATATTACTATCGTACAGTTAGTGACCAAATACTGTATACTGAGACCAATATTATCAATAATATTAACTGTATGCAAGGAGGAATATTATCACCATACATACAGTTATGGCCGTAAATATTGGCTCCCCTGAAATTTGTTAATAAAATGAAGTATTTTTCACAGAAAAGGATTGCAGTAACACACGTTTTGCTATACACGTTTATTCCCTTTGTGGGTATTGGAACTAAACCGAAAAAGTGAGGAAAAAAAGCAAATTGGACATAATGTCACACCAAACTCCAAAAATGGTCTGGACAAAATTATTGGCACCCTTAACTTAATATTTGGCTGCACATCCTTTGGAAAAAAATTACTGAAATCAGTCACTTCCTATAACCATCAATAAGCTACTTACACCTCTCAGCAAGAATGTTGGACCACTCTTCCTTTGCAAACTGTTCCAGGTCTCTCTTATTGGAAGGGCGCCTTTTCCCAAAAGCAATTTTAAAATCTCTCCACAGGTGTTCAATGGGATTTAGATCTGGACTCATTGCTGGCCACTTCAGAACTCTCCAGCGCTTTGTTACCATCAATTTCTGGGTGCTTTTTGACATATGTTTGGTGTTATTGTCCTGCTGGAAGACCCAAGATCTCGGACGCAAACCCAGCTTTCTGACACTGGGCTGTACAGTGCAACGAAAAATTCATTGGTAATCCTCAGATTTCATGATGCCTTGCACACATTCAAAAATGTAGTCTTGCTTTTTTATGTGTCTGTGTCAGCAGTGGGGTCCTCCTTGGTCTCCTGCCATAGCATTTCATTTAATTTAAATGTTGACGGATAGTTTGCGCTGACACTGATGCTCCCTGAGCCTGCAGGACAGGTTGACTATCTTTGGAACTTGTTTGGGGCTGCTTATCCACCATCTAGACTATCCTGCATTGACACCTTTCATCAATTTTTCTCTTCCGTCCACGCCCAGGGAGATTGGCTACAGTAATATGGGTTGCAAACTTCTTGATAATGTTGCGTACTGTGGACCAAGGCAAATTTAGATCTCTGGAGATGGACTTGTAACCTTGAGATTGTTGATATTTTCAACAATTTTGGTCCTCAGTCCTCAGACAGTTTTCTTATCCTTTTTCTGTTGTCCATGCTTAGTGTGGCACACACAGACACACAATGCAAATACCAAGTAAACTTCTCTCCTTTTTATCTGCTTTCAGGTGTGATTTTATATTGCCCCCACCTGTTAATTGCCTCAGGTGAGTTTAAAAGAGCATCACATGCTCAAAACAATCTTATTTTTGCACAATTTTGAAAGGGTGCCAATAATTTTGTCCAGCCCATTTTTGGAGTTCAGTGTGACATTATGTTCAATTTGCTTTTTTTCCTCCCTTTTTTGGTTTAGTTCCAGTACACACAAAGGGAATAAATATGTGTATAGCAAAACATGTGTTACTGCAATACTTTTCTGTGAGAAATACTTCATTTTCTAGAAAATTTCAAGGGTGCCAACACTTACGGCCATGACTGTATTACCATCATACTGTTATGGACCAAATCCTGTATACTGAGACCAATATTACCAATAATACCAGTATACTAGGAGGAACATTATCACCATATATATTACCATCATATCTTACTTACCAAATCCTGTATACTGAAACTAATATTATCAATAAATAACAGTATTTAGACCCCCCCCCCCCCCCCCAAGTGACAATATAGTGATGAAACAGTGCTCCTGTAGCCGAATGTGACCCAGGTTGTGATTGGCTGAGGCAAGAGCACAACCTTGGCTACAGGGACACAGTTTTCTTTTTTACATTGGGACAAAGCTATCAGCATCCTTGCTCCCTCTCACTCCATCCCTATTAGCCCTCTCTCACAATGAGGGGGACACAGTTTCTCTGCACATCAAGCACCCACCTGCTACCTGTTACAAGACTACAACTCCTAGCATACCCTTACAGTAAGGACATGCTGGAGGTTGTAGTTTTGCAACAGCTAGCAGGCGGGTGGGTGATATGCAGCATTGGTGGACTGACACATCCGGGGGGGGGGGGGGGCCCGCTTCTGACAGCTGCTTATTTTTATTTATTTTTGAAAGTCCACCGGTGCAACATCCTGACAGTTGTAGTTCTGGGTCAGCTGCAGACTTAAAACTACAATGTGCGTGCCGCTTGCAGGCATATATCGCAGGCACGTATCAGAGCATGCTGGGTGTTGCAGTTATTAACTGCAACTCCTAGCATTCTTTGACAGCTTATGGCTCTGCAGCTGACCCAAAACTACAACTCCCAGTATGTTGCACCATGACCTAAATTGTACTACTATAAAGTGCAACATGCGCAGAGTTGTAGTTTTGATATGGGGCAGCTGCAGAACCATAGGCTGTATCAGGGCATGCTGGGAGTTGTAGTCAGTTAGGAATTAACTGCAACTTCCAGCATTTCCTGACACATTAAAGTGAATAAAATACACAACAGCAACTGACAAACAGAGCATGTCACCAATAACCCTGATCAATTCTGGGCTGTAGCACAGCGTTGTTCAGTGTTTTACAATCAAAAGACTCCATATATAAGTTCCTATGAAGACTAAAAATGTTTGAACTATGAAAATAAAATGTTAATTTAATCATACGGAGAATGGCGTAAATATAAAAAATAGTCCAGAATTGCTGATGTTTGGTCACTTCATATTCAGTGGGGCAAAAAAGTATTTAGTCAGCCACCAATTATGTAAGTTCTCCCACTTGAAAAGATGAGAGAGGCGTGTAATTTTCATCATAGGCATACCTCAACTATGAGAGACATAATGAGAAAATAATATCCATAATATCACATTGTCTGATTTTTAAAGAATTTATTTGCAAATTATGGTGGAAAATAAGTATTTGGTCACACAAACAAGCAATATTTCTGGCTCTCACAGACCTGTAACTTCTTCTTTAAGAGTCTCCTCTGTCCTCCACTCATTACCTGTATTAATGGCACCTCCAAACTCCACTATGGCCAAGACCAAACAGCTGTCGAAGGACACCAGATACAAAATTGTAGACCTGCACCAGGCCGGGAAGACTGAATCTGCAATAGGGAAGCAGCTTGGTGTGAAGAAATCAACTGTGGGAGCAATTATTAGAAAATAGAAGACATACAAAACCACTCGTAATCTCGCTCAATCTGGGGGTCCTCACAAGATCTCTCCCCGTGGTGTCAAAATGATCACAAGAATGGTGAGCAAAAATCCCAGAACCACATGGGGGGACCAAGTGAATGACCTGCAGAGAGCTGGGACCAATGTAACAAAGGCTACCATCAGTAACGCACTACACCGCCAGGGACTCAAATCATGCAGTGCCAAACATGTCCCCCTGCTTAAGCCAGTACATTTTCAGGCCTGTCTGAAGTTTGCTAGAGAACATTTGGATGATCCAGAAGAGGATTTGGAGAATGTAATATGGTCAGATGAAACCAAAGTAGAACTTTTTTATAAAATCTCAAATGGTCGTGTTTGGAGGAGAAAGAATGCTGAGTTGCATCCAAAGAACACCAGACCTACTGTGAAGCATGGGGGTGGAAACATCATGCTTTGGGCCTTTTTTTCTGCTAAGGAACCAGGACGACTGATCCGTGTAAAGGAAAGAATGAATGGGGCCATGTATCATGATATTGTGAGTGAAAACCTCCTTCCATCAGCAAGGGCATTGAAGATGAAACGTGGCTGGGTCTTTCAGTATGACAATGATCCCAAACTCACTGTCCGGGCAACGAAGGAGTGGCTTCGTAAGAAGCATTTCAAGGTCCTGGAGTGGCCTAGCCAGTCTCCAGATCTCAACCCTATAGAAAACCTTTGAAGGGAGTTGAATGTCCGTGTTGCCCAACGACAGCCCCAAAATATCACTGCTCTAGAGGAGATCTGCATGGAGGATTGGGACTAAATACCAGCAACAGTGTGTGAAAACCTTGTGAAGACTTACAGAAAATGTTTGACCTCTTTCATTGACAACAAAGGTTATATAACAACATTTTTGTTATTGATCAAATACTTATTTTCCACCATAATTTGCTAATAAATTCTTTAAAAATCAGACAATGTGATTTTATAGATATTTTTTTTCTCATTTTGGGGGAGATTTATCATAACCTGTCCAGAGGAAAAGTTGCCCAGTTGCCCATAGCAACCAATCAGATTGCTTCTTTCATTTTTAACAAGGCCTCTGCAAAATGAAAGAAGCGATCTGATTGGTTGCTATGGGCAACTCAGCAACTTTTCCTCTGGACAGGCTTTGATAAATCTCCCCCTATGTCTCTCATAGTTGAGATATACCTATGATGAAAAATACAGGCCTCTCTCATCTTTTTAAGTGGGAGAACTTGCACAATTGGTGGCTGACTAAATACTTTTTTGCCCACTGTATGGGGAAAAAAATTATAAAAATTGATAATTTTTTTTCCATCAAAACAAAAATTGTTCCTATTAAAACTACAGATCATAGTGCAAAAAATGAGCCCTCATTCTGTCCTGTATATGGTAAAATAAGAAAGTTATTGGGGGTCAGAATTTTTCAATTTCCCCACACAAATAATATTTTTTGGGTCGTGCCATACATTTTATGGTAAAATGAAAGGTGTCATCGCAAAGTAAAATTGGTCGCACATGGGTCTGTAGCTGGAAAAAAAAGTGTTATGCCTTAGAATGTGAGGAGAAAAAACAAAAAATGCAAAAATCTAATTGTCTGTGTCCTTAAGGGGTTAAATGTAAGTTTATTTTTCTATATTTTCTTTATTGTATGTGGGCGGAGAATCTGTATGGGTGTGGCTTACATATGGGTGGGCGCACGGGGGCCCTATGAGTTGTCAGTCCACCCCTAATATACAGAGAAACTCTGTCCCCCTCCCTGTGAGAGAGGGTAGCAGGGATGGAGTGAGAGGGAGCCAGTATGCTGATAACTGTATCCCTCTGTAAAGAAGAAAACTGTGGGGGAGATTTATCATTGAGTTTACCCCTTTTTTCTTGTGTATTTTTTTGGAACAAAAATTTGCGCAGTGACTTTCATTGCGTCTTTTTTGTGCGTCTTTTTTGATAGGGCAAAAAGCAAGTACTCTATTTTTTGTGTATTGTGGAATGCATTCTACAGAGGATACTAATTTATCATGTGCATTTTGTTTAGATGCATTTTTTTTGGCGAAATACGTTTTTCTTTTAACGCAAAAATACATCTTCAAAAAGGGCACGTAAGAAAGTGTTCTACCGAGACAGCCGTGGGATGCAGGAGCGGTCTCTCAACACTGCTAAACTACAACTACTCCCGTCATGGGACAGAGTCTGTCCTATGATGGGAGTAGTTGTAGTACTGCAGCGCTGAGAGACAGCACTTGCACATCCCCCCCCGGCTGCGGAACTATTTTGGGACAGTTATGACTACACTACTCCCATCATGGACAGACTCTGCCCATGATGGGAGTTATAGTTATAGTCACGGCTGAGGGGCAGATCGCATCGTGTCATTCTCCAGTGACCCTCTGCGAGCCACCTTTATTAACTGTAAAAGCCGGCGGCACCGGCGGCTACACTGTGCTCCCCGCCGGCTCCTGTATACAGCTGTCACATTTCATAATCCCCTCCCGGGAGACAGGAGCTCTGATTGGTGAATAGCTATTCACTAACCAGAGCTCCCCTCTCCCGGGCGGGGATTATGAAATGTGACAGCTGTATACAGGAGCCGGCGGGGAGCTGCGGAACGCAGCGGGTCTCTGGAGAATGACCTGCTGCCATCTGCCCCTCTGGACTATAACTCCCATCATGGGCAGATTCTGTCCCATGATGGGAGTAGTTGTAGTACTGCCACGCTGAGGGATGGCACTTGCACATACCGCGGCACAAAGCTCTTTGAAAATGTGGTTGATACTTTTTTTTTTTTTGCACAAAATTATTTGAGAATATCCCCCTCTGTGTACTTTATAAAGATTTATGATTTTACTATTGGGCAGAGTCTTGTTCGGCGCACACTGCTGCTCCAGTACTTCTAGCTATGTGAGCAGTGTACAGTGGGAAAATGCCACAGCTCTGAGAAGTGTGCGGTAGAGAAAGATGCACGGTAGAGCGTGGGGGGGGGGGGGGGGGTGTTTCTATATTTGCACAAAATTTATCAAAGGAGTGCACAACTTTTGTAAATCTTGAGCAAGCGTGTAAATTAGACAAGCAGTGTAAAGGGGTAGATCTGTGTCTACAATAGACACCTAATGAGAAATCTCCCCCTGTGTCCCTAAAGCTGAGGGTGTACAGAGGGTGTACGCATGCCTGAGCTAATCACAGCCCGGGTCACAGTCGGCTACAGGGGCACTGTTTTCTTCATCACACCGGCCATCATCTTGACTATACAGATCAGCATGATTAAAATAATAACCAATTGTTATAGTTTTTGTTATGTTTTACTACTTAAAAATTTTAAAGGTGCTACAGACATGAACTCTTCACCAGATGTTGGTAACAACCCATATAATCCATACAAAGAAATAAACCAAAATAATAAGCTCAAAAACTGCAGGTGGCTCAGCTCCTATGCTCGATCCATACACCCCTTTTCTGACCGCCAATATATATAGCTGTATATCATTTGGATATTGTATAGATTTTACAGGTTTTAAATTTACATTATTACGATCAGTTGTTAATTTTTATTATGTTATTGGCAATTTATTGTTTGCCTTTATGCTGCCGTAGGGAATTTTTTAAACAGTGGGTGAGGCATATTAAAAAGAGCATGGAAAGAATAAACTGAGAACGCACTCACCGGTAATCGTAAAAAACTTTGTGTCGTTTATTGAAGAAAACACAGTCACATCTTCAATGGAGGAAGAGAGGAACACAGATAACCAGCTCCGGAGGAGCTGGAAGAGCAGCGACGGTTCATTTCACAGTATAGACTGCTTGATCACGCCAAACTCTTCACGTCAAAAGTTTTTGACGAAACACAACATTTTTGATGTGAAGAGTTTTGAAAAAGTTTCCAACGGATATTCCAAGTGTTTTACATGAGAATGATACAAGGTTTACACTAGTCACACCCGTTTTCCAAAAGTGGGCGTGGTTATATAAACTTAATGTTTTACATGATATTTTTAAAGGGGTGAGAGTCCATTTTTCATCGAAAAATTCACACCAGCTCTTTGCTAGTGTAGAAATCACATAAATGGCTGTAGATTTTTTGTTTTTGTTCTTATCCTTTAGCTTTTGGGGGGAAAAGTGCATATAGTATCGTCTCGTTACAGCAAAGCTAATCACTAGCCGCAGCGATGCCCCAATTTGCGGCAGTGTGATGTAACAGGCTCAGTTACCAGGAATAAGGCCGGGCCTATTACTGGACGTCACTCAGCCAATCACCAACTGAGGCGGATCATCACTGTGACCAGAGATTAGCTTAGCACAGTGTGACGTGTCGGGCCCCAAAAGCTGGAAGAAGGCTGGGGCTGGAGAAAGGGAGAGTGATTCCAGCGCCACTAGGGGAGAAGAGGACGTTTATTATTTTTATTCCGGGAGCCCGGGCACATAGAGGAAAGAAACATTTTCACTGGAGTTCTCCTTTAAGATGAAAATGTAGTGTGATATTTCTTCATTTTGTTGCAGATATGGAACACTCTGTCCAGTTGCTCTCACAGTCCAGATAAAGAGAGTATGCTGGGGTTCTTGCTTTTAGAAGTTACAAAAGACCAAGATCATATTCGTGTGGACACTAGGTAATATAACAGAAACCCACAAGTACATATGTACTGTATGTTGTATTGAGCTAAAAGCAAAACCATTGCCATGTTTAATCTATTGTAACCTTAGATGATTTTATATCATAATAGACATAAGGGAGGTATTTATCATTGTTGTTATAGTTGAACCATTTTTGTTCACCTTGATTTTGTGTGGTGCTAGTAAGTACTTGCACCAAATATATGAAATGGGCCCAGGGCACGTGATAAATTTTGCGCAGGTAAACACTTCCTGAATTTTCACTTTAATATACCATTTTCTATGGTTTACACATTGAGCAAAATGTTTTGACTTATTGACCCATCGTGCAAAAATGTTCTCTCTTAAAGGGTTATTCCAGCTTTATACATCTTATCCCCTATCCAACGAATAGGGGATAAGATGTATGATCGCAGGGGTCCCGCCTCCGAGACGGAGATATGAAGTCACGCCACAACCCTTAGTGAGGTCATGGCCACACCCCCTCAACTCATGTCTATGGGAGGGGGCGTGATGGCCGTCACGCCCCCTCCCATAGACATGAATGGAGGGGGCATGGCCATGATGTCATGTCCCTGTCTCGGAGGTAGCACCCGACACAGAATGGGGGCTGCACCGAGATCATGCCTGTCCCCAGTGGCGGTACCCCTGTGATCATACATCTTATCCCCTATCTCCTTTGGATAGGGGATAAGATATATAAAGCTAGAATACCCCTTTAAGTATGAATTAACCCAAGCAACATTGGTGGGTTCAACAATGCTTGCTTTCTTTTGTCAGTATGCAGCAAACTTTTGTTTGCCAGGCTTTGGAAACAAAGATACAGTCTGTGTGAAGAGAAAACAAACATGTTAATAAGGCCATGTTCACACGTTGGAATTTCCGCGTCGGATTCCCCATTGGAATTCAGCACGGAGATTTTGCTGCAGCAGAGTCCCGCCAAATTCAACAGGATTCTGCTGTACTGTGCACATGGCAGAATTTCCATGTTAGATGTTACCGACACGGAAATTCTGTTTTCCATTTCCGCATAAAGAATGAACACGTTCATTCTTTCTGTGGACTCCGCCCGGAATGCATAGCCGTCTATGAGACACCGCATTCCTGTGCGGTCCTGGCGCTGGCATGTTTATGCCGGTGCCCGCAATTTGCAAAAAAAAATAAAAATTGTTCATCATGTAGGCTTTTTTTCTTTTATCTAAAAAGCAGATATTATAACTATATATATATGACCAAATTGCCTAACAAAGATTATGAGATACGCAGGAATGTACTGTGAGTAAATGTAGTTGTAATATGTCTGTATCTAGCATTGGTCGAATGAAGCATTGTCTACAGAAAATGCAAGTGATCTTCAAGCAATTTAAGAAACGAAAACATCAGCAAAGTAAGTTAATGGCCTAGATTTATCAAACTGTGTGAGAGAATAAATAGAGATATTTTCCCACAGCAACCAATCACAGCTCAGCTAACTAGCTCTGGTAAAGTGAAAGCTGAGATGTGATTGGTCGCTGTGGGAAAATCTCTTTATTTATTCTCTCACACAGTTTGATAAGTCTCCCCCAATATTTCTATACTGTAAAATAACATATCTATATCTAACTATCTTGGATTAGGGACATTTATTCATACTTAATCTGCTGTGGATTTAATGTTGCAGATTTGAAGCTGTGTTCAACTATTTCTTTGTATTTCTCATATATGTCTATATATTTCTCTATGTATCAGCAAGAAACCTGCAGCAGATACGGTATGTGCAAATGTACATTTGTACATAATCCACTGCAGGTTTTCCACAGCAGAAATTCCGCAAGGAGATTTTCTGCAGACTCTAATGGGTCAATGGGTAGCAATATAATCTGCAGCAGAAAATTTGCAAGCAAACTTTCTGCAGCGGATTATGTACACGTGAGCGTACCTTAGGGCACGTCCGCACATGCATATTTTGCTGCAGATTTTCTACAGCGGATGTTGTTACCCATTGACTTAAATGTATAGGAAAATCAGCAGCATAAAATCTGTAGCAAATAATGTATGTATGAGGGGTATTAAAGGACTTTTTATTGATGGCCTATCCTTAGGCTACAATATCTAACCAGTCGGGTGCCACGAATCAGTTCTTTGCAACGGCACCAGCATACACAGATGAACAGAACCAGAAAGTTCTGCACACTGTGTAGTGGCCATGCTGGGTTTTTGCAGCTCAGCTCCCATTCACTTAAAAGGGGGCTGTGCTATAGAAACCCAGCATAGCCACTGAACAATGTACAGAGCCATCTAGCCCCATTCAACATTCAGGTGCCACCATTCTGGCAAACAGCTTATGGACAGGTGTCGGACTACCAATGACCAGATACTGATGGCCTATCCTGGGCATAGGCTATCAATGAGAGGGTCCCCGAAAACCCCTTGAAAAGTTGTTAAAAGGAATTGAGTTTGATGAATCTATATTCTACATCAGTGGTTTCATACAGGACTCAGCAGCTGTATGAGAATGGACGCCTGGCTAATCTCTTTTTATGGAAATTACAAAATCCATTGGCTTATTTACACTGGTTCTGTACATACATTATATTGGAGCAGCAATATGGATACATATGATAGTATAGGTACTGTGTGCTCCTATTTTTGCCTGTGAGATACAGTCACATAAGGCCATATGTGCCATAGTGGTAGACCATTCAGTTGATATAAGGCTCCAGACCGGCGGCCTAGTCCACTCTGGATCTATTCCCTATTTTATTGGATGGTGACAGCATGTACCAGAATCCCCCCCCCCCCCTCCTCTCCATAGGTTCTACAAGGAAACATGTAGGAAATTAATTCAGGGGTGATGATAAGAAAATGGGGTGGCCAGGTATATGTTGGTATTAAATGTATCTTAATCTATGTACACATATTTTCCTTTGATGGATTACGTTTCCCTGTGGTGATTACAACTGTACTGTATGTTACTTGCATGAAGTGTTCCCATGTTCCTTGTGTTAGACGCAATGCTCATTTACCTGTGTAGTAGATACTGTAGCATGTATGACGGTGTTCCTTTCTTGTTTAAGGACTTTCATACAATGATGAACAGATACATAAGCTGGATAAGTGAGTAACTGTTTGTATTAATATTTTCCATAAACTAAACATTTTATTTTTATTGTGTAATATTTTATGTTTTCCTATCTCCAATCTAATCCCAGAATAAATTTAGGTAATTTGGCCAAGAAAGTTCTGACAATATTTCAAGAAGATGTTGTACAGAAATATCAAGTAGCTCTGTCCGCACACAGCAGCAGGATGAGGTATGCTTGCAGTAATAAATGCATTCAATGATACATATAAGAAGCACAAAATTGTAATGCGGTTTAAAACTAAAAACTGTTTTCATTTAAAGGTGTACTCCGCCCCTAGACATCTTATCCCGTATCTAAAGGACAGGAGATAAGATGTCTGATTGTGTGGGTCCTGCCGCTGGGGACCCCTGCGATCTTGGCTACGGCACCCCAGACATCCGGTGGATGGAGTGAACTTCGCTCCGTGCCGGATGACTGCCGATGCGGGGCGGAGGCTCATGACGTCACGAGCGTGGCATGGCCGAGACATCACGAGCCTCCGGCGCTGCACCTGACGCTCTAAACGAACGCCGGGTGCAGCAGGGAGATCGCGGGGGTCCCCAGCGGTCGGACCTTTGCAATCACACATCTTATCCTCTATCCTTTGGATAGGGCAAGCATAGGCAACCTTCAGCACTGCAGATGTTTTGGACTACATCTCCCATCATGCTTTGGCAGCATTTTGGCTGAAAGAGCATCATGGGAGATGTAGTCCCAAACATCTGTAGTGCCGAAGGTTGCCTATGCATGGGATAGAAGATAACGCTAGGGGCGGAGTACCCCTTTAAGTGGGGAATCTTTCCATTTACTTTAGTAATGGAAAGATCACCCCCTTCATCCAGACTAGATTTCTTTTGATGGATTTTCAGTCAAGTTATGTATTATGGCCGTGGTTTTTTCCTGGGGAATTCTTGAATGAATGAATGAATTTGGTGTAGCTGTATTTTAGATGGCAAATGTGTCCCCAAAATGCAAATATGCCTCAGCAGAAATCTTTTTATTGAGCAGAAGTATGATCTTTTTGCTGGTAATTATTTAGCATTATATTGAGATTAAAGGGTAGGAACTTTTTAAACACTTATCCCTTAACCAGGGATCCAAGTGTCTGATCGTGGAAGGTCTGACCACTGGGACTCCCCACTATCTTCTTTATTGGACCCCGGTTACTTAAATGTCCTCTGTGCACTCTCTGTGGACATTGTTGCAACTGAATGAGCAGGCTGCCTCTTACATTTGTCCAGGAAGGTGGGGGCCGCTCTGTTCTGAGGACAAGGGGCCCCGTACAATGGTCAGACCTCCTGTGATTAGACACTTTTCTCCTATCTATGGATAAGGGAAAAGTGTCTAAAAAGTGCAGTTCCCTGTAGGTTTGTAAGATGTGGAAGCGCCCTGTTTGGGAAACACTGGTTTCCAGGTTGTGTGTGGTATCGTAACTCAGTCCATGCACTTGCAGGAAGCAGGTGCCGTACTGATTTTTAGGAGAAAGATTACATGTTTTTTTCTTATCCTATACAATACCTTTGATTCAACTGAAAGAGTTTAAAGGGGTACTCCGGCCCTAAGACATCTTATCCCCTATCCAAAGGATAGGGGATAAGATGTCTGATCGCAGGAGTCCCGCTGCTGGGAACCCCCACAATCTTGCATTCAGCACCCACCTGTGGGAGCTGCACGCAGCGCTGCAACCTCAGAGTCTGCCGGTGTATCGTGACATCACAACTTTGCCCCCGTTTGACGTAACACCCCGCCGATAGACTTGCATTGTGGGAGCGGGGCGTGACGTCATGTTACTCCGGCCCCGTAGTCGTGACTCGGAAGACTCGGAGGCTGTAGCGCTGCATGCAGCTCCCACAGGTGGGTACTGCATGTAAGATTGCGGGGGACTCCAGCAGCAGGACCCCCGCGATCAGACATCTTATCCCCTATTCTTTGGATAGTGGATAAGATTTCTTAGGGCCTGAGTTCCCCTTTAAACATGCCTTCCATATTTTGGTTACTACATTGTTGGTGTCACTGACCCAGGGTTTTATTCTACTTCATGAAATAATAATGGTCCTAAGATGAAGAATATTGGCTTCTGCCTCACGAAAGTTTTGTGCCTTCTTCTGGTTTAACATTGCAGAATTGAACTGAATGACATTTGATGCTAAAGTGATGTGGAGGGTGCAAAAAGATCTGTTTTTTTTTTTTGGAGAGCGCTACTGTATCTCGACGGAAGTCGGAATAAAACAGAGATAGAGCCAGCACTTACGCAGGACTAACTTTATTGGTAAAAGAAGTCAATAGGTAAAACAGGACAACGCGTTTCGGGGCACACTTGTGCCTTTCTCAGGTCCACAAATATAACTACAGAAAAAACATACATATGGATAAAAGTCAATAAAATCAATCGTAGTGCTTGTAGTCTAAAATGAACTTCAAAACACATTTGCATAGGTGTGTAAATGCAGGAATAAAGAGCACAAGGTTTGAACACAAGTGCAGGTTTGAACAAGATAAGACACGAGTGCATACCAGTCCCACACACCTTTTTCCGCTGCTCATTGACTAGTAACTGTCCTTATATGTCCTTCATGTATATACCTATACACAGGTTTTACAATTCTCATGCATATGTTGACGGTCTGGAACCTGTTCAAACCTTGTGCTCTTTATGCCTGCATTTACACACCTATGCAAATGTGTTAAATTCTATGTTGCAGAGTCCCATTTTAAAGTTAATTTTAGACTACTAGCACTACCATAGATTTTATTGAATTTTATCCATATGTATGTTTTTTCTGTACCGTAGTTATATTTGTGGACCTGAGGAAGGCGCGGACCTGAGGAAGGCGCGAGTGTGTTGTCCTGTTTTACCTATTGACTTCTTTTACCAATAAAAGTTAGTCCTGCTTAAGTGCTGGCTCTATCTCTGTTTTCTTCCGACTTCCGTCGAGATACAGTAGCGCTCTCAAAAAAAAAAACGATCTTTTCGTACCCTCCACATCACTTTGTTGTCCGTCTCCCTCGGGAACACGGAAATTAGGGGTGAGAGCAGCAGACTGTAACCACCTCATTGGTACACACCCTCAACCACAAAACAGAGGCCCCACCGAACTCTCTATACATCCACTCAAGGTCAGTACGTCACCTTGGGTGTTTGGTGGGTATTAGCACCATTTTTCCTTCCATTCTATTACACTAGGGAGCGCCCCATTGTTTTTTCCTCCTCCTTTTTCCTTCATTTGATGCTAAAGAAAGAAATGAAATAATAGCCAAGATAAAATAGACTTATATTTGTTCCTGTCCTAGGACAATCACCGAAATCCAGAACCACTTAGGAATTGTAAATGGATATTTGTCGGCCTGTGTTCAAGACCTCCGGAGTTATGAAGAGTCTGTTAACAATGTACAGTAATACATATAGATAATGAATATAGGCAGATCATTGGCTTAATTTTATCAGTAGTACATAACTATTACTAAAGCTGGTCATACACAGGGCTGTATTTGCCATTTGGCACCCGTGGGCCTGTGCCTAGGGCCGCACTTAAGTGATAAATAACAATAAATACTTCTTATGCAGTTGTCGCTATGGACTGCCACTTACAGTAGCAGCAAAGGCGCTCATACCTGAAGCAATACAGCAATAAAAGTTAACAACTAACAATAAAAAACCTACTCTCTACCAGCTAGAGATGGGCGAACTTACAGTAAATTCGATTCATCACGAACTTCTCGGCTCGGCAGTTGATGACTTATCCTGCATAAATTAGTTCAGCTTTCAGGTGCTCCGGTGGGCTGGAAAAGGTGGATACATTCCTAGGAAAGAGTCTCCTAGGACTGTATCCACCTTTTCCAGCCCAAAGAGACTCTTTCCTAGGACTGTATCCACCTTTTCCAGCCCACGGGAGCACCTGAAAGCTGAACTAATTTATGCAGGATAAGTCATCAACTGCCGAGCCGAGAAGTTTGTGACGAATCAAATTTACTGTAAGTTCGCTCATCTCTACTACCAGCAGCTATTCATGTGTTCAGTGCTCAATAACTACTGACCTACAAAACCGACCACAACTCTGTATATAAAATACCAACTTTATAAGACCAGTGCATGTTTATAAAAACCCATGTGACCCCCCCCCCCCCAAATACACAAACCCCAGAGACAGAGGTAACACTGCAAACACACAAAAAACTGAATGTTTACAGAATGCTTCTTAAGTATAAAATATGTTACATATAAACAGTATACAATCAGTATATATTGACCTGTGGAAGGCTGAAGAGGAGACTTTACTACATCCCAATGGCCGCTTCAAGCTTCTTAGTCAGAAGTTATGGTTACCTGGCTATCACCATCTTTAAATACATAAGGCCGTCTCTAGCGCATGCCTAGAAGTGCCACAAGGCTGGCTGTATATATGCATTGGTCTTAAAAAATTGGTATTTTATATACAGACTTGAGGTCAGTTTTGTAGGTTAGTAAGTCACAAAGCTGTGTAAAGTGCTAACATGATCTTTTTGTTTGCATTAGTCATTTGTTCAATTCTTCTCATCGTGTAAAGATTAAATGCTACGTTTTATATATATATATATATATATATATATATATATATATATATATATATATGTGTGTAAATAATATACACATTTGCAGCACTTAAGCAATTGAAATGATTTTCCACCATGAAAAATATTCTTCATGCATATACATTGTGAGTTCTGTCGCTATCATGACCGGCACCATAATAATGCCTTTGTTCAAGCTCTCTGAATTACGAGGAGTGTGGAAAATATCGTAGTGTTGTTGGATTGTAGGTAAAGGGACAAATAGATGACCAGCTTTAATAATAGATAATGTTTTATTTGTGCGTTTCACATTTCCTTATCATATGTTTAGATGTGCTCTATGCTTGTACTGTGTGTAATGTTTTTAACAGTGGCATATGTTAAAAAGTAGGAACTCTCTTGTTTGCAGACTGTGGACCGATTAGCCCAAAGAATGCAGCAGACCTGCTTAGTACAACCGAATCATAGCCCTCTCACCTCTTATCATGGCCCACCACAACAGGAGCTAGCAGTGCGGTGAGTTACTGAAATGGAAACCGTATGTTGTGGCCCGGTGATCTCTTATAAACACTACTTTGTGAACTCACATAGGTTTGTGTTATTTTGATTTAGTGTTGGGTTGTGCTATGTTTATTGGGACGACTACCATCCTGCTTCAGATTAGGTCAGATGCAAATCACCCCCTTTTAACATTAGGTCCAATATTCTGTTCTTATTTATTTATTTAAAATAATCTGATACAGAGATCAACTGCATAGAAACTAAGTGAAATTATGCAAATAAGACTGCAGCCTACACTAATGCTCCTAAACTCCTTCTATTGGTGACCGCATACAGTTATTATGTTGTCTTTAAAAAGGTTATTTAGGCTTCTAAGCTGGCCATACTCTTTGACTAGCTGTTGTCTGACAGCTATTTCTCCTGACTCCCCTATACACAGGCTCAGCCGAGCATGTACAGTGGTCCCTCAAGCTACAATATAGATCGGTTCCAGGACGACCATTGTATGTTGAGACCATAACTCTATGGAAACCTTGTGATTGGTTCTGAAGCCCCCAAAATGTCACCAAAAAATAAGAAAAAGTGAGGAAAAATTTGGAAAGTTGAGGAAAGATTAAAGAAAAATAAGTAGAGAACTAATATAGATAAAGCAAGTCCTTACATATGAAAGTAATAAAGATCTGCTGGGAGCTGTAATCACTGTCTATGTAGAGGACAGGAGCTTCTTCAGGATCCTGTACAGTACACTAAAAAAGTAAAATGGAGCCACCCTTACATGGTGTCCAAAGGAGCAGCTAACTTTGGCGCAGGTGAAGAGTAGTACAGAACATGTAATACCTCCCTGTACTGTAGGGGGCGCTACCAGACACCAGTCAGTACATGCACTTCAGTAATACAGGTGTTTTACCAGTAAAATGCCCATTCTAATTGGTCAGTTCTTCCAGCCATTGACATGTTTCGCAGATCTGGACTGTTCGTAGCATTGTATCTTCAGTATAGTTTCAAGTAACAATGGTCCAAAAATATTGTAACCTGAAGCCATTGTTGAGTTGAGGGACTACTGCACTTTGTTCACAGGAAGATAGCGGTAGTTTCTTTCTACCCTCTCTCTATTCAGGATCAGACTTGTTGAAATTCAACATGCCCAGTTCTCTCCCTTGACATCTGTTATTGAGTTGCAAGGCACCTATACACATTAGCTGGTAAACTGTCTTCAAAATGGGAGAGTTTGGCCAACTTAAGTCTAATATATATGGCCAACTTGCCTCAGGATAGGCCATCATTATTGGGTCAGTGGTGGTGGGGGGGGGGTAACCGTTTCTTGGGGTAGCTGATTCTTGGAAACCCTGCTAAAAAGCTGTTTGTAGCTGTGTCCCATTTACTTAAAGCACTATGGTATGGTAGTGTGCCCCTTTGAGCACAAAGGGCAGTTTAAATGCCTGGATAACTACTTATAAAATCAATTTTTTTTTATAATTGCCTCAGGTTACAATATGTTGAGCATACAATGGTTTTACCTGGACCATCGAAAGTTAAAACTATACTCAACATACAGACAGTCTGGATCTGCAGTATATGTGAATGGCTAAATGATCCAACCAATCGGCATAGGCATTTCACTGGTAAAACACTTGTTTTACTGAAGTACATTGGCTTTCTAGTAGCGCCTCCCTACAAGAGAGTGCAGTACTGCACTGTACTTTTACCTGTGCCAGGACCTCTTTTATGGTACACTGTGTGTACTGTATAGGACTATGTATAGGGTAAAATCTGATGACAGGTTCCCTTTAACCTTTTTTTTTTTATATTAATTTTATTCACGGAAATAAACATGCAACAGTATAAGTAATGTGACTTACAAAACCTTCATTTTTTTTTTTTAGAACATTTTGAGGGCTTTGGAATCAATTCCTAGTTATACATCGAGTTATGGTCTCAAGATACAATAAATTTAACTTACAATGGTCTTTCCAGAACCAATTATTATTGTAACTTGAGGGACCACTGCATGCCCAAAATAAGCCTCTAGGTAAAAATCACCGACCATAATTTCCAGTCACAATCGCAGACTATAAACATTTATCCATATAAGTATTGCTTTTTTTTAATCACTGGCCTTGCAATATTTATTTGCCATTGTTTAAAGAGACCAACATATTCCTCCGTGCTGTATACACACTGTAACCACTCACAAAGGTCCCTGGCACAAGTGGGGTTATGGGGTCAACCACACAGTATCGAGGAGATTTATCAAAACCTGTGGAGAGGAAAAGTTGACCAGTTGCCCATAGCAACCAATGACATTGCTTCTTTCATTTTTCAGAGGTCTTGTTAGGAATGAAAGAAGCAATCTGATTGGTTGCTATGGGCAACCGGTCAACTTTTTCCCTGCACAGGTTTTGATAAATCTCCCCATATGTCTTTAAGTTTGTGTGGGTATCCATTCTTCCATATGGTGAATCTAACCAGTGACATATTTGCCTGTGTCTCTCCCTAGATTGATTAAACTACGGGATCAAATGAAGAGCGTATCTTATGAATTAGAGAAAAATAACAGTATTATAGAAAGGTAACTGCATTTTTCTTTAACATATTATTAGTAATATACACTTAAAGGCGCACAGACATATAACCCCAAAAGAATAATGAAACATAAATTAGATTTAAAAAAATATGTATTTTCTATTATAAAAAAAAGTATGTATAAGAATAGTGTTAGAATATACACAAAAAGAGAATATAAAATTATATCTCAAATGATATCACATCTCATATAAATGTGAGTACAAACATATGAAAAAGGTGTAAACAGTAGAAAACCAAACACAATAAATATGTAGCTGCAACAGATGCATACAGTGCCCACACCAAACCTTCGACGCGTTTCGCCAGGAGAGGCTTTATCCAGGAGTTTATTCTGGATAAAGCCGCTCCTGGTGAAATGTGTCCGAGGTTTGGTGTGGGGCCGGGGTGAGTCCTGGGCACTGTATGTATCTGTTGCAGCTCCATATTTATTGTGTTTGGTGTTCTACTGTTTACACCTTTTTCATATGTTTGTACTCACATTTATATGGCACTTGTGCACTTTAAAGAGATCGGGTTATCATGCACTGTTCATTTTGGGATTTATTCACATGCTTTGGCACTTTGCACTTTCTAAGATTTTTGTAGCAGCTACTTGTTTCTGACATAGTATTTACTAAGACAGGGTTTTCACCCCAGTATCCATTTGTGGTTTTACAGAATTTTTATTAATTTGAGATATATGCATATCATTTTATATTCTGTTTTTGTGTATATTCTAACACTACTCTTATACATATTTTTTTAATAATAAAAAATACTGATTTTTTTAAATATTATTTCATTATTCTTTTGGGGGTTATATATCGGTGCGCCTTGTGCGCCTTTAGGTGTGTTTATTGTGTTTATTTTTTAACCCCTTGGTCATATATTATTAGTGATGTTTTAGCTTATGTCCAATCATATAACATAACTATATAAAGTAACTTTTCTCTTAAGGGAAATTATTTGGCTTGTCATAGGAAAAGATTATGAAATTAGATGAAACCTATCACTAGAAGAGGCTGCTTTGTGATCACATATGTAAGACCATTGCTAATACTTTGGGCCCTAGCCAAAGGTCAAATGATGTACCACTTCTTAGACCTGAAAGAAAAAGGTGTGGGCAGCAGTGTCTTAAAGGGGTACTCCGATGGAAAGCAATTTATTTTTCTCAAATCAATTAGTGCCAGAAAGTTAAACAGATTTGTAAATTACCAGGAAAGATGCCAGCCACTGTAATAATGTACAGAACGGAAAATAGAATCAGAAAATAAAATACTGGAGTCACTTATATGCAATAGCTTGGGACAGGTTTACAACAGAACTGTAAAAGATATCCAATTTAGGAATCACATATACACTATATTATATTACTATAAAGGATGTGGGCACCTGAATATCACATCTATATATTAACTTACAGGACATTACAATTACAAATATATAGGTGTTAATATGAAGTTGGAGTTCTGTATCCACTACAATGAGTAACCATGGCTGCTATGTTAAAGGGATTCAGGATTCCAGGAATACAAAAGATCTTAGTGTGGACTTGGTGTGCTTTTAAAATACAAAAAGAAGCCATACTCATCTGCCCCTATCCCGCAGCTGCCATATTAATGACCCTGTGTTGCTTACAGCTTTCTGTGATATATCTTTCCGGCACAAAATGCCCACTCATCCAAGCACTTGCTGCAGCAAGGACCCGTCTAAGCCAGTCATTGGCTTAGCAGTATTAACACACATTTTATTAGTTGGAGGTGTGGTGTCCCGGTACCGTATTACATACGTTACCTTGTAGCGAGGTCCCCAAAGTCAGAGTCACTAGGAACAGTGGGGGTCCTCTTCCTTAGTTAACCCCTCGTCACCCCTCAGTTAGCTATAATTAATGTAAATATAAATGTAAAGATGTATATTTAATATTCTTACCTAGTTTGCGTCGCAGGACCTGCGGGTCATGTGACCGGGTTACAGAACTCTATGGTTTTGCTAAAGGACCTTTGGTGGTTCTAGTCAGGTGATCACCCACAATCCATTGTAACGGTGGGTGACAGCTGATATGGACCAATCCAAAAAGGCCAGCCCCTGCCCATATAAGGGAGCTGCGCCATTTTGTCGCTCTTGTTCCTGTGCTGCCTGCGCTGCCAAGCAAGCAGCATCATTGCTCTTGGGTTGCTGATTCTGGACGAGGTAGGACCTCCGCAGCTTACAAGACAATTACTAGGCCTGTGCTAGAGACGGATAGTTCTTACAATTCCCCGCTATCTCCGCAAGATCTCTGGACGTAATCCATTCCCTAAATCCAGCGGATCTATGCAAATCTAATCCTCCTATCTTAAGAGAACTTTCCGGTCCTGAGCAACTGTCAGTCACTGCTGTGCTTTCTATAAAGACTTTGTTATCTGGACTGTTACCGATACTGCATGTACAGAAAATCTTCAGTAAAGTTCCTGCAAGTTTTAAGTTCAGCACTGCTGTGGACAATCAATTTATTTTACACTCACCTATCGCTCTTGGGAAGGGTGGCGATAGGCCCAGCATCACTACAGAGTTTTAACCCTCACCCTGGCGTCACGAGTGACAAGGGTTAACAGCACCCTTTGTAATACTGAACAGCAACACCCCAACTACCCTACACCCCCACAAGGCTTTATTCCCCAAGTCTACCACAGAGGTATTTTTTAGTTAGTACCATTTGTAGGATCAACATCATCATTTTATTTTAGTGCTATTAAAGAAACACTCTAGCAAAACTGCTGCACTGTGTTATGCCTAGTTCAGACTCTGAGGTGGTGCATGACACAAGGATTCAGAAAACACCAAATAGAGAGCCTACTATCAGTGGCACACTGCCAGGGGGATGGGGGTTCCAACAGGCCGGTCCCCCCTATTAGGATATACAGTGAGTGATTTACAAAAGGGTCAGTAGTAGTTAATTAATGCAGCAGCCCAGACCCCAGAGAGAGATCTGTCCATGAACTGCACAATTTGCTTCCTCAACAGCCTCCATGCCCTTATCCTCCTCCTCAGCCACCATGTCCTCCTACCTCATCCTCCTCCACAGCCTCCGTGCCCTACTCAGTCTCCATGCCCGCATCCTCTTCCTCAGCTGTCATTGCTTCCTCATTCATCCTCCTCATCAACCTCCATGACCTAATGCTCCGCCTCTAAATATTTTCCCCTCATTCTCTGCATCCTCATCCTCCTCTGTAGATCATATCCTCATCCTACTACTCAGTCTCCATGTCCTCCACTCAGATATAGCCTCCATTCTGCCATGGCCTCTTCTCTAAACCTCCTCTTCTCAGCCTCCATGCCATAATCCTCCTTTTCAGCCATCATGGCTCCTCTCTCATCCTCCTCCTTCTACATCCTCCTCTGCAGCATAACTGTGTTTACTATTGTCTATGGTCTGCTGAAGCATGCCATCAATAATGGGAGAAACAACCTACTAACCTATTAGGTGCACTTGGCTACTTAATGGGGAGAATGACCTACCTACTGGGGGGGACTTGCCTAACTACCTAATGGGGCACCTATATACCTACTAAGTCACCTGTCTACCTACTGGTGGAAGATACCTATTAGGGGCACTTGTCTACTTACTAGGGGCACCTACTTACTGGAAGACACCTACCTACTACTACACCTACTTAATGGGAAAAACTACCTATTCAGTGAACCTGTCTACTACAGGGGGGACATGTCTACCTACTTGGGTTATCTATCTACCCCTCCCAACAACCAACTTACACAACCACTTAATTTTGCAGGATACCAAGGGGGTATTTTTATTGTTTGGACTCTATAGGTGGGAAAAAGAGGCCTAAGAGGTTTGGAAAGTTCTGCAGAGGGAAGTTATGACTGGAAGAAATCATCATAAGGGTCTGGGCAGAATGAAGAAGTAAAGGGAAAATAAACAACTCTAATCAGAGAAGGCGTCACTTGTGTGTCACTGGATGTAACTGTACTATAATCACTTATATGCCATTAAGTAATAGTGATTGTGGTCATGGTGTGGGGGTATTATTTAGACATATAATGGTATTGGTAATACCTTTCTGTGTATAGGTAGTTTTATTAACTATGAATATTTCATCAATGTTTGGTGGTAATATTTACTCCTGGTATATATATATATATATATATATATATATATATGTATACCTTGAGAAAGGTCTCACCGAGAGACTGAAACGTAGCTGTCTGTCACATGGATGGGTGAATAAAACACTTTTTGTGCCTACTTTGGAGTGCCGCTTCCCTGCTTTTTTGGATTTCTGTATATAAATCTTTATATGTCCCTGAACTTTTAGGACCATAACAATGCCCGTAATGTAAATTCTATAGCACATAGCTCAAAAGGCATAGGTGGTTTTTCTGTTTCATACTAGTAGTCTAGGTTTGGTAGACGACTCAAGTTAGTTACAGATCAACGTCTCCATACTCTAGACACCCGCAGTCTGGGCCTAGACAGAAGCTGCTTCAGATCAAGCCTATACAGTATATATGGATACAAGGATGAAGCTTTTTGGAACCTTTTTATCCCTTTTTAAAAGTTGGCAAGTATGTATATGTGCCAGGTCACCATACAAGTCTAGCCTGATACATCACATGGTGGTTTAGTGTGAACTAACATTTATGCTAGCAATGTAATGATTATATTGCTTGTATTGCTTTTATTTGCTCATCAGACTGGCCTGAACATTACATAGCACACATCACAACAGCATTCCTCCTAGATATGTTTAGAAAGTCAATTACTGTATATACTCGAGTATAAGACCTGAATATAAGCCGAGGCCCCTAATTTCACCACAAAAACCCAGGAAAAGTTATTGACTCGACTATAAGCCTAGGGTGGGAAATACATCATCCCCCCCATGTCATCATCCCCCCCCCTGTCATCATCCAGACCCCCGTCATTAACACCCCCGTCATTTTCACTCCCGTCATCATCAACCCATCATCATTATTCTGTCATCATGCCCCTCGTCATAATCACCGCCTGTCAATCCCTTTCAGTGGTCTTCAACCTGCGGACCTCCAGATGTTGCAAAACTACAACTCCCAGCATGCCCGGACAGCCATCGGCTGTCCGGGCATGCTGGGAGTTGTAGTTTTGAAACATCTGGAGGTCCGCAGGTTGGAGACCACTGCGGCCTTCGTCATCATCCAGACCCCCCCTTTAGTTTTCTACTCACCTCCCCTCGGTGGGAAGGAAGGGTGAGCTGGTCCAGGCCATCTATGCTGCAGGGACCGTCCGGTGGGGAGGGTTAGTCGTTCCGGCCTGTACATTTTCACCGGGAGGCCCTCTTCTCCGCTCCGGGCCGACCCCGGACTAGTGATGTTGCCTTGACGATGATGCACAGGGACGTTCATGCGCAGGTACGTCAGCTGCGCATGGTCGTCCCTGTGCGTTGTCGTCAAGGCAATGTCACTATGCCGGGGCCGGCCCGGAGTGGTGAAAATGGACAGCCTGGAACGACTAACCCTCCCCACTGGACGGCCCAGACCAGCTCACCCTTCCTTCCCACCGAGGGGAGGCGAGTAGAAAACTAAAGGATGGATGATGACGAAGGAAGGGATTGACAGGCAGAGAGTTCACTCGAGTATAAGCCGAGCGGGGCGTTTTCAGCACGAAAAATCGTGCTGAAAAACTCTGCTTATACTCGAGTATATACAGTATTTTATTAAAGTACAAAATGTATATATTCAGGTGACTTCTCTGTCTTTTTATTAAATCATAATAGAAGACAGAGGGATTAAGATGATCAAGCTTAAATTGAGATGAGAAACATTATCAAGGATGTATTGGTCTTCCAACCTTTATCAACCGCGATAGATTGCATATCACGTCACAATGTTATCCCCCCCTCAAGGTAAAATGTCCTACTGTCCCATAGTCCCTGCATTTGATGTATCAAAGAGTAGCATTTTTCTAAAGACTGTAAACACCTGCAACAGTTCTAAATGGACAATGTTAAAATGACTATAATCTTCTAATCTTTCCTTTTTTAGGTTGAACATATCCTGATCTGCTATTAGTGGAGAACGGGACAATGGCGCTGCAGTATATTTGTGTTCACTGTAACCAGGCAACTCTGGAAATCATTTGGAACATATTTAACAAAGCAGAATCAAATAATGTGAACATTTTTCATGACATTTTCTTCATATACTTGAAAGTAAAGAAGGCGCTCTCCAGCCATCTAAAACTGAAGAATATGCAGACTTTTCCTAGGAGATGACATTTACAATCTCTCCACTGTTTCTATTGAGATAAACTCTGTTCAGTCTTTTAGAACTATATTTCTGGGAAAACTATAAACATAAATATACAAAATATTACTGTGATAGTGGTTAAACACAATGCTTGTTATCAGTTGTTTGCTATTTTCAGTCAATTTCTCTATTAATAAGATTAATTATCTTATATTTCAGACGATAAAATGCCCTTTTTAGCACGAAGACGACAAAAAGTGTGCCTCTTAGGAAAGGGGCCCATTGGTACCAGATTTTGGTTTAACCCATTTAACTCTTCTATCATAACTAGCAAGGATGGTGGCATTAACTGCCCAGTACAACCACTGTAGCCTTGGACCACCAGGAAAGCAGTCTCCTTAACCACCTTATACTTCCAAAGATGATCGCATTAAACTCTTCACTACCTTAGACCTCTGAAAAATATTTAGTATAAAATGAAAATTTGCATAATTTGTGCATTTGTAAGGCCATGTTTACACGCAATAGGGTAGATTAACTATGACCAGCATTTCATATGCCCCTGTTCATATGCCACGTCTGTGGCTGCCCATGCGGCAGCCTCAAAAGTCTACACAAGCTTGGAACTAATAAACAACAATTTACCTGTTTATTGTAATAAATTGGGATTTTTGGGATGTCACACCCTCTTCACACAAAACTGAGCCCTCCTTCTCACCCACTTGGTGAGAACTGCACAGACTGGCAAAAAGTCACAAATTTCCCTGATATAATGTTTTCTAGTGTAGCCAATGGAAAATTAGCTGATACATGGGCATACATGGAGGACGGTAAAAACATTGGCCATAATTTACATGTCATTTATTGCGGCCATTAAAAAAATGGCAGATTTTACTGTAAAAGGCATATCTTTTTGTAAAGCTAAAAATAATGGCCAAAACATAGCCTAACAGTTTCACGACTCTAACCATTGATAGATTTACACTGCCAAAGCATACATGTAAACTACCCCTATTCACACTCTTTCTAGCGGCCACTATGACAGAACAGTCAAACATTTGCAGCCTTTCACTTTTCTTCTTTTTAATATAAATCTATAGCTTTATGAATAATAATAGGTCTTTGCTTCATGAAAGGTAAAGCAAACCACTTCCGAACCTCTGCAGCCTTAAAGGAGTAGTCCAGTGGTGATTCAGTGGTGAGCAACTTATCCCCTATCCTAAGGATAGGGGATAAGTTGCAGATCGCGGGGGGTCCGACCGCTGGGGCCCCCTGCGATCTCCTGTACGGAGCCCCGACAGCCCGCGGGAAGGGGGCGTGTCGACCTCCGCACGAGGCGGCGGCCGACACGCCCCCTCAATACAACTCTATGGCAGAGCCGAAGCGCTGCCTTCGGCAATCTCCGGCTCTGCCATAGAGATGTATTGAGGGGGCGTGTCGGCCGCCGCCTCGTGCGGGGGTCGACACCCGCTATCTCGGCGGAGAGCCGGGGCCCCGTACAGAGAGATCGCAGGGGGCCCCAGCGGTCGGACCCCCCGCGATCTCAAACTTATCCCCTATCCTTAGGATAGGGGATACGTTTTTCACCACTGGACTACCCCTTTAAGGCAAAGCACTGTTGTATACAAAATGATTGGTCGCTCCTATTCATTAATAAGGACTGATCATCATAATACTCAAAAACTGCTGCTTTAAGTCAATTTATATTGCTATTTATTATATATATTTTTTCTAACTGAAAAGTTCTGAAACTCAGGATTTGTAGTAAGTACTGTACATTTGTTTTGTGTTTCAAAGCTTTAAGCCTTTGTATAAATTGCCCTTTTATGTTTTTATGATAGCTTTTATGTTTCATGCCATAAACTATGTTACTTTTTATGTGGGATCTAGATGCCTAGTCTAATTTTCAGAGTAACTCCAATATCTATAATAGGACAATATACGTAAAGTAAAACAAATGTATGTGCATGACTGTTTATTTTATTAATACTATTTGTTTATCACTATTTTTACATTAAACCTTTTGCAATTACTGCCATTCAGAACCGGATGGCGCTGTGTCATTGCTAATGGTAAAACGTTCCCTAATGCAACACGATATTCACTTTTTCCATAACAGCAGGGAAATGCTTTTACAGCTGCATAATAACTTTAAGCATCAGATAGTTAATAATACTCAAGTAATATATTGTGAAATAATCCTTCTAAGGCACAGTAGCTGTGGGCCAGCCTCCACTCCCACATAACAGAAGGTAAAGTAGCTGGCCTCCACAGGATACACAAGGAATGATCCTACTGCACCCTCACCCCTTCATGTAAAAGGAATATACAGGATGCTTAAAGACCATGTATCGCCTGAAAATGGCCATTTACAGTGAAACCACCTCTTTGAGAAGATCACCTCCTTATCCAGAACATATTTTGCGTGGTGATTTTTTAGGTTACCATACCATTTGCATAATGGCTTTTTTCTTTCAGAAGACCACCTCCATAAAAGACAGGGGTTTCACATTGGTTGTCTTCTAGTGAGGTTTCTGACACTTGTAGTACTTGTTTTTTTTCTTTTTTCTGTAAAGCCCAATCTGCATCTTGAAGGCAAAAGGAGGTTTATCTTCTTTATCCTCATAGATAACTAGGCCCAGCCTGAAGCCTAGTGGGTCCTAGACATGCAACCTGTGCAGCCTTTCCTCAATGGCTAGATAAATCCTTCTTCACTCTTTCTTTATTGTCCTCTTAGTAGTGAACAAAATTACCTGGACATCCTCTTTGCTTTGAATGAGGGTCTACTCTAAAGAAAGGGGAGCTAGGCTGCTCCTATCACCTCTTTACTCTTCCCTATGCTACTCTAGGCTGCTCCTATCACCTCTTTACTCTTCCCTATGCTACTCTAGGCTGCTCCTATCACCTCTTTACTCTTCCCTATGCTACTCTAGGCTGCTCCTATCACCTCTTTACTCTTCCCTATGCTACTCTAGGCTGCTCCTATCACCTCTTTACTCTTCCCTATGCTACTCTAGGCTGCTCCTATCACCTCTTTACTCTTCCCTATGCTACTCTAGGCTGCTCCTATCACCTCTTTACTCTTCCCTATGCTACTCTAGGCTGCTCCTATCACCTCTTTACTCTTCCCTATGCTACTCTAGGCTGCTCCTATCACCTCTTTACTCTTCCCTATGCTACTCTAGGCTGCTCCTATCACCTCTTTACTCTTCCCTATGCTACTCTAGGCTGCTCCTATCACCTCTTTACTCTTCACTATGCTACTCTAGGCTGCTCCTATCACCTCTTTACTCTTCCCTATGCTACTCTAGGCTGCTCCTATCACCTCTTTACTCTTCCCTATGCTACTCTAGGCTGCTCCTATCACCTCTTTACTCTTCCCTATGCTACTCTAGGCTGCTCCTATCACCTCTTTACTCTTCCCTATGCTACTCTAGGCTGCTCCTGTCACCTCTTTACTCTTCCCTATGCTACTCTAGGCTGCTCCTGTCACCTCTTTACTCTTCCCTATGCTACTCTAGGCTGCTCCTGTCACCTCTTTACTCTTCCCTATGCTACTCTAGGCTGCTCCTGTCACCTCTTTACTCTTCCCTATGCTACTCTAGGCTGCTCCTGTCACCTCTTTACTCTTTCCTATGCTACTCTAGGCTGCTCCTGTCACCTCTTTACTCTTCCCTATGCTACTCTAGGCTGCTCCTGTCACCTCTTTACTCTTCCCTATGCTACTCTAGGCTGCTCCTGTCACCTCTTTTCTCTTCCCTATGCTACTCTAGGCTGCTCCTGTCACCTCTTTACTCTTCCCTATGCTACTCTAGGCTGCTCCTGTCACCTCTTTACTCTTCCCTATGCTACTCTAGGCTGCTCCAGTCACCTCTTTACTCTTCCCTATGCTACTCTAGGCTGCTCCCGTCACCTCTTTACTCTTCCCTATGCTACTCTAGGCTGCTCCCATCACCTCTTTACTCTTCCCTATGCTACTCTAGGCTGCTCCCATCACCTCTTTACTCTTCCCTATGCTACTCTAGGCTGCTCCCATCACCTCTTTACTCTTCCCTATGCTACTCTAGGCTGCTCCCGTCACCTCTTTTCTCTTCCCTATGCTACTCTAGGCTGCTCCTATCACCTCTTTACTCTTCCCTATGCTACTCTAGGCTGCTCCTATCACCTCTTTACTCTTCCCTATGCTACTCTAGGCTGCTCCTATCACCTCTTTACTCTTCACTATGCTACTCTAGGCTGCTCCTATCACCTCTTTACTCTTCCCTATGCTACTCTAGGCTGCTCCTATCACCTCTTTACTCTTCCCTATGCTACTCTAGGCTGCTCCTATCACCTCTTTACTCTTCCCTATGCTACTCTAGGCTGCTCCTATCACCTCTTTACTCTTCCCTATGCTACTCTAGGCTGCTCCTATCACCTCTTTACTCTTCCCTATGCTACTCTAGGCTGCTCCTGTCACCTCTTTACTCTTCCCTATGCTACTCTAGGCTGCTCCTGTCACCTCTTTACTCTTCCCTATGCTACTCTAGGCTGCTCCTGTCACCTCTTTACTCTTCCCTATGCTACTCTAGGCTGCTCCTGTCACCTCTTTACTCTTTCCTATGCTACTCTAGGCTGCTCCTGTCACCTCTTTACTCTTCCCTATGCTACTCTAGGCTGCTCCTGTCACCTCTTTACTCTTCCCTATGCTACTCTAGGCTGCTCCTGTCACCTCTTTTCTCTTCCCTATGCTACTCTAGGCTGCTCCTGTCACCTCTTTACTCTTCCCTATGCTACTCTAGGCTGCTCCTGTCACCTCTTTACTCTTCCCTATGCTACTCTAGGCTGCTCCAGTCACCTCTTTACTCTTCCCTATGCTACTCTAGGCTGCTCCCGTCACCTCTTTACTCTTCCCTATGCTACTCTAGGCTGCTCCCATCACCTCTTTACTCTTCCCTATGCTACTCTAGGCTGCTCCCATCACCTCTTTACTCTTCCCTATGCTACTCTAGGCTGCTCCCATCACCTCTTTACTCTTCCCTATGCTACTCTAGGCTGCTCCCATCACCTCTTTACTCTTCCCTATGCTACTCTAGGCTGCTCCCATCACCTCTTTACTCTTCCCTATGCTACTCTAGGCTGCTCCTATCACCTCTTTACTCTTCCCTATGCTACTCTAGGCTGCTCCTATCACCTCTTTACTCTTCCCTATGCTACTCTAGGCTGCTCCTATCACCTCTTTACTCTTCCCTATGCTACTCTAGGCTGCTCCTATCACCTCTTTACTCTTCCCTATGTTACTCTAGGCTGCACCTATCACCTCTTTACTCTTCCCTATGCTACTCTAGGCTGCTCCTGTCACCTCTTTACTCTTCCCTATGCTACTCTAGGCTGCTCCTGTCACCTCTTTACTCTTCCCTATGCTACTCTAGGCTGCTCCTATCACCTCTTTACTCTTCCCTATGCTACTCTAGGCTGCTCCTATCACCTCTTTACTCTTCCCTATGCTACTCTAGGCTGCTCCTATCACCTCTTTACTCTTCCCTATGCTACTCTTGGCTGCTCCTATCACCTCTTTACTCTTCCCTATGCTACTCTAGGCTGCTCCTATCACCTCTTTACTCTTCCCTATGCTACTCTTGGCTGCTCCTATCACCTCTTTACTCTTCCCTATGCTACTCTAGGCTACTCCTATCACCTCTTTACTCTTCCCTATGCTACTCTTGGCTGCTCCTATCACCTCTTTACTCTTCCCTATGCTACTCTAGGCTGCTCCTATCACCTCTTTACTCTTCCCTATGCTACTCTAGGCTGCTCCTATCACCTCTTCACTCTTCCCTATGCTACTCTAGGCTGCTCCTATCACCTCTTTACTCTTCCCTATGCTACTCTAGGCTGCTCCTATCACCTCTTTACTCTTCCCTATGCTACTCTAGGCTGCTCCTATCACCTCTTTACTCTTCCCTATGCTACTCTAGGCTGCTCCTATCACCTCTTCACTCTTCCCTATGCTACTCTAGGCTGCTCCTATCACCTCTTTACTCTTCCCTATGCTACTCTAGGCTGCTCCTATCACCTCTTTACTCTTCCCTATGCTACTCTAGGCTGCTCCTATCACCTTCTTACTCTTCTAGGGGTTTCCACAATATACTGTATGCCTGTGGGCTAATGTAAGTGTATAGCTCTCCTGTCTAAAGGCTTTAAAAAGCAACCATTGGGTGGCAGCAACTATCAAGTGCATATAAACTTTGAAGATAATTAACTACGCAATTAGAAAGCACATTGCATATGGTGTTTTATACAATAACATTACATCCAACAAGCCTTACCCAACACAAAACATGCAGTAGGATAGTGCACACAGAAAACAGAGGCACAGTTTTAAAGGGGTACTCCGGTGAAAACCTTTTTTCTTTTAAATCAACTGGTGCCAGAAAGTTAAACATATTTGTAAATTACTTCTATTAAAAAATCTTAATCCTTCCTGTACTTATTAGCTGCTGAATGCTACAGAGGAAATTCCTTTCTTTTTGGAACACTGATGACATCACGAGCACAGTGCTCTCTGCTGACATCTCTGTCCATTTTACCAACTGTGCATAGCAGATGTATCCTAAGGGCAGCATGGTGGCTCAGTGGTTAGCACTGCTGCCTTGCAGTTCTGGGGCCTTGGGTTCAAATCCCACTAAGGACAACAATAAATAAAGAGTTATTATTATTATTAAAATGACATCAGCAAAGAGCACTGTGCTCGTGATGTCATCAGAGAGAATTCCAAAAAGAAATTAATTTCCTCTGTAGTATTCAGCAGCTAATAAGTACAGGAAGGATTAAGATTTTTTAATAGAAGTGATTTACAAATCTGTTTAACTTTCTGGCACCAGTTGATTTAAAAGAAAAAAGTTTTCACCGGAGTATCCCTTTAAAGATCTGTGTTATGGTATAAGATTGCTAAAAATATGGGTCATGTCCAGCTATTATTAATAATTTTATTATTACTATCTAGTTTTAATAAGAACCCTTTAAAGCAGTGGTTCTCAACCTTTTTTGCCCGAGTACACCTTGACAGCCCATTCCCAAAAAATTGTACCCCATGTTAGAAACATTTTGTAATGATTGTAGTATAATTCATATGCTTTACTTTCCTCTATAACAGTCCCCCTGTTCCTCTCCCTATCTTCCCAGTCCCCCGATTTACAGGTGACGTCTTCTATAACCGAAGTTGTTTACTTTTCTTTTCTTCACTATCTGGCCTGGACCACCATTAAGATTTCTCCCATACAAGACTTCTCCACAGAACCAGACAGACATTTTAGGCTCCTTTCTGCGTACAATACCCACCTATTTACAAACTCCCCATGTTTATTGTCACACACAGTAATAATACCCGCTTTGTGTCCCCATAAAGTTGTTAGGCCCCGTCTGTGCCCCCAAATATAGCCGTAGGCCCCCAAACTGCCCCCATATATAGTTTTAGGCCATCTTACTGTCCCGCTTTGTTGCTCATAGCAGTAGGTCCCCGATCTGCAGGGGCAGTGGCAAAGTTGATGGTAGTTACTGCCCACAGCAGCCCAGTGCCCGCTTTTTCCCTTCGCTGTCCTCCTGCTCCGCTCCTCGGTGCAGTTACGTCAGCCTACCATTTCTTTCAAAGTGGTCCAGACCAATAACCAGTGGCTGTGGCTGCCATTACTGATTTTTTTCAAGTACACCCTGGAGAACTACTAAGTACCCCTATACCCATATACCCTATTAGTTTATTCTGAGATAGGTTATGTTCACATGGCAGAATACCCATTCTCAGAATCCAGAGGAAACATTCACCTCAGAAATTCTGCTAAACGAAATTGACATTGTGGTGAAGGAAATTTCTGGTGTCTCATTCACATGGCAGATTTTCTGCTGCAGAATTTCTGCTGTGGAAATTCTGCATTCCAGATTCTGCAAAAACATTGAATCTGTCAATAGTTTTTGCTGAATTCTTCAGCAGAGTCCATTGAAGTCAATGGGACTCTAAATTCAGTCCAGAATCTGTGCATTGAGCTAAAGAAATTCTGCATAAATTCAGCACTAATTCCACACACATTTTGCATGGAATCTGCAAAACTGCAAAAAAATCCACTGCCAACTTGCCAGAAAGAAATCTGAGCGGAAGCACAGAAATTCCACTTAACCTGTTGGGGACGAAGGGCGTATGCATACGCCCTTGCGTCCTGGTACTTAAGGGCGTATCCATACGCCCGTGGGAATTTCGGTCCCCGCCGCTCTCCGGGCGGGGACCGGGCCGGGGTGACTGCTGATATCTATCAGCAGGCACCCCGTGCAAATGCCCAGGGGGGTCATTAGACCCCCCCATGTCGGCGATCGGCGCAAATCTCAAGGGAATTCATGGGTCTATGGTGACCCGGAATATAAGGGGGATCGTGGTTGTCTAAGACAACTACAATCCCCCTACAGCGATAGGAGTGAGGTGGCAGGGGTGCCACCCCTCCTATCTCTGCTATTGGTGGTTTAGACGCGACCACCAATAGCAGATCGGGGGCGGAGGGGTTTACTTTCGTTTCCCCCGTCCTGCCCACCCACAATAGGCGGGGCAGGACGGGGGAAAACGACGGGGACCGAACGCCGAAGGTCCACTTACCCCTCCGGAGGCTGCGGGCGACGGGGATCGGCGGCGGCGGCGGAGATCGGTGCAGGCGGAGTGCGGCAGAAGAGGACGGCTCCCTGGATCCTACGGAAGCCGGTAAGTTGCCTAGCAACATCTGGAGGGCTACAGTCTAAGACTGTAGACCTCCAGATGTTGCAAAACTACAACTCCCAGCATGCCCAGACAGCTGTTTGCTGATTGGGCATGCTGGAATATGTAGTTTTGCAACAGCTGGAGGGCTGCAGTTTGAGACCACTATAAAGTGGTCTCTAAACTGTATCCCTCCAGATCTTGCAAAACTACAACTCCTAGCATGCTCAAACAGCTCTTTGCTGTCTGGACATGCTGGGATTTGTAGTTTTACAACATCTGGAGGGTCACAGTTTGGAGATCACTGGGCAGTGGTCTATAAACTGTAGCCCTCCAGATGTTGCAAAACTGCAAATCCCAGCATGCTGAAACAGCAAACAGCTGTCTCGGCATACTGGGAGTTGTAGTTGCCTAACCTCCAGCTGTTGCATAACTACATCTCCCAGCATGCCCTTCGGCGATCAGTACATGCTGGGAGTTGTAGTTTTGCAACAGCTGGAGGCACACGGGTTGGAAAATACTGTTAGGTAACAGAACCTAACTGAAGGTTTTCCAACCAGTGTGCCTCCAGCTGTTGCAAAAGTACAACTCCCAGCATGCACTGTCAATGCATGCTGGGAGTTGTACTTATGCAACAGCTGGAGGCACACTGGTTGGAAAATACTGTTAGGTAACAGAACCTAACTGAAGGTTTTCCAACCAGTGTGCCTCCAGCTGTTGCAAAAGTACAACTCCCAGCATGCACGGTATGTCAGTACATGCTGGGAGTTTTACTTTTGCAACAGCTGGAGGCACACTGGTTGGAAAATACTGTTAGGTAACAGAACCTAACTGAAGGTTTTCCAACCAGTGCGCCTCCAGCTGTTGCAAAAGTACAACTCCCAGCATGTACTGTCAATGCATGCTGGGAGTTGTGGTTTTGAAACAGCTGGAGGTTTGCCCCCCCCCCCCATGTGAATGTACAGGATACATTCACACGGGCAGGTTTACAGTAAGTTTCCTGCTTCAAACTCCTAGCGGGAAACTCACCGTAACATGCCAATGCGAATGTACCCTAAAAACACTACACTACACTAACACATAATAAAGAGTAAAACACTACATATACACCCCCTTACACTGTCCTTCCCCCCAATAAAAATGAAAAACGTATTGTACGGCAGGGTTTCCAAAACGGAGCCTCCAGCTGTTGCAAAACAACAACTCCCAGCATTTCTGGACAGCCACTGACTGTCCAGGCATTCTAGGAGTTAAGCAACAGCTGGAGGCACCCTGTTTGGGAATCACTGGCGTAGAATACCTCTATGTCCACCCCTATGCAATTCCTAATTTAGTCCTCAAATGCGCATGGTGCTCTCTCACTTCAGAGCCCTGTCGTATTTCAAGGAAACAGTTTAGGGCCACATATGGGGTATTTTCGTAATCGGGAGAAATTGCACTACAAATTTTGGGGGGCTTTTTCTCCTTTTACCCTTTATGAAAAGGAAAAGTTGGGGGTTACAGTGTAAAAAAAAAAAATGTTTACACTAACATGCTGGTGTTGCCCCATACTTTTATTTTCACAAGCAGTAAAAGGAAAAAAAAAAAGCCCCCCAAAATTAGTAACGCAATTTCTCCTGAGTACGGAATTACCCCATATGTGGGTGTAAAACGCTCTGCAGGCGCACAGCAAGGCTCAGGAGTGAGTGTGCACCATGTATATTTGAGGCCTAAATTGGTGATTTGCACAGGGGTGGCTGATTTTACAGCGGTTCTGACATAAACGCAAAAACATAAATACCCACATGTGACCCCATTTTGGAAACAACACACCCCACGGAACGTAACAAGGGGTATAGTGAGCATTTACACCCCACAGGTGTTTGACGAATTTTCATTAAAGTTGGATGGGAAAATGAAAAAAAAAAATGTTTTCACTAAACTGCTGGTGTTACCCTAAATTTTTCATTTTCACAAGGGAAAATAGGAAAAAAGCCCCCCCATAAATTTGTAACCCCATTTCCTCTGAGTAAGAACATACCCCCTATGTGGATGTAAAGTGCTCGGCGGGCGCACTACAATGCTCAGAAGAGAAGGAGTGCCATTGGGATTTTGAAGAGAAAATGTGTCCGGAATTGAAGGCCACATGAGTTTACAAAGCCCCCATAGTGCCAGAACAATGGACCCCCCCACATGTGACCCCATTTTGGAAACTACACCCCTCGTGTAATGTAATAAGGGGTACAGTGAGCATTTACGCCCCACAGGTGTCTGACAGATTTTTGGAACAGTGGTCCGTGAAAACGAAAAATTTAATTTTTCATTTGCACAGTCCACTGTTCCAAAGATCTGTTAAACGCCAGTGGGGTGTAAATACTCACTGCACCCCTTATTAAATTCTGTTAGGGGTGTAGTTTCCAAAATGGGGTCACATGTGGGGGGGTCCACTGTTCTGGTACCACAGGGGGCTTTGTAAACGCACATGGCCCCTGACTACCATTCCAAACGAATTCTCTTTCCAAAAGCTCAATGGCGCTCCTCCTCTTCTGAGCATTGTATTTCGCCCGCAGAGCATTTTACGTCCTAACATGGGGTATTTCCATACTCAGAAGAGATGGGGTTACATATTTTGGGGGGCATTCTCTCCCATAACCATAAAATTGTAAATTTGGGGAAGAAACTGCACTTTAGTGAAACATTTTTTTTTTCATTTACACATCCGATTTTAACGAAATGTCGTCAAACACCTGCGTGGTGTAAAGGCTCACTGTACCCCTTGTTACATGCCTTGAGGGGTGTAGTTTCCAAAATGGTATGCCATGTGAAGTTTTCTGCTGTTCTGGCACCATAGGGGCTTCCTAAATGTGACATGCCCCCCAAAAACCATTTCAGCAAAATTCACTCTCCAAAATCCCATTGTTGCTCCTTCCCTTCTAAGCCCTCTACTGCGCCCCCCGAACACTTGACATACACATATGAGGTATTTCCCTACTCGAGAGAAATTGGGTTACACATTTTTGGAGGCTTTTTCCCCTATTACCACTTGTAAAAATTCAAAAACTGGGTCTACAAGAACATGCGAGTGTAAAAAATGAAGATTTTGAATTTTCTCCTTCACTTTGCTGCTATTCCTGTGAAACACCTAAAACTTACTGAATGTCATTTTAGGGGGTGCAGTTTTTATAATTGGGTAATTTGTGGGGTATTTCTAATAAGAAGGCCCTTCAAATCCACTTCAAACCTGAACTGGTCCCTGAAAAATTTCGATTTTGAAAATTTTGTGAAAAATTGGAAAATTGCTGCTGAACTTTGAAGCCCTCTGATGTCTTCCAAAAGTAAAAACCTGTCAACTTTATGATGCAAACATAAAGTAGACATATTGTATTTGTGAATAAATATATAATTTATTTGGAATGTCTATTTTCCTTACAAGCAGAGAGCTTCAAAGTTAGAAAAAAAATTCTAATTAAAATTTTTCATTATGGAAGTATCGACAAAAATTTACCACTACCATAAAGTAGAATATGTCCCGAAAAAACAATCTCGGAATCAAATTTATAAGTAAAAGCATCCCAGACTTATTAATGCTTAAAGTGACAGTGGTCAGATTTGCAAAAAATGCTCCCATCCTTAGGGTTATAATGGGCTCTGTCCCCAAGGGGTTAAGAGAGTAGAGAGAGGTTAAGAAAAGGGTCTCTCTCTGTTGGATCTGTCATAATAGTATAGTACTAAAAAGTACAGCAATAGAAATCTTTAAAAATAAAAAGGTGCAAAATACCAGTAAAAAAAGAATTTCAGGTGGATGGACAAACATATAAAACAAATAGTACACTAAAAGTACACAGAATAAATGTAAACAAAGCAACGCAGGTAACTGCAATAAAGAATTGTTTATCTGTAATCAAAAAATATGCCGTATCCAACAGTATTCACCCCCCTACATTTTGGCAGGGCAGGGTATAACCACAGATTCAAATTTATTTCAGTGCAAATTTATGTAATGGACCAACACACAAAAATCTTATTAATTTGGAAGTGGGGTGAATTATTACATTGATTTAAAAATTATTTTATTGCAGACAAGAGACTCCTATTATGCATTTCTTTCTTTACTAATTAATTTTTTCCAGCAGTAAAATAGTTAACAAGTTACAAAGAAAACTCATTAGGTATGCAGAGAACAGTCAGTCAGCCAATGAGAGTGAGCGACCAATGTTATAAAAGTCCACACTCATAACCAATCTTCCTCTTTCTTTACTGCTAGCAGTCAAGTTAAGTATTCTGTGTCATAATTCTAATTACCTCATGTTATTTGTATAATTAATTTATTTCCACTTCATTTAATATTATTATTTCATATATATTAGTTCATTACTGTTATTCATTATATATATATATATATATATATATATATATATATATATATATATATATATGAGAAATGCTTATGACTTGATAAAGGGAGGAATCCCGAAAGCTTGTCTCTACAAAATCTTGTTAGTCCAATAAAAAAGGTATTACAAGATACTGCAACTACCGATGATTTTGCTTTTTGCATCACTGGACTAATACGGCTACTCCTAACTAATCTATATATATGTATGTATATATATGTATATATATATATATATATATATATATATATATATATATATATATATATAGTTTATCTTATCAATTGTATTTTCTCCCTTTATTAATATCCTATATTCCTCTTATTATAAGCAATATTGTGTTATTCCGTCTATTGTACCACATAACTCCTACTGCCGTTCCGTTCATTCCCTTCAGTGAATTCTCATTCATTTCTATTCTCTTGTTTCCCTTTCCTCCCCCGTTAACAGTGTGTCAGTATACCGACACTAATATCCATTTTACAGCTCCATTTCCCCTCACCTCAGAGGGTCTCTCCCCCTTCGCGCATTCAGACTCGCGTCTCATTCTAGTCACAGTACTTCAGTGACGGGACTCTGCAGTCCTGTCATGGAACTATATGTAAAACACCCCTACACTTTAAATATTAATAAAGTTGCCCTACCCCTATTGTTGGGTGTAATATATATATATATATATATATATATATATATATATATATATATAAATAATGATATATATCCGTTTCTATATCTATACAATTGAAAGCAGCACTCCTAATCGAAATATGCACAGGTGCCCCCTATTGATACAGATCAAGGATCCAAGGTAAATACGAATAGAGAAACAGTGGCACTCCAGTCATGTGAAAACATTTTTGTGTTTACTGGAGTCCCACTGATTCTCTATTCGTGTTTGTATGTATATATATATATATATATATATATATATATATATATATACATATATATATATATATATATATGCAGGGACGTGCACACATAGGGGTAAAAGGGGGCTGGAGCCCCTGCCCTTTTCCTCACCTGCCCCTCTAGTGCCCTCACAAAAGATGCTGCAGACTCAGGGTGACAGGTGAAAAAAAAAGGATCCATTGCTGGGGAGATTTGTATGTGGTTTAATGGAGGGTGCTGTGCCCTCCCTGCAGCAAGGGGGCGCCACTCACCCTGTCATTATCTGCTATTTCTAAGCTTCTCTCCACACGGAGGAGACAGGAGCAAAGGAGGCAGAGAGAAGCCCCCCCCACAGCATGTCCGGACACAACCAGCCTGTGCAGAGGGGGATGGAGCCTTACTTACTGTAAGTAACTGAAAATATAAGTGAGTGATTGTATGTCAGTGTGTGTGTATGTATATATATGTGTGTGTATACATATATGTGTGTGTTTGTATCTCTATGTATGTTCAGAGAGTGATGGCTTGGGGCCTTATTGTAAGTGACTGTGTATATATGTGAGTGATTGTATGTCAGTGTTAGGATTGCCACCCTGCTGGTATTTTACCGGCACAGCCGGTATTTTCATCTACATTCCGGGCTGTGCCGGTAAGTTTGGATGAAAAATACCGGCCATTGTATTTTTCATTCACTGACAGGGGCGGACGGAGCAGCATCCCCAGAACAGCACTGCTTTCATGCCCGCCGTACAATGCCCAGGTCTAACACCAGCAGCCTGTGACAGGGAGAGCTCCGTGCGATGACAGGAAGAGATTGTACAGTGCTGGGGAGGGGGCGTGACCTCCTCTCTCCCCCTCCCCCTCCTTCTCTCTGCCGTGCAGTCTTACAACCCTCCATAGGCAGAGCAGGGAGGGGAGAGGCCGTGTATCCTGTCTCCCTCTGCAGCGCAGGGCGGGTGAGTGTCTGTGTATATATGTGTCTGTATATATGTGTCTGTGTATATATGTGTCTCTATGTGTCTGTGTATATATATATGTGTCTGTGTGTGTGTGTAGGGGGGGGGGGGGGGTAAACTGCCTAATCTGGGGGACAACTATGCTGCCTAATCTGGGGGACAACTATGCTGCCTAATCTGGGGGACAACTATGCTGCCTAATCTGGGGGACAACTATGCTGCCTAATCTGGGGGACAACTATGCTGCCTAATCTGGGGGACAACTATGCTGCCTAATCTGGGGGACAACTATGCTGCCTAATCTGGGGGACAACTATGCTCCTAATCTGGGGGACAACTATGCTGCCTAATCTGGGGGACAACTATGCTGCCTAATCTGGGGGACAACTATGCTGCCTAATCTGGGGGACAACTATGCTGCCTAATCTGGGGGACAACTATGCTGCCTAATCTGGGGGACAACTATGCTGCCTAATCTGGGGGACAACTATGCTGCCTAATCTGGGGGACAACTATGCTGCCTAATCTGGGGGACAACTATGCTCCTAATCTGGGGGACAACTATGCTCCTAATCTGGGGGACAACTATGCTGCCTAATCTGGGGGACAACTATGCTCCTAATCTGGGGGACAACTATGCTGCCTAATCTGGGGGACAGGTATGATCCTAATCTGGGGGACAACTATGCTCCTAATCTGGGGGACAACTATGCTGCCTAATCTGGGGGACAACTATGCTCCTAATCTGGGGGACAACTATGCTGCCTAATCTGGGGGACAACTATGCTGCCTAATCTGGGGGACAACTATGCTCCTAATCTGGGGGACAACTATGCTCCTAATCTGGGGGACAACTATGCTCCTAATCTGGGGGACAACTATGCTCCTAATCTGGGGGACAACTATGCTCCTAATCTGGGGGACAACTATGCTCCTAATCTGGGGGACAACTATGCTGCCTAATCTGGGGAAAAACTACCCGGCTCTCCACAATATTTTTAGTTTCTCATGTGGCCCCATGGGATAAATAATTGCCCACCCCATTCCTCCTCAACCCCTGGACATTCCTTAACCTGGAGCCGCCCGGGGAAAGGAGAAAGTGAAGACAAGAGACTGGTGAGACCTCTCTGCAAAATTGTGTATTAAATGCAGTGTTTCCCAACCAGGGTGCCTCCAGCTGTTGCAAAACTATTACTCCCAGCATGCCCAGACAGCCTTTGGCTGTCCGGGCATGCTGGGAGTTGTAGTTTTGCAATAGCTGGAGGCACCCTGGTTGGGAAACACTGATTTAATGTTTTAATGTGTGAAACTATCTGCTGCGCTCTGTATCTAATCCTGTCATGTGCGATACTGTCTGCTGAGCCTGTGTATCTAAGCCTGTCATGTGTGATACTGTGAGCTGAGCCTGTGTATCTAATCCTGTCATGTGTGATACTGTGAGCTGAGCCTGTATATCCAAATCTGTCATGTGGGATACTATCTGCTGAGCCTGTGTATCTAAATCTGTCATGTGTGATACTGTCTGATTAGCCTGTTTATCTGACGTTGCGCAGGGGGACGTCACTCGTCATCAGAGAGAGCCAGCGTTGCTGTCGCGCACCACCACTACCACCGCCGCCGCCGCTGGCATAAATAGTGTTTTGGTAGGTATTCTCTAAATGTAATTTTTTTGGTGCGATATAGGAAAATTCCCCCCACATATATATTGTATTCCTCCAATCCCCCGTGCCATTTCTTAAACCCCCCTCCCATCCCCCATGCCATTTCTTAAACCCCTGATCCCTCAGCCCCTGTGCAATCTGGTCCCTCCCCTTTTGTAGCTCCACCCTCACATAGCCACACCCATGACCGGTATTTTTCTGAGGGAAAGGTGGCAACCCTAGTCAGTGTGTGTGCATGTATATACAGTATATGTTTGTGTGTGTGTGTGTGTGTGTGTGTCTATCTCTATGTATATGCCTATATATGTGAGCAGGTGAATCTATGTATGTGTGTGTGTGTGTGTGTGTGTATATATATGAGCAAGTGAATCTTTGTATGTGTGTATGTATGTGTGTGTATATACATATATATATATATATATATATATATATATATATATGAGCAAGTGAATCTATGTATATGTGTATATATATGAGCAAGTTAATCTGTGTGTGTATTTATATATGTATTTGTGTATATATCTGTGAGTGATTGTATGTCAGTGTGTGTGCATGTATATACAGTATATGTTTGTGTGTGTGTGTGTCTATCTCTATGTATGTGCCTATATATGTGAGCAAGTGAATCTATGTATGTGTGTGTGTGTGTGTGTGTGTGTGTGTGTGTGTATATATATATATATATATATATATGAGCAAGTGAATCTTTGTATGTGTGTATGTGTGTGTATATACATATATATATATATATATATATATATATATATGAGCAAGTGAATCTATGTATATGTGTATATATATATGAGCAAATTAATCTGTGTGTGTGTATTTATATATGTATTTGTGTATATATCTGTGAGTGATTGTATGTGGTACCTGTATGTATGATGTGCTTATTGGCTATATCTTTTAGTATATATTCCATGTTATATGTGTGTCTGTGTATTTATGTTTCTTAATGTATATTTGTACCTGTATGTATGTGTCAGTGTCTCTTTGTATGTGTGTATATTACCTATGTACTGTATGTGTGTATATTACCTATGTACTGTATGTGTCTTTATGTTATGTGCTTGTATGTATTGTATGAAGCACATTATTAGGGAATTATTGGAGGAATGTAAGCACAGTATATATTTCATTATATTGGAACATTATATTTTTATGTATGCTGACACTGTGTATAGGTCCTTAGGGTGCGTTCACATGTGCCTATTTTTGCTGCAGATTTTGCTGCTGCAGATTTTGCTTCCCATTGACAATGGGAAGAGAAATCTGCTAAAGCAAATCTGCAGCAGAAAATAAGCACGTGTGAATGCACCCTTAGTTGTGGCACAGTATAGTTAAATAATAGTGGCACAGTATATAGTTCATTAATGGTGGCACAGTATATAGTTCATTAATGGTGGCACAGTATATAGGGAATTAATAGATGAATGGTGGCACAGTATATAGGGAATTAATAGATGAATGGTGGCACAGTATATAGGGAATTAATAGATGAATGGTGGCACAGTATATAGGGAATTAATAGATGAATGGTGGCACAGTATATAGGGAATTAATAGATGAATGGTGGCACAGTATATAGGGAATTAATAGATGAATGGTGGCACAGTATATAGGGAATTAATAGATGAATGGTGGCACAGTATATAGGGAATTAATAGATGAATGGTGGCACAGTATATAGGGAATTAATAGATGAATGGTGGCACAGTATATAGGGAATTAATATATGAATGGCTGCACAGTATTTAGGGAATTAATAGATGAATGGTGGCACAGTATATAGGGAATTAATAGATGAATGGTGGCACAGTGTATAGCGAATTAATAGATGAATGGTGGCACAGTGTATAGGGAATTAATAGATGAATGGTGGCACAGTATATAGGGAATTAATAGTTGAATGGTTGACACAGTATATAGGGAATTAATAGATGAATGGTGGCACAGTATATAGGGAATTAATAGATGAATGGTGGCACAGTATTTAGGGAATTAATAGATGAATGGTGGCACAGTATATAGGGAATTAAGGGGGATACAGTATATAATTAAAGGGAAACTGACAGGCTGTTTACTCGCACTAAACCCAATACACTAGGTTACAGTGCAGTATACAAAAATTGGTCTTTCCATTTTCTAGGTATTGCCCCACATTGCTAGTATTCGAAGTCAGTTTTGTGCGCAATGGAGGCGGAGCTTCCCTGCCTCCATCCTGTATGCTGTGCTATACCCGGCCGTCTTTGTATATTTATAATTCTTTTTTTTGCCAACTCTAGTATATAGTAGACTGTAAGCATATATTTGTGTGGTGCCCATTTCTTCAGTGTAAGAACCAGAGCTGTGTGGAGATTCCTGCATAAGGTGGGTGCTGGGTGATTGGGGCTGGGTGATTGGTGTTGGGTGATTGGTGCTGGGTGATTTGGTGCTGGGTGATTTGGTGCTGGGTGATTTGGTGCTGGGTGATTGGGGATGGGTGATTGGGGATGGGTGCTGGGTGATGGGTGATTGGTGATGGGTGCTGGGTGATTGGTGATGGGTGCTGGGTGATTGGGGATGGGTTCTGTCATATAGAGCAGACCGGGGCATATAGGGGGAGATTTATTAAAACCTTTGCAGAAGAAAAGCCTTCTGCAAAACGATCTGATTGGTTGCTATGGGCGACTGCACCGCTCTTTCTCTGCACAGGTTTTGATAAATCTCCTCTATAATACAGTATATTATAGGGCAGCTGTCACATGTGTTCTGTAAATAAGACTGACAGCACAGCCAAAGTGTATATACACATGGCAGACCTTCATAGAAACTGTTCTTGACTCGATTTTACAAAAACACCAACTTTTATGGGCATAGGAATGTCGAGTAGTCCCGGCGGGAGTCCACTGTATCCCTGGGCCGCAGCACATCTGCCCATTAAGTCTGGCAGACATTTTTTAAATTATGAAAAGTGCCCTCTTTTTTTGAGCCCCTGCCCTTTAAGATGTCTGTGCACGTCCCTGTATATATGTATATATGTATGTGTGTGTGTGTGTGTGTGCGCGCACTGAAATCCATTTTTGGTCTTATACTGCCATCTTGTGGCCAATTTGTTAATTACATGTCATAACAATTTCATTTCTGGATTTCTATATATATGTTTGATGGTGTTTATATATATGTATGAATTTAGATATATATTTTTTCTTAATCTAATTACATTTTAATTTCTTTTTTTATCTACAGATATCCTATTCTGTCACTATTCTATATACTGACTATTTTATATCTTACATTATTTCTATTCCTTTAACTTGTCCGTTAAAGAGATTAATACTACAGAAATGTCCGATCCCTCTGAATTTAGACATGACTACCAAATACAATCAATGGTAGATCAGTCTGTTACAAAATCTGTTCAATTGGCTATAAAAACTCCCATGAACACTATGCAGGAATCTATCACCAAATCTGTGGTCTTAGCACTATCACAGGTTAATCCCCCAAAATCTCCTCAGATAATTCAAACTACTGTCTGACATGTTCTGGTCGGTGGAGGACTCTACTTCCCACATGGCAAAAGGGGTCAACAAATTTGGGAAGGCCACTCACAAGAGGCATCATGCTAATACCGGTCCTACACATAAAAAAATCTAAGAAAGCATTAATGCATAATCAGGACCAGGTTTATGTTAACAAACCACCAGCTAAAAAGGTGGATCGTACCAGTGCTCAACAGTTAATACCCTCTACCCATGAGGAGGGGAATTTGAAATCCTCACTAAAACAAAAGCCCAAATCTTTTCAGGTATCCTCTACTGATTAAGAATCTGAGGAACCTATGGTTTCAGAATATGAGAATGATTCAGAATATACCGATATATCTGATGAAAATGTGCTTATACCAGGAGTCTGAGGATGTGATTTTGGATAGCACAAGGCTACCCTTTTTCCATCCCTCTCAAATTAAACATCCCCGTTTCGGGGAATGGGTACTTCACCCTCAGGTTGCAAAATTCTTTTGGATTTAAAAAATCGCTTGATAAGGCAACTGCAAATAAACAGAGTAGAATGCCCAAGACCTTCTCTACCAAAAAATGTTGCTATTACGCCTGAACTAAACTCCATATTGGTAACATTTTTGGCAAAATCAGGCAAACATCCATAGAAGGGCGTTGACAGATCTTTTAGCTTCTGCCAGGATAAATTATTGGATCTATTAGGCCCCCTAACAAAGATTTTAGACCTTTCTGAAGAGGCATTAGCCAATTACACCACTATTGACGCTGCTCTATTTAATGAAAGAAGAAGGGCAAATCTAATGAAACTGGACCCACAATTAGTGCACCTGGCCAGTACAGAACCCACATCTACTGAAGGCCTATTGTTTGGGGACTCCTTTATTAAAGGGGTAGTCCACTGGTGAAAAACTTATCCCCTACCCTAAGGATAGGGGATAAGTTTGAGATCGCGGGGGGTCCGACCGCTGGGGCCCCCTGCGATCTCTCTGTACGGGGCCCCGGCTCTCGGCTCAGATAGCGGGTGTCGACCCCCGCACAAAGCGGCGGCCGACACGCCCCCTCAATACATCTCAATGGCAGAGCCGGAGATTGTCGAAGGCAGCGCTTCGGCTCTGCCATAGAGTTGTATTGAGGGGGCGTGTCGGCCGCCGCCTCGTGCGGAGGTCGACACGCCCCCTTCCCGCGGGCTGTCGGGGCTCCGTACAGGAGATCGCAGGGGGCCCCAGCGGTCGGACCCCCCTCGATCTGCAACTTATCCCCTATCCTTAGGATAGGGGATAAGTTGCTCACCACTGAGTCACCACTGGATATCTCCTTTAAGAAGATTAATAAATATGTGAGCCTGTTTGCATCTCTGGATAAAGCCCAATCCTCACTTAAGAAAGTGTTTGCACCAAAATTTTTTGGCATGGCTGGGAAATGCAGGGGGCAGTTTCCCAGCCGGCAAGCCCATGATAGAACCTTCTACAGAGGCCCTCCATATCCTCAACACCAACAACTGTCATACCCAACCAGTTCATATCAACCAGCTCCATTTTTCCCTTCCCATGGTGTCCCATGGGGACACCATGGATTCCCTAGAACAAGACCATCCTCAAGTAAGTCTCTCTCCACCACTTTCTTCCCAAACACAATTGGGCAGAAGATTGATGCATTTTTCCCAAAATTGGACTATGATCACATCAGATCTATGGATTTTGAATACCATTTTGGGTTATGAAATAGAATGTGTATCTCTTCCAGTACAAGAAAGACAACCTCACCCTATAATATTCTGCAAATTAGATCAAGATCTAGTAACATTAGAGGTGAAAGATCTCTATCTCAAAGGTGCGATTCGTCCAGTACCATTACATTCCCAAGGGTTCTTAAGCAATTTATTTCTAGTGAAAAAGAAGGACGTAGGGTTCAGACCGGTTATTAATTTAAAACAACTTTGTGAAATACCACCATTTCAATAAGGAGGGTATTCATTTACTAAAATACCTCTTATTACAAGGGGACTGGTTAGTAAACGTGGATCTGAAAGATGCATATCTTTCAGTTCCAATCCATAAAAATTCTCAACTTTACCTTAACATAAAATGGCAGTTTACGAGCCTCCCTTTCAGTCTGTCATCAGCTCCATGGTGTTTCACAAAAATTATGAAACCAGTGGTATCTGCTTTGAGTAGCAGAGGTGTCCGTCTAATAATTTATTTGAACGATATCCTACTCATGGCTCAATCTATACAAACACTACACATACACTTGGACTGGACTATATCTCTTCTCACAAATCTAGGTTTTGTTATCAACTACAGTGGTCCCTCAACATACGATGGCAATTCGTTCCAAATGAACCATCGTTAGTTGAAACCATCGTATGTTGAGGGATCTGTGCAATGAAAAGTATCGGACATTATACTCACCTGACCCTGCCGCTCCGGACCATCACCGCTCGTCACCGCTGCCCTGGATGATGCCCTCCATTGCTGTCGCCGCGTCCCCGGGGTGTCCCCGCCGCTCCGGACCGTCTCTGCTGCCTGAGATCGTCGCTCTTCCTCACGTCGCTGCACACACCACTCCTATTGGATGACGGGACGGCGCACGCGGGACGTGATGACGAGGAAGGAGATCAATGGCGATGCAGGGGATCCTGAAGAGAACGGTCCCGAGTGCCGGGGACAGGTGAGTGATCATCACCTGTCCCTGAAGCAGTCTGCGCTGCTGGATAGCTGTTTATGCGATGGCCCCGAAATACAAAAGCATCGTATGTTGATGCGGCCTTCAACATGCGATGGCCTCTGAGAGACCATGGTATGTTGAAATTATCGTATGTCAGGGGGTCACTGTACAAAAAATACATTTTAACCCCTGCTCAAGAGGTAGAATTCTTAGGTTTTATGGTCAATACTCCAGTTGACTACCCTGAGCCTGCAACGCAGGAAATTGAAAACAATCAGGAAGAAAATCCGATCAGTCCTAAACAAAAATCTTATATCTTTAAGGACTATAGCTTTGATTGTCGGACTTTTATCGGCCTCTATTCAGGCAGTACAAAGCACTCCAACGCTTAAAGACTCAACATTTGAGAGAAGGTTTGATTTATTCCGACAAGATAACCCTCAACTCTGAAGCCAAAAAGGAACTTCTATGGTGGTTAACCTCTTAAAGATGGCGGGCGTATACATACGCCCCCGTTTTAAAGTCCTTAAGGACACAGGGCGCATGGATACACCCATGGGAATTCCGGTCCCCGACGCTAGCCGGTCGGGGATCGGACCGGGATGCCTGCTGAAATCATTCGGCAGACATCCCGGCACATTGCCGAGGAGCTTCCTGAGACCCCCAGGAGTGAGGTCGCAGTGGTGCGATCTCCTCCTATCCCCTGCCATTAGTCAGAAATTAATTCTGACCAATGGCAGCGCACAACAGGGGTTGCCATGGAAACCCCCTAGCTCTGCCCACCCCTGGATGTCGGGCAGAACGGGGGGAGAAGATGGCAGCCGATACTTGAGTACAAGATGCCGTGGGGACCGCCGATCATAGGTGGAGACAGCGGAGACCAGCGGCGCAGGTAGGGAGGTGACGGGGGGGGAAGAAAGGTGGCAGTAAAGCAATATTTACTGCTGCCCTTCTAGTGGTTGCCAAACTGCAACTCCCAGCATGCCCAGACAGCCAAAGGCGATCTGGGCATGCTGGGAGCTGTAGTTTTGCAACATCTGGAGGGTCGAAGTTTGGAGACCTCTATTACAGTGGTGCTCAAACGGTAGCCCTCCAGATGTTGCCAAACTACAACTCTCAGCATGCCTAGACTGCCCAGGCTGGGAGTTGTAGTTCTGTAACATCTGTCACTTCAGATTTTGCAATTTTCTTGAAAATTTTGAAAATTGCTGCTATACTTTGAAGCCCTCTAATTTTTTCAATAAGTAAAAATATGTCCATTTTATGATGCCAACATAAAGTAGACATATTGTATTTTTGAATCAATATATAATGTATTTGGAATATCCATTTTCCTTACAAGCAGAGATTTTCAAAGTTAGAAAAATGCAAAATTTTCATGAAATTTTGGGATTTTTCACCAAGAAAGGATGCAAGTAACGACAAAAAATTTGCCACTAAAATAAAGTAGAATATTTCACGAAAAAATTATCTTAGAATCAGAATAATCGGTAAAAGCATCTTAGAGTTATTAATGCATAGTGTTGAGCGGCATAGACCATATTCGAATTTGCGATATTTCTCGAATATATGGATGAATATTCGTCATATATTCGCTAAATTTGCATATTCGTAATATTTGCGTTTTATTTTCACATATGCGCAAATTCGCGTATGCGAAAATTAGCATAGGCGAAAATTCGCATATGCGAAAATCAGCATATGCTAATTTTCGCATATACGAAAATTCGCATGCCAGTCTCACACAGTAGTATTAGAGCCTTCTTTACACCCCACAAGCTGGACGCAGAAAGGGGTGATCACTGTGATGTGTACTATGAAAAAAAACAAACGAATATTCATAATTACGAATATATAGTGCTATATTCGCAAAAATGCGATATTCACAAATAAAATTTGCAGTGCGAATATTCGCGAGCAACACTATTAATGCATAAAGTGACAGTGGTCAGAATTGCGAAAAAGGGCTCAGTCCTCAAGGGGTTAAAACATATCCAGGTTTGGAATGGAAAAACTATTTTTCATCCCAAACCAGATTTCATGATAGAATCGGATGCAAGTCGCTTGGGATGGGGTGCTCGATGTGGACCTCTTTCAACAGGAGGGAAATGGTCTCAAGACTAATCTCATCCACATCAATTGTCTAGAGCTCTTAGCAGGATCCTTTGCCCAGAAGAGTTTCGCAAAGGACAATTCCAACTTGCTGTGTCCACATTTAGCCAATATTGCGAAATAATTCTGGCACTTCTGCCTGAACAAGAATCTAATTTTGAAAGCGGAATATATTCCCGGACTGTCCAATTCTGTAGCGGACTGGAATTCTCGTTTTCCAACAGATTTCCAGCGATTGGATGTTAGATCCAATGATTTTTCAATCTATAGAATCTTTATGGGGCCCTCTCCATTTAGATCTCTTTGCTTCCCGCTTGAACAAACAATTACCAAATTTCTTCAGCTGGCATCCAGACCCAGAAGCCTTAGGCATAGACGCTTTTCTTCAAACTTGGCCCACAGGGACACTTGATTCATACTCGCACTCAGAAAGCGACTTTGGTCCTAGTCACACCTTGTTGGCCCCAAACTTGGTTCCCACAAGTTCTAGAAATGTCCATAGACTACCCACGGATTCTTCCCATGTCCTTTTCCATTATCCAAGATCCATTGGGACAACCACATCTGATGATATCTGCAGACCTTCTGTCTCTAGTAGTATGGTTAATTTCTGTTGACTCAGAACTTTCACAATCTGCTAGAGAAATTCTCTCAGAGGTCTGGGCTCCAGGAACCAGATCAACTTATGCATCTTTGGTCTAATTGGTGCATACAACGGGATGTGGATCCTATACATGCACCTATTACCCAAGTATTACATTTTCTTTCAGAATCCTCACAAGGAGGGAAAGCCTATAGGACTATCAATGTCTATCGCTCGGCCATCTCTTTCTATCATGCTCCCATTCATTCTTTACCAATTGGAAAACATCCTTTGATTTGTAAATTATTGAAAGGTATTACATTTAAAAGACCTCCTTTACCAAGATATAATTTTACTTAGGATGTTTCTATCCTCTCGAATGATATAGATTCATGGGGAGATAATGAACAATTATCTCTCAAACTTCTATCCTATAAGCTTACAGAACTTTTATGTCTTATATCTTCTAAAAGAACATCAGATGTAAGAGCTCTGGATATAAATCGTAAACAATACCCTCCACAGGGTGTACAATTTTCCATATACAGATGAACAAAAACCAACTTACACTCAGTTTTTTATCCTGCTTTGCCTCATAATTTCTGTATGGTCCGCTGTTTAAAAGTCTATGAAGAAAAAACTTTGTCCCAAATATGTCTTCTTCCCAACTCTTAAAGGGTACCTCTCATCAAAAAAACTATATTATAGATTAATGTATGCAGAACAACTTTACAATTGCATGTTATTAAAAAATATGCTTCTTTCTATTTAATTTTCCACTTTGAAGAAATGACCACTAGGGGTCTCCCTACCAGTCCTGGCAGCAAGCATTTCAGACTCATGCTGGAGTCCTAAACACTACGAGCTGCCAGTCTGCTTTGTTCACAAAGGAGAACACTAAGAGCTGCCAGCCTGCTTTGTTCACAGCCTGTTTGGCTGTGAACAAAGCAGGCTGGCAGCTCTGAGTGTTTAGGACTCCAGCATGAGTCAGAAATGCTTGCTGACGGGACTGATTGGGAAAAATACAATAGAAAGAAGCATATTTTTCATTAACATGCTATTGGAAAGTTATTCAACATTCATTAATCTAAAATACATCAAAAGTTTATTTGATGAGAGGTACCCTTTAATTTCTTATTGTAGATGTATGCTCTTGTGTCTTCCCCTACTCTAGCTACATGGGTTAAATTGACTATGCTATTAGCAGGTATAGATATCTCCGTTTTTGATGCTCACTGATGACAACTAAAGTTTTTCAGATAGGTGGTTCATTATCAGACATTTTACACACAGCAAATTGGTCTTCAGAATCTACCTTTAGAACATTCTATTTTAGACTGGAACCCCATGTTTCTATGGTTCTCTTTAATTAGATATTATTTCTAACATATTATATAGCTTTAAACATGCATAATAGGAGTCTCTTGTCTGCAATAAAATTGAAGATTTTCCTAGCTATTGTGACGGAAAATATAGACTTTATTAAGAGAAGAGACAACTATTATCCCACACGTTATCCTTACCCCAATTATCTACTAATTATTTATTCTTTTCTTCCATAGCTTAACCAGCTCACCTTGATGTTCTATTGTACAGTTCGATTTTCTGCATAGTTCCCCTGTTACAAGAGTATCTATATACGTCTATTCCAGAGGACAGCAAAGAAATAGGAAGATTGATTACCAGTGTGGACTTTAATAACATTGGTCGCTCATTCTGATTGATTGACTGACTGTTCTCTGCATACCTAATGAGTTGCTGGGCAAAATTTTTCTTTGTAACTTGTTAACTACTGCTGGAAAAAATTAGTAAAGAAAGAAATGTATAATACTCATCTCTTGTCTTAATAAAATCTATATTTTCCACCACAATAGCTAGGAAAATCTACAACTTACAAATAAATATCTGAACAGTGTTCGGAGCATATGTACTCACCTCCATTACTGTGAAACCCCTAACAAAGATCTGATATGATCATATAATTAGTAAATAGTCCACCTGTCTGCAATTTTCTTTACAGTGCAAATACAACTATTCTGTGAAGGCCTCAGAGTTTGTTAGAGAGCAATACTGAACAAATGGCAGCATGAAGACCAAGGAGCTCACCAAATAAGAATGGACAAACATTTCCATCTCTAATCATGCAAAGCTGGTAGAGACATACCCCAAAAGACTTGCAGCAGATAGTGTCTCTACCAAGTATTGACACTAACAGATATCAACTTTTTTAATTTCACTGTTGTTTGTCAAAATAAAAAGGTATTTTACACTTTCAAAGTATTTTGCATGTTGTGATGATCAAATGGTAAAAGTCTATTTACGTCCAGAAAAAAGTCCAAAGGGCTTATATATCTACCAGTAATAAACCAAAAGTGGGTCACAATGCCTATATTTTTACAAATAAATTACCATATAGAGTGGGCATGTGTAGAAATTAACTTACTAAATATAACCAATACCCTATTAAAATTTACCTTTTATTATATCTTATTAAAATATTACAATTTTTAAATCTCCAGCGATCTGCTGTATGTATAGATAATTAATGATGCTCACATAAACCTGATAACCATATGTGTCAGAGGTATGTATACTTGGACAATAATATATTTATAAATCACCAATACAATAAAACAATAACGTTTGATGGCACTTACATATTGTGGATCATGCTTTCTTTTCAGTCCTATGGGGGAGACTGTCATAGGGTAAGATAAAGTTAGAATATTGCTCTGATGTATTCAATATTGATGATGTAGTCTAACTGACACTCCTATTACAACAGATCCTCACCCTACCTAACAGCGGGGGAGGCGCCCCCACTTCAACCGTTGACTCTCCACTCCCTATAGCTGACTATAACCATAGTATACATGCATGACAATACAAAGCATACCTTTAATGTATATAATGATGCATCATTATACAGCACATCTATGTGTACAAAAAGTGATAAATAATAAATAAATAAATGAATCCTTCACCAAATCATGAATTAATGGAACAAAAATAAATGAAGGATAAAATGTAAACCTTTAGAGTACCTCTACGCGTTTCCCCCCCGGCAATAAGCTAGTACCCGGGGTTCCTCAGGAGGTTTTTACCAAAAAAGGTACTGTGCAGGAGCAAGTGGAGACAATGTCACAAAAAATCATTGACCCACAAGTATTTTCTGCACAGGGAGGCATGCATACAATCAAACTGCATGCCACACTATATTCAGCCATTATGCCCATATTTATAGTAAGGATGATAACTCACATTGTGTTCACGTGTGATGCTGGCCAGCGTCTCCATGTGAGGCTCCAAACAACAATCGTCACTTCCGGGTGTCAGCCGGAAGTGACGTAGATGGTCCGTCGAGTGGGGCACATAGAAATGTCTCTATACGGGCAAAATTATCGGTCAGGGTAGAACTTTCAGCAGCGCCGTAACCGGTAAAACATATTTCATTCGAGATTTTGCCAATTGTAGAAGCGTTGGTCTGATATATTTAATCTCCTGCCCCTGCCCCAAAAATTACGTAGGCAAGACAAGAAGGGAGCTGAGACGTAGAGTGGGGGAACACCTTGGTGACGTGAGACATAGGAGGGACACCTCTGTGGCACGTCATACTTGGGAGTATCATGAGGGTGACACAAGGTGTCTTACTTTTAAACACAATGGATTTTTAGGATGGATTGCGTCTTTCCTAAAGGACTCAATGATCAATTGACATTTCAGAGCTTTATTGAATGAACACTGGCAATATTTATTTAAATTATTTCATTTCATTTTATATGACATGGATAGAAATGAGCAACAAACATGTTTGTATATGTTCCGTGGGAAAAAGAAAACTGGCCTAAAAAATCCTGGTTCTAAGGTCCAGGAATGTTGTAATCATGAACTGTGGGGTATTAGTATTTTTAGAGAATATTGGAAGAATTTTATTTCTCCTTCATTCCTCTCTTTTGTTTCTTTCCCCTTCTCTCCTCTTTTGTACTAGGGGTTCTTACAGTTCTATAACTTCTGTCCAGCCTAAACATTGTCTATGGTAATATATATATTACATAAAAAACAGTCTGCCCAATTTCTTGGAAATGTTATCTCTATATTTAACCAAAATTAAATATATTTTGTGTATTAACATTTTTATGTGATTTAACCAATTTATAGATGTGTCATCATGTATGCGTTCCAGTTGCTGTCTAGGTGGGACGCACTGGACACATCTATAATTATAAATGAGGTGGACGAGTTGCGCTCCACCTGGAGAGAACCGGTGGAACGCACTCGTCATATTCATGGTCAGGAGGATACGAGATGAGTTGCGTTCCACCTAACAAGAACCGGTGGAACGCATCCGTCATTTCCGGTTTCCATCTATGAAATATAATTGGTATAACTCACTAATAAGAACACCGAGTGTACCATATGTCCTTTTTACTAGGGGCATTAGTCATATTTGATTAATTTTGCCCGTATAGAGACATTCCTATGTGCCCCACTCGACGGACCATCTACGTCACTTCCGGCTGACACCCGGAAGTGACGATTGTTGTTTGGAGCCTCACATGGAGACGCTGGCCAGCATCACACGTGAACACAATGTGAGTTATCATCCTTACTATAAATATGGGCATAATGGCTGAATATAGTGTGGCATGCAGTTTGATTGTATGCATGCCTCCCTGTGCAGAAAATACTTGTGGGTCAATGATTTTTTGTGACATTGTCTCCACTTGCTCCTGCACAGTACCTTTTTTGGTAAAAACCTCCTGAGGAACCCCGGGTACTAGCTTATTGCCGGGGGGGAAACGCGTAGAGGTACTCTAAAGGTTTACATTTTATCCTTCATTTATTTTTGTTCCATTAATTCATGATTTGGTGAAGGATTCATTTATTTATTTATTATTTATCACTTTTTGTACACATAGATGTGCTGTATAATGATGCATCATTATATACATTAAAGGTATGCTTTGTATTGTCATGCATGTATACTATGGTTATAGTCAGCTATAGGGAGTGGAGAGTCAACGGTTGAAGTGGGGGCGCCTCCCCCGCTGTTAGGTAGGGTGAGGATCTGTTGTAATAGGAGTGTCAGTTAGACTACATCATCAATATTGAATACATCAGAGCAATATTCTAACTTTATCTTACCCTATGACAGTCTCCCCCATAGGACTGAAAAGAAAGCATGATCCACAATATGTAAGTGCCATCAAACGTTATTGTTTTATTGTATTGGTGATTTATATATATATTATTGTCCAAGTATACATACCTCTGACACATATGGTTATCAGGTTTATGTGAGCATCATTAATTATCTATACATACAGCAGATCGCTGGAGATTTAAAAATTGTAATATTTTAATAAGATATAATAAAAGGTAAATTTTAATAGGGTATTGGTTATATTCACAATGCCTATACTCTATAATTATGGCAACAAACAACATGAGCTGAAATGCACCCATTTCTACAAACACATCTTGTGCGATTCGCACAGGTCTTTGCCAGTGGTAACAAAATGTGATTGGTGTTTGGTAGGCCACAAGACACAAAAGTTTTGATCAGTCGGGGTCTGCCGAGACCCCCACCAACCAATAGAACAGGCGGGGAAGCACACGGTTATGCATTATACTCCCTGGCTTGCAGCAATCTATGTCCAGCTTTAATAGACAGCTCCATAGACTCATAATAGGGCTGTCTAATCAACATGGAGACCCTAACCAATCAAAATGTCTCTGTGACATGTCAAAAGATTTTTTTTTAAATGACCCAACCAGCCTATTAGTAAACCAGTAGAGTATATTGCTAGTACTTTCAACTCATACTGGGCATATAAATATACTAATTTGTATTAATCCTAAACATGTATTCAGCATTTTCCAACAATTTTTCAGAAATAACGCAGCATTGGGTACTACCCTATATGAGCATATATTTCCATGCAGCTCGTGCCAAGTCTTCCACCTTATTGATGTTAGTTTCAATAATACTCAGATTAAGAAAGATTTAGATGTAAAGGTTCCATCTAAAAGCTTCTAGAAAGCGCCCACACAGAGACCCATTATGTATAATTTAAGCCTCTGTTTTTTTTCTTTTTTTAGGGGGATAGCAAGGATGGTATGAAGATATACAGACCCTTCAATATTGCTTCTGAGCGTTGCCAGAAAACTTGTCCTGGCGGGGTGGGTGGTGCAGTATGGGACTGACTGGCTTGTCAGGCTGCTAAGGGGTTACAAGATGAAACTGATTGAAAAACTGAGGATATGTGACTGAGGGAAGGGGGAGAGGAGAGTGTGCACTTGGTCCCTGTGTAAACACTGCAAGGTTTTAGGTTACAGTCTCAAGCATGCCAGCATTTTATCTTATCGTACAGAAATAGAAAGGTTTTTTTTTCTTCCCAAGAGCTGGTGCAGAGAAGACAGATTGATACGAATCTTGACTGAGAAATTTGTCTATAAGCCAGTACAGCCCAGAAGCTGTTGTCATCCTGAATTTCATTCCTATTTACCTTTCACTGTGGCGACACGGAGTAACAAAACTCTGCAGCACAGTCCTGTGGTGTGATGGAAAGCGGCTCCTATATTTCTATATGAAGGCTTTTTATGTGATCATCGCCTTCTACTTTCTTAGGAAAATACTTCCTGCTAATTGTCTCGCTGCTTTTGTGGACCGTCAGAGCTGCCAATTGATTCTTCCATTAGGGCATCATAATGGTGAGGTGCACAGAGAGATCAGCTGTTTTGCTCAGTATTCTTGTGGAGTTTGACCTCACTGAGTGAGACTGAATACGGGAATGGCACACCGGAGGACGGAGACCACGGCAGCATGTTTTGGAGTTGTGACGAAGAAAATACGCAGCCTTTTCCGGCACTTCCCAAAGTCAAAGTCATGGTCAGAAGGCTTCCAGCTTCTCCCAACTCCTAGTCATGAGCTACTGATAGTGAGAGGTATGTCTGTTATGTAAGGGGTTATGAGAAGTCACGTCCTATCGCTTGTGTCTAGATTATATATATATATATATATATATATATATATATATATATATAGTTACCGTAGGTCCTATCACTTGTATCTAGCTATTATAGAGATATATATATATATAAGAGAGAGAGAGAGATTATATATATATATATATATATATATATATATGGTCAGGTCCTATCACTATCTCTCTCTCTCTCTCTCTCTCTCTCTCTCTCTCTCTCTATATATATATATATACACATATATGAAGTCAGGATCTATTGCTTGTGTCTAGATTATATATATATATATATAGAGAGAGAGAGAGAGAGAGATATTATATATATATATATATATATATATATATATATATATATATATAGTCAGGTCCTAATCACTTGTATCTATATATATATATATATATATATATATATATAAGAAGTCAGGTCCTATCTCTTGTGTCTAGCTATTTTGCTTCAGTTACGATAAGTACCGTAACTTATATAGATGCCGGATGCCTTAAGTTAGGTAAAGTTGTCAAATAGTTTTCCATTTCAAGTACAGTTTTAGGGTCTGTTCGTATAATATTATGTGCATATATGAAGGGGTGTTCAGTCATTTAGTTTACATTGAACTCTGCAGTGTAAAATCTGCAGCATCAAATATGCGCAGGATACCATACATGTGAAAAAGCCCACTTCAGATATATCAAGTATTCTAATAGTGGTAAGTCACAAAGATGACTGTATGGGATTGAAGAGGTAAGAGTCTATTATAACCTCTTAGGGGCATAATTGGGAATGTGCCCCAGTGGTGAGGGGGGCACTAGTATACCACTCTGATTCAGGATTTAAATACTAAGGTGCCCCCCTCAACATAGTATTAAGATACAAAACTAGGGCAATGGTCTGAAGTGAAGGAAACCCTAGCTAGGATTAAATTCTATTTTTCAGTGTCAATTCATATTGAAATATTAGGCTTTTGTGTGATATTGACCCAGGCACATATGGAGCCACAGGAAATAGATTGTGAGCCTCTGAGATCTGGTGGGAATGAATTCCTGATATGAACACCACGGCGAGATTATATTATCCTATGTATCCGTTTTATACATGAAGACGCTACTCCTAAAACAGAAAACACAAGCCCAGCTTAGAAAGAAAGAGCTACTGTCACACTCACACATATTATATATATATATATATATATATATATATATATATTCCAATTTTTATGGACGGTTTCAAAACTGGTAGGGATCATAGATCTGGACTTCTATGAAAAAAAGTGTAGAGCAGTCAGATGTAGAAAGGTAAGTACAAACTAGCAGAAGAAGAAATATCACTTTCACATCAATACCTTAGAACAATGATTCCCAACCAGGGTACCTCCAGCTGTTGCAAAACTACAACCCCCAGCATGCCCGGACAGCCTTTGGCTGTCCGGGCAAGCTAGGAGTTGTATTTTTGCAACAGCTGGAGGCACCCTGGTTGGGAAACACTGCATTAGAATAATAACCACCTTTACATATCATGACCCATATCCTATAAGCTATAAAATATATACAACTTATCAATCTTTCTGACTTGTGTTTTAACTTTTTGGGGTCTCTTTTTATCTCAGTTGTTCCTTTTTGTACTGTACTACCCAAAAAGTAGTGGACCCATTTAAAGAGTGATCACCTGCTTGCTCCCCTGTTCTTCCTTCTGACAAAGCTTCCATAGTATAATATATACTATTTGTATATATTAAAATTGCTTTGAATACACTGCTAAAATGTGAAATGTATATTTTAAAGGGGTACTCCGGCCCTAAGACGTAAGATGTCTGACCGCGGGGGTCCCGCCGCTGGGGACCCCCGCAATCTTGCTTTCGGCACCCATAGACGGCCGTCATGCCCCCTCCCGTAGACTTGAATAGCGGGGGTGGGGCATGACGTCACACGGGCGAAGAGTCGTAACGTCACGATACTCCGGCCCTGTGGTCGGCATCCGACGGTTTGTGATCTGGCAGCGCAGTGTGCAGCTCAAAGAGGTGAGTGCCGAATGCAAGATTGCGGGGGTCCCCAGCGGCAGGACCCCCGCTGTCAGACATCATGTCTTAGGGCCGGAGTACCCCTTTAACCCCATTGGAACTATTTACTTTGGGGGTGCAGAGTTTTGTGGCATAAATGTATATAAAATAGAAGTAGTCCACAGCTCATACTGGTTTATGCCGTCATCCATCAATATCCTAGGATAGCCTGGGACTACAAAAGTATAAACAACTTACAGAATATGGTGATATGGTGAGTTGTGCCCACATTCACATGGGTCTTATAGCAGATGGTTCTCAGTGCCGTATAAGAGAAATACATGCACTGTGGAGCAGGGACATGCACACATAGGGGGGTATTTATCAACAGATTTATGTCTTTTATTTATTTTTTTACTTTGGCGCAATTCTTTGGCGCAGTGTCTTTTTGCGCCAAAGTTTGGCGCATTCTCTCCACTGTGGTTTTTGTAAACGTGCTCAAAATCGGACGGACCTGTGTGTGATCTTTGCTTTGGTCAGTAATTCATCATTGGTACCAACCGATCTTTGACACAATTTAACGCCTTTAGGGTTTTTTTGGGCGCAATTCACTGCCAAGAAATGTTGTACATGGAAACACACACATAGCAATATCAGAAAATGTAAAGGTGTCAAAATACATAAAAAAAAAAAATTTTGAAAGCAGCGACACCTCCGAGGCTGCGCACTACTATCCTGCGACATGGTTGTCTCTGGTTGAGCCAGCTTAGGACATGGCCTCACAGGTTCAGGAAAGGTTAGCACTAAAGGTAACCAAAAAAAAAAAAGAGAAAAAAACACTCAAGTTAAAAATAAAATCCATTTCACATGGTGGCTATAAACCCCACAAAAGAAAATAACTCACGTCACTTGCTGATATACTGCTGGAGGGACTCCGAAATGGCTGCTCTACAGGGTAAAATACGCGTCCTCTGTGGTGTTAAGTTCTGTGTAAAAGGCGCTGTGAACAGCTGATTTTGGTATTTGCGCCAAAATTACTAACAACTTGCGCCAAATGATAAATTTGGCCCACGACCGCAAAAACCAAAGTGAAAAAAAAAAGTTAAAAAGAAACTGTCAACAGGCAAAATTGAAAAATACCCCCCATAGACTCAAAACAGGGCTTGAGCGCCTGCCCTTTTAATGCACCTACCCTATAATGCCCTCACTGATTGGGACCTTCGTGGGGAGATGCGGGTCCTATTCAGCTGACATGAGGGAGGGCCCTTAAAGGAGTAGTCCAGTGGTGATTCAGTGGTGAGCAACTTATCCCCTATCCTAAGGATAGGGGATAAGTTGCAGATCGCGGGGGGTCCGACCCCTGGGGCCCCCCGCGATCTCCTGTACGGAGCCCCGACAGCCCGCTGGAAGGGGGCGTGTCGACCTCCGCACGAGGCGGCGGCCGACACGCCCCCTCAATACAACTCTATGGCAGAGCCGAAGCGCTGCCTTCGGCAATCTCCGGCTCTGCCATAGAGATGTATTGAGGGGGCGTGTCGGCCGCCGCCTCGTGCGGGGGTCGACACCCGCTATCTCGGCGGAGAGCCGGGGCCCCGTACAGAGAGATCGCAGGGGGCCCCAGCGGTCGGACCCCCCGCGATCTCAAACTTATCCCCTATCCTTAGGATAGGGGATAAGTTTTTCACCACTGGACTACCCCTTTAACTCAGAAATTGTGATGTGTTACCATATGGAAGGTTTTAAAAACAACTGTTTAATTAAAAGTGCCCTTTTTTTTCCATGAGCCCTTGCCCCTCAAAATGTCTGTGCGCGTCCCTGCTGTGGAGGCAAAATGACGTATAATACTATTTTTACAGTGATATCCGTATAGCTATTTCTGATGATTCTTTTATTGTATATAAATCCAATATACCATGCTGGGACAATAGACAGTGGACAAAAAAGTCATCATCTGTTTGGTAAAGCAAATAATAAGGCCGGGTTCACACTACAGAATTTCGCTTCTGAAGTTCTGCTGCATAAAAAGGTAAAAATGCAAGGGGGTGGGTTTTCCGTCAACCCATTCACACTGTGGAATTGTCTAGGCAGAAGTACCGTCAGAAAAGTCTAATGAACCTGCTCAATGCTCTGGCAGAATCCGCGCTGTAGACATTGCCGTCTATCAGGACGGCAATGTCCATTCGGTCTTAGCACCTACTGATTTAGTCAGCGCTTGCCGCACTTGAAATCTCCGACCGGATTTTGCCCTGCCAGAAATTTCGTGTGAACCTGGACTAGTAGCTACAAAGCTATAATCCTGACAGTCTCTATTGTATACATATCTTGCTACCTCCACAGCAGTGAAAGGAATATAGATGAAAGTAGCTGCTACTGCAATTCAGTATCACTCCCCGCAGCTACTAAGTAGCCCCGAGAATCGATGACTTGTGAAACACCAGAAGAAAGGTCACAAGCTCCTGAGCCGGGCTCAGTTACAGATGAAGAAACTGGTAAGAAGAAGACAAAGCTGAGGATCGATGAATCAGACCGTTTCCTCAGAGAAAAAAATTTAAGACACAAAACCCCGATTCTTATATTTCCATAATCTTAGTGGCTATCCTCATAATGCTCAATTTACATTTTTTTCTCATCTTCTTATAGTTACAAATTCATATTTTTTTATATAAAATTTGTTCGACATTAATAGAGTGTTTAAAACACACTGGTTTCATCCGTAGTGATGTACCAGAGTTGCTATAGTAACTCAGCAACACTACCATCACTGCAGAAGGGAGTCTTGGGCGCTTCTGGAAAGGCTTTTATGCCCACTGTTGCTATGGAAACATGCCAGCCATATAGATGGAAAACATTTATATAGGGTAAGCTATGCCAGCTAGAGATGCAGTAAATGATTCCTCTCGCACAGGAATTAACTCTTGTAAATCACAGTAAAAGAAGGAATAATGCAATGTATTATAACAATAATGCTATGATGTGTGCCTGAATGGCTTGTTTGAACCGGGTTGTAGGAATCCACATACTTATTACATCACTTAAAGTTTCATACATGAACACATAAGAGTAAAGACTTAGCAATGGCCCCTAAGGTCCCTTTCAGACTACTGTTATGACCCGGTAGTGTGATGGCCGCCAGGACCGCCGGGGAGAATAGCAGGAGAAAAAATAGTGCTTGCACTATGCTTTAAAATAGTGGAGATTGACGGACTCCATTGACTATAATGGGGTCCATCGGGACCCATTATTGCACGTTGCGCCCTGTTAAAATGAAGGCCATCAAATTACCCCCCCCCCACAAAAAAAAGAGAGAGCTTGAGGGCCGTAATTGAAGGGGCGCAACGGTAGTGTGAATGTAGCCTTAGCCAGTGGTACCAAGTAAGGGTTTCCCCAGTGCAGGCAAAAGCTCAGAGTGGGAAGATCCCTTACACGTACTGGATTTCCTGTGTTAGCTATAGGAAGCCATCTTCTTTCACACCCCAAATGTCTGTAGTTAGGCCTCTTGAACCAGTGAAAATGTTAATTATTTTGGCGGATCAATTTCAGCGGCAGAATTTTCCACCGCTGAAATTCTGCAGTGTAAATGGGTCAACGGAAGGCCCATTTACACCAATGTTAAAGGGGTACTCCGCCCCTAGACATCTTATTCCCTGTCCAAAAAATAGGGGATAAGATGTCTGATCATAGGGGGTCCCGCCACTGTGAACCCCACGATCTCTCCTGCAGCACCCCGTGTCATGTACTGCACGGAGCAAACTTCGCTCCGTGCCTGATGACGGGCGATACAGGGGCTGAGGGATAATGACATCAAGGCCCCGTCCCCTTGTGATTTTGGTGGACATAGTTTAGGGGCTAGCAAAAGGGAGTTGCAGCCAGAGGGAGCAGGGATGATGGGCAGTGATTGAAGCTGGTAAGAAAACTTTCCTCACAATGACTAATCTGCCCCAAAGAATAAAGGGATCTGCAGCCGCCAGCCAAGAATCTCAAGAATCAATCCTCCAGGTGAAAGCTGTCAAGCTGCCTAAAATATGGACTTCAGGAATAAAAACTCACTTATTAAAAGCTATGAGATTGCTTGCTCACTTTTTAAGTCAAATCGGCAGCAACAAGTAAGATATGTGTGAGTGAATGCATCATTAAAAATAGCCCACTGTTTAACCATATTTGTAAATAATTTTTGGGATTTTTTTTTGTAATTTTGCTTTTTATATTTTTAACTAATCATGAAATTTTGCAGTTTTGAAGTTCCTAGGAACTTCCTGTTCTGTACAGATCACTTCCCGCTAATGGTTTGCTAGTGACTTTAGTATAAAGATAACACTGGATCAACCAACATTCACAGCAGACCTCTGAAAAGTTCACAGAGAATCTGAATGGGACAGCTTCAGTCTATTATTGTCTATGTCCATGGGTCCTGCTGTAAAGCACATCACTAAATGCTGCTAAAAAAAGGCAAGATGACAGCCCCCATTATAATGCACAAAAAGGAAAAATTACACAACATAGAAACTGATTAGAAAAAGATAACCTGTCTCAGTATCTTCAGTATCTAATATATAGGAAAAAATATATAGGTGAAATATTCTCTATTATGGTCTTTTCCCACGTACAGTATTCTGCGCAGATCTGATGTGCAAGATTTTCTGCTGCAGATTTCAATGTAAAGTGAACACAGCTTGAAATCCTGCGCATCAAATCTGTGTAGAATACTGTGTGTGAATAGACCCTTAAGGAGTTATGTTGAATTAAACTTAAAAAAAAAAAAATAATAATATGACTATCCTCCCGCCACTCCCCCAGTGCCTCTGGTATGATTGCCCCATCCTCTGGTGTGGGCCTCTTCCTTGTTTCTAGGGGTCAACGCATTAGACTGCTGCTTAACTAATTGCTGGATGTCCTGCTTTGGCCAGTGATAGGCTGAGCAACAGTGCAACATATTGGGCTCCGGCATCAGGAAGAAGAACCCATGGGTCTTTCACATTACAGTTAACCTCTTGAGGACGAAGGGCGTACCATTCTATGACGCACACCCAATTATGGTGATGCCCGTAAATAACCCCTTAGACGCCGTGATCAATGTTGATTGCGGCATCTAAAATGTAAAAAAAACACTTCCCGACCGCACAGCGGTGCTGATTGGGACCACCATGCTGAAACCACAGTGTCCCGATCAGCTGAGAGGATGGCAGGAGGGCCCTTACCTGCCTCCTTGCCATCCCATCGGTAATCCAAAGCTCTAGTCAGCCATGGCAGGCTGGAGCAATGGAGCACCGATAACACTGATCAATGCTATGCTATGGCAAAGCATTGTACAGTGTATGCATTGTGAAGATTGCATGTAATAGTTCCCTATGGAGACTACAAAAAAGTGTACAAAAAAGTGATTTAACCCCTTCGCTATTAAGTCTGAATCACCACCCTTGTACCTTTTAACCCCTTAAGGATACATGGCATACAGGTACGCCCTGACGTCCTGGTACTTAAGGACACATTCCGGGTCAATTGGGTCCCCGGTGACCCGGAAAAAAAGGGTGATAAGTGCCGTCCGAGACTGCAGTAGTGTAATTTTGGTATCGTAGGCAAGTGTAATTCTTGCATCCGGGTCCGTCATTATTCAAATCCCTAATTTAGGCCTCAAATGCGCATGGCGCTCTCTCACTTCGGAGCCCTGTCGTATTTCAAGGCAACAGTTTAGGCCCACATATGGGGTATTTCCGTACTCGGGAGAAATTGCCTAACAAATTTTGGGGGGCTTTTCCTCCTTTTACCCCTTATGAAAAGGTAAAGTTGGGGTCTACACCAGCATGTTAGTGTAAAAACTAATTTTTTTTTACAATAACATGCTGGTGTTGCTCCATACTTTTCATTTTCACAAGAGGTAAAAGAAAAAAAAAGACCCCCAAAATTTGTAATACAGTTTCTCCTGAGTACAGAAATACCCCATATGTGGACGTAAAGGGATCTGCGGGGGCACAGCAAGGCTCAGGAGTGAGAGCGCCATGTACATTTGAGGTGATTTGCACAGGGGTGGCTAATCGTTACATTGTTTCTGACAAAGATGCAAAAAATAAATAAAAAAAACACTTGACCCCATTTTGGAAGCTACATCCCTCACGGAATGTAACAAGGGGTAAAGTTGGACATGAAAATGAAAACATTTTTAAATTCCCAAATATCCCAAATTTTTCATTTTCACAAAGGGTAATAGGAAAAAAGCCCCCCCATAATTTGGAACACCATTTCTATAAATACCCCATGTGTGGACGTAAAATGCTCTGCTGGTGCACTACAGGGCTCAGAAGCGAAGGCATGCCATTAGGCTTTTGCAGAGAATTTGGCTGGAACTGAAGGCAATGCGCATTTACAAAGCCCCCATGGTGCCAGAACAGTGGACCAAACGCCCCCCTCCCCACATGTGACCCCATTTTGGAAACTACACCCCTCACAGAATTTAATAAGTGGTACAGTGAGCAGTTAGACCCCACAGATGTCTGACAGATTTTTGGAACAGTGGTCCATGAAAATGAAAAATGTAATTTTTCATTTTCACAGCCCACTGTCCCAAAGATCTGTCAAACCCTCAGTGGGGTGTAAATACTCACTGCACCCCTTATTACATTCCATGAGGGGAGTAGTTTCCAAAATGGGGCCATATGTGTGGGATCCACTGTCCTGGCACCATGGGGGACTTTGTAAAAGCACATGGCCCCCGACTTCCATTCCAAACAAATTCTCTATCCAAAAGTCCAATGGCGCTCCTTCTCTTCTGAGCATTGTAGTTCACCCACAGAGCACTTTACACCCGCACATGGGATATTTCCATATTCAGAAGAAATGGGGTTACATATTTGGGGGGGCATTTTCTCCTATTACCTCTTGTAAAAATAGTAAAAAAAAATTTTTGGGGGGGGGGGAAAGAATTTTAGTGAAAAAAAAAATAATAATTTCATTTACACAACAGACTTGTTGAAAAGTCGTCAAACACCTGTGGGGTGTTAAGGCTCACTGTACCCCTTGTTAGGTGCCTTGAGGGGTGTAGTTTCCAAAATAGTATGCCATGTGTTTTTTTTTTTTGCTGTTATGGAACCATATGGGCTTCCTAAAAGCGACATGCCCCCCAAAAACCATTACAGTAAAATTTGCTTTCAAAAAGCCAAATGTGGCTCCTTCTCTTCTGAGCATTGTAGTGCACAGGCAGAGAACTTGACATCCACACATGGGGTATTTCCATGGAGTTACAACTTTTAGGGGGCATTTTCTCCTATTACCTCTTGTAAAAATTTTAAATTTGGGGGAAAAATTGCAAAATTCACTCTCCAAAATCCCATTGTTGCTCCTTCCCTTCTGAGCCCTCTACTGCACCTGCAGAACACTTTATGTTCACATATGAGGCATTTCCTTACCCAAGCAAAATTGGGTTAGATATTTTTGGGGTCTTTTTCTCCTTTTACCCCTTGTAAAAATTCTAAAACTGGGTCTACAAGGTAAAAAATTGAGATTTTGAATTTTCTCCTTCACTTTGCTGCTATTCCTGTGAAACACCTAAAGGATTAAATGGGTATTCCGGGCAAACACTTTTTATCCCCTATCCAAAGGATACGGGATAATGATGTCTGATCGCGGGGGGGCCAGCCGCTGGCACGCCCTGCGATCTCCCTGCAGCACCCGCATTGTATGCAGGAGCTGCGTCTCCAGTTTTGGAAACCTCTGGGTTTCTGGGACTGGGGACGTGACGTCACGCCACACCCCCTCCATTCATGTCTATAAACATAAATGGAGGGGGTCGTGGCGTGACATCACGTCCCCAGTCCCAGAAACCCGGAGGTTTCCGAAACAGGAGACGCAGCTCCCACATAGAAAGCGGGTGCTGCAGGGAGATGACGGGGGGGTCCCAGCGGCGGGCCCCCCACGATCAGACATCTTATCCCCTATCCTTTGGATAGGGGATAAAATGTTTTTGCCCGGAATACCCCTTTAACAAACCTTCTGAATGTCCTTTTGTATACTTTGTGTGGTGTAGTTTTTATAATGGGGTAATTTATGGGGTATTTCTAATATGAAGGCCCCTCAAATCCACTTCAAAACTCAACTGCTCCCCAAAAAATTGCTGCTGAACTTTGAAGCCCTCTAATGTCTTCCAAAAGTAAAAATATGTAAACTTTATGATGCAAATATAAAGTAGACATATTGTATATGTGAATCAATATATAATTTATTTGGTATGTATATTTTCCTTACAAGCAGAGAGCTTCTAAGTTAGACATGCAAAATTTTCAAATTTTTCATGGAATTTTTGAATTTTTCACCAAGAAATTATGCAAGTATTGACCAAAATTTACCACTATGTTAAAGTAGAATATATCACGAAAAAACTGTCTCGGAATTAAATGCATAAGTAAAAGCATCCCAGAGTTATTAATGCTTAAAGTGACATTTCTGAGATGTGCAAAAATGCTCTGGTCCTTAAAGGGGTACTCCGCCCCTAGACATCTTATCACCTATCCAAAGGATAGGGGATAAGATGTCAGATCACCGGGGTCCCGCTGCTGTGGACCCCGGGGATCGCTGCTGCGGCACCCCGCTATCATTACTGCACAGAGCGAGTTCGCTCTGTGCGTAATGACGGGCGATACAGGGGATGGAGCAGCGTGACGTCATGGCTCCGCCCCTCATGACATCACGGCCTGCCCTCTTAATGCAAGTCTATGACAGGGGACGTGATGTAGGGAAACCTTAGTAAATACCGTGGAAAATAAATTGTAGGGAATTAAAACCCACAAAGAAACCTACACTCCACTCTTAGTAAATAAGGTCCAAGGTGTCATTTGTACTTAAAAGTGCACTACATAGAAACAGAAGCCCCCAAAAATTACAAAATTTTTGTTCAAATTTTCCCCAAAAATATTTTTTGGGGTTTTGCCATAGATTTTGTGTTTAAATGATTGATGTCATTACAAAGTAGAATTGGTGGCAGAAAAAACAAGCCCTTATATGGGTCTGTAGGTGGAAAATTTAAAGCGTTATGATTTTGAGAAGGGGAGGAGGAAAAAACTAAAGCGCAAAAATGTCACATAGGTGATCTAAGGTGCAGTTTCTGAATTCTCACCTTGACAAAATATAATAATTTCTGTACTTTAGGGGGATTTTTTTTACCAGGTCAGTCCCATTAAATTAGGAGGTCCTTCAGAAGGTGGGTGAACAGCATAAAATTCAGTATAGTTTGCCTGGAGTAGACCCAGTGTCCATTGCACCTTTGTAAAAAGGAGTTGTGATATGGCCACACGGTGAGTCCTTACTTTAGAAGGCCAGGAGAAGCATCTGTTTGGCATATTATACAGATCCACTATATTGACTGGGAGAGATACTTGGGATTCTTGTCAAGCCTTATCTGATGCTGCCACTTCTTTCCTGTGGAATAGAAGGACAAAAAAAAAAAAAAAGACTTTACTGACATAAAACTGGGAACGATTGTAATTATGCCCCAATTAGTGTCTCATTTTCATTTCGCCGGAACATGTACATTGTTCTTGCCAGTTTATTTCTATCAATGACTACATAAAATTAGTAGCTTGCACAAGCAGGCACTGCCATGTCACAGGGGTGTGAGGACATGAAATTGTGCTGGATTATACAAGAACAAATATATTTGCCAATGTTTTAATCTTAACACTTTTATTTTGTTTTAGTTTTTGTGCCTACATATTATTGAGATTCTCTAACTAAGTTCATTGGACTGTTAATGGTTGTATTTCAAGTGCTGTAGCTCTTGTGTACTTAAAGGGGTACTCCGCCTCTAGACATCTTATCCCCTATCCAAAGGATAGGGGACAAGATGTCAGATCGCGATGGGTCCCGCCGGTGGGGACCCCTGGGATCTACCATGAAGCACCCACCTTTAGCGGCTTCCGGAACCGCTGGAGGTCCTCAGGCTGAGTTCATCTCGACCACGAGGACAGAGCATAGTGACGTCACGGCTCTGCCCCATGTGACGTCACGCTCCGCCCCCTCAATGCAAGTCTATTGGGGGGGCGTGATCGCCAGTAATCAGACCCGGAGCAAACACGCTCCGGGGACTGATTCTAACGAGGTGTGGTGTGGAAGATCACGGGGGTCCCCAGCGGTGGGACACCTGTGATCAGGCATCTTATCCCCTATCCAAAGGATAGGGGATAAGATGTTTAAGCACCGGAGTACCCCTTTAAATTTCTTTTATAGAAATCCTGGTTTTAGAGAAAGAAAAAAACACACACACAAAATAAAAATAACACTAGGGGTCCAAATACTGTCCAGAATAAAATCCTGTCTGGCTACAACATCATCTTCGTCCCAGCTGAAGCAGAAGCAGTGACAAAGTCCAGTAAGTGAGGGCAGGGATTGCACTCCTCTGTGCTCACTCCTGTCCTGTCTGTCAGACTCCTGTCTGAAAACAGAGCAGCCTGCAGTGATTGGATGAAGAGACCCAGCACAGCAGATTTAGGGAGGAAATGAATGCATGGTGAGTAAGGGTGGGCTCAGTGCTTGCCTCTGACATGCCCCTTCCTGAGCAGTGGATATCAGAATGAGAGAGCAGCAGTACAGGGGGATTTGAGAGCCAAATACAGAGGCTAAACACATCAAAAAAGTCATGAAAAATCAGCAAGTAGCATATATAAGGATTCTTGTTTTCTGTGATATGACAGGTACACTTTAATACAAAGACTGACATTCAGCACTAGCAGATTTAAGAGAAGAGCAACCACTTCCCTGAAAGAGCTGCTACCAATATTTAGTAAAGACCATTCTTGTTCCTGTGACATTGGACAGGTGAAGAAGTCAGAATTGATCCACAATCACTGACTTTCAGGATATAAAGAGCTCAATGATCTACAAATGTCATCTTGAATAAAGGTCATGTATCTAAAGATGCTTCAACCACAATGATGCGCCATCACGTCTAATAATGTGCACTTATCCTTCTACACAGATTCTAAATTATCTCGGCACTGGGAATGTCAGAGCTTGATACATCTAGAGCAAACCGATGAAAAAGGCTTGGTATCTCCAGAGAAAACATTCATCCTCCAGCTGCAGAAGGTAACGTTTCTGCCCCATGGTTTATCACTCTGTTACCAGATACATTAGCTATTTCCAGCTTTGCTCTCAGAGTCTTATTTTTAGAAGATCCTATAAATGATTTATTATTTAGGTGCAGAAAGGCAGAATATAGTGTTTCCCTTTATTGTTCCCGAGTCTGAACAGTGCACTGATTAAACATACACCACAAATACTAATCTTCTAGCACATTCTCCTAGCAACACCATCTGTCTCCATGACTTGAAGAAAACTGCAGGCCTAATACAAGGTGATCTATCTAATATGCTCCAAGAAGTAAGATTTTATTTCGGTCTGATGCATTTTAAAGGGGTACTCCGCTGCTCAGCATTTGGAGCAAACTGTTCCGAATGCTGGAGACGGGAGCTTGTGACGACATTGCCCCGCCCCTCATGACGTCGCGCCCTGCCCCCTCAATGCAAGTCACGCCCCCTTCCCATAGACTTGCATTGAGGGGTCGGGGTGTGACATCACAAGCTCTCGGCTCCAGCGTTCGGAACAGTTTGTTCCAAACACTGAGCAGCGGAGTACCCCTTTAAGGTGTCTTGAAAAATGGTCTGAATATCTTTGGATATATTTACACTCATTTGTTGCAAAAACTTCTGTGACTATTACATTTATCTCAGTGGGTCATGCAGAAATCCATGAATATACTGCACAAATAAACCTGTTCAGATGTATGGAATAGATTGAGAATATGCTCTTGACTTGTGCTTACACCTTCAATGTAATAGTCATCTACTGATACTACCTGGTTTTTAGCTAATACACTACAGATTATTTCTATTTTACAGCAAAAACAAGAGTATTTTTACTATTCCCTCTTATACAGTGGGGATCAAAAGTTTGGGTACCCCAGGTAAAAATTTGTATTAATGTGCATAAAGAAGCCAAGGAAAGATGGAAAAATCTCCAAAAGGCATCAAATTACAGATTAGACATTCTTATAATATGTCAACAAAAGTTAGATTTTATTTCCATCATTTACACTTTCAAAATGACAGAAAACAAAAAAAATGGCATCTGCAAAAGTTTGGGCACCCTGCAGAGTTAATATGTTGTACTGACCCCTTTGGCAAGTATCACAGCTTGTAAACGCTTTTTGTAGCCAGCCAATAGTCTTTCAATTCTTGTTTGAGGTATCTTTGCCCATTCTTCCAAACAAAAGTCTTCCAGTTCTTTGAGATTTCTGGGCTGTCTGTCACGCACTGCTCTATCCATAGATTTTCCATCATGTTGAGGTCAGGAGATTGTGAAGGCCATGGCAAAACCTTCAGTTTACGCCTCTTGATGTAATCCCCTGTGGATTTCGAGGTGTGTTTAGGATCATTATCCATTTGTAGAAGCCATCCTCTCTTTAACTTCAGCTTTTTCACAGATGGCATCAAGTTAGCATCCAAAATTTGCTGAAATTTTATTGAATCCATTTTTCCTTCTACTCATGAGATGTTCCCTGTGCCACTGGCTGCAATACAACCCCAAAGCATGATTGATTCACCCCCATGCTTAACAGCTGGACAGAGGTTCTTATCATTAAATTCTGTTCCCCTTCTTCTCCAAACGTACCACTCTTCTCCTGATGATGATGAAGCCCCTTCTGCATCCAGTTCCCAATTGTGATTGGCTTCATCATCATCAACAAGTGTCTGCACGTCACTGATGTCCTCCTCAGGTTCCTCAACAGTGTATGCTTCAGGACCCTGAACCCTGGCAACACCGCCTCCCACATCACTCTCCTCATCACTACTTGCCCGCCTAGCGAAGCAAGCAGCGGATGTCCCCTCCACTCCTTGGCTGGACAGTAGCTGCTGACTGTCCTCTATTAGATCGTCCTCAGTGAATAGTGGAGCTGAACCCACAGCATAAGATACTTCTGTAGGGGAGGGAACAGCATAGGACAGAGGAAATGGGAGGACAGGGACTGCTCCTGGGCCATGCCAACTGAGGGTTGTCTGAGGAACCCACCGACTGTTGACTGGGGGTGTCAGATGTCACTTGTGATCAAATGAATGAGCGTGTTAACCAATCGATGATGGCAGATGGGTTGCTGATCGAGACACGACCGCTAGCTGATAACGGCAGCTCAGGCCTCTCGCTGCGACTCCTGCTGCCACTCACCCCTAGTCTGCTGCGACCTCTGCCTGAAGGATTTAGGCCTCTGCCACTGCTCTGTGCACGTCCTGGCACTTCTCTGCCTGACATATGTAGTGCTTGTATGAGGGGAGTACAATATGCTTCACAATGCTTATAACAGTATCTAGGCCCTTGACAGATTAACAGGAACAAAATAGTACACTACTTAGATGTAGGTATGTGGTATGCACTGATGAGAGCAGAAAAATGCTCTACAGTAAACTTAAAAAGTATCTAAGTACAACACCAGCCAATGAATACTTTTGCCTGGACTCTCCCAGTATGTAGGCCCTTGACAGATTAACAGGTACAAAATAGTACACTACTTAGATGAATGTATGCGGTATGCACTTATGAGGGCATAAAATGCACCTAAAAACTGTAGGCTTGTTACAGATTAACAGGTAAAAAAAAGTGCACTACTTAGATGTAGGTATGTGGTAGGCACATACCAGCTGGGTCCAGCACTAGCTGGCTTGATGGCTAGATGCCTGGGAGGCTGGGAATGACCTTTGACCTCTGGAGCCACATCCCCCGACCTAACCCTAACCACGTATAAGCGTATACAGTACACTTGGAAAACGTATTTTCATAAAACAACAGCCAGGGATTATTTTTCTCTGACCTTTCACTGTATGTAGGCTTGTTACAGATTAACAGGTACAAAAAAAAGTGCACTACTTAGATGTAGGTATTTGGTGTGCACTTATGAGGGCAGAAAAATGCACTACAGTCCGCTGAAAAAACATATTTTTGCACAACAGAGGCAGGACACAACAGTGCAGCACCACAAAAAAAAAATGTGTATTAAACCCAAAATTGTACTCTGTCACAGAGTATTAAGAATGGAGTGAACTGCTGGTTATTATACCGTCTACAGACTAGTATAAGCAGCAGATGATTTCTAGTGGAAAAAAATACACAGAAAAATCAACCTGCTAAAGGTTGATGAAGTTGAGGCAGCTTGTTAAAAAGCTATCTGCCCCTCTCTGATAAAATGCTGAATAAAGTGACTGATAGGTTAATGGCTGGCATAAAAATCCTTCTCAGTGAGAACAAGCAAAGCATTGCACTGCTGTCTGTCTAAAACGCTAATGTGACTAGCAGTAGGCAGTGGAACGTTGCGGTATGATCAATTCAGCGTGTCTGTGTAACACACACAGAGACACGCAGTCCGTCCTATCTCTCTGCAGTGTATGGCATGAAATGAGCAGCCGCAAAATGGCTGCCGAATGTATGCTTGCTTGGTACTTACCCACAGTCAGATATCAATTAACCAATTGCAGACAAGAAACCAAGATAACAAACATAAATGAAGGTAACGGATAAACAAAAAAATGTGGTTTGAAAGAGTAACCTCTTCCTTCAACTGCTTTCCTGATGAAGAATGAAATCTTTGGAAATGCGCTGTCCGTGTATCACTTATATAAATATATGATTGTTATTTCGATATCTTGTCTGGAAATGATTAAATTATATCTGATGCAGGTAAGTGCCAAACAAGCATTCCTTTTTTTCTGCATCTGAATCCTTTCCAAGCTTCACTGACCAGGTCAATGGTTGGATATGGGCAGCTCACTGTTATATAAGCAAAAGGTGCCTGATAATGTTGTTCCCACAGGTAAGCACAATACATATTGTACACACAATTTCTGTCCTTTTAGGAAATAACGGCACATATAGCGCTTCTCCATGTTATTGCTCTTTTAATTTCATTGTAACAAGTACAATACATCATGTACATCTTGTAGAACATCAACAGGAAAAAAAATGAAGTAATGTAAGAAGCCTTGAACTGTGTCCTATTAATTGGGTGATGGGGACAGGACATCATACACTAGTAATTTAGCAAAGAGCGGTCTTCAATTGGTATCTTTCTCTAACTCATTACATGGATCTTTAGGCTGGGAGAAGTATCTCGGTTAATGTAATATACCAGTTGCCATGGCTATTGTCATATTAATACACCTTTGAATGTGATATTTCATGCGTGGGTGGCTATATGCGGGCAGCAGCTGCTTTGTGAAATGTGGAGTTTGGATTATTACAAGGGTTACTAACAACCTCTTTGCTAGGTTTTTATTTTTCCTTAACAGGTTGAAGCACATGTAACCATTTCACACAACATTTCATAAGATTTCTATATAACTTAAAGGGAACCTGCTATATTAAAAATGCAGTTTGACCTGCTCGCAGCATGTTATAGAGGGAGTTATCGATGGAGTTAAACATACTGGGGGAGATTTATCAAAACCTGTGCAGAGGAAGAGTGGTGTAGTTGCCCATAGCAACCAATCAGATTGCTTCTTTCATTTTCCACAGGCCTCTTTAGAGGCCTGTGGAAAATGAAAGAAGCAATCTGATTGGTTGCTATGGGCAACTGCACCACTCTTCCTCTGCACAGGTTTTGATAAATCTCCCCCACTGATCTTATAATGGAAGGACAGTTCAATATAACATCCCTGTTTATTCTGGGTTTAAAGGGTACCTCTCATCAAATAAACTTTTGATATATTTTAGATTAATGAATGTTGAATAACTTTCCAATAGCATGTTAATGAAAAATATGCTTCTTTCTATTGTATTTTCCCGATCAGTCCTGTCAGCAAGCATTTCTGACTCATGCTGGAGTCCTAAACACTCAGAGCTGCCAGCCTGCTTTGTTCACAGCCAAACAGGCTGTGAACAAAGCAGGCTGGCAGCTCTGAGTGTTCTCCTTTGTGAGCAAAGCAGACTAGGTAGTGTTTAGGACTCCAGCATGAGTCTGAAATGCGTGCTGCCAGGACTGGTAGGGAGACCCCTAGTGGTCATTTCTTCAAAGTGGAAAATTAAATAGAAAGAAGCATATTTTTTAATAGCATGCAATTGTAAAGTTATTCTGCATACATTAATCTATAATATATCAAAAGTTTTTTTGATGAGCGGTACCCTTTAAGAGTCCAGTGGGCGGCCCCACCTCATTATTAATAGTTATTTCTGGATGCAGGTAAGGTTGCCAGTAGGCCTATCTACTAGACTTCTAATCCCAGAATGAGCAGAGATCAATAGGCTGTAAATGATCAAATGATGGACTATGCTCTCCAGGACCTGGTGTGGGAGCGTTAGTGTGATATGTATCAGAGAATCACTTCTCAAAAACTTCGTATGAACCCATCAGTGTGATGAATGGAAGAATGACTGTAGCAATGGATGCTGTGGAGTAGTGTGTGAGAGAAAAGAGATCTGTGTCAGGGGGGGGAAGAAAAAGATAGGGGAAAAAAATGGAAAAAATTGAAATAGAGCCTAGAATACTTCCAAAAACGCACATATGACAGAAAATGCCAATAGTGTTAAATCTATTATTTATTAAAGATAAAATATAACATCATAATATAATATTTATAAAAATGTATAGAACAAGTGCCACTGGGCCCTAGTGGTTCATATTAATAAAAGAAATGCTGCAGATGGAAAGTACAAGGTCTGTCCTGTATATATTGAAGGAGGCACGCTGCAAGTATCCACCGTCGTCCTTTGCTGGTGTGATTGCAGCCGTTCAGAATATTGAATAACAGTAAATGCCGGCACTCATATGTGGCAAAGTTCTTCTATATTGAAGATGTAATCGAACTTTGGTAGCGCATCGTTCTCAGGGTGCGATCACCAAAAAAGGAGCGTGGCAGTTCAGAGATATGCGGCTATGCCGCTGCAAATGTTCGGGCCCCCTCCTAAGGGAGTATGGATGTATTGGTACTATGTACCACTCACCAGATATCTGGCGGCTGTCACCTGTATCTTCTCAGCTGATGATCGTGGTCTCCCCTGCTTCAATTAAGCACTCTATATGGGAGCTGCTGACGGGGTGCCGATGAAGTCTCCGTGGGGGGGGGAGCGCGTGAACAAGGATGAGTTCAAAATGGTGGTTCCGGATTCCAAGAATAGCAGACCGGCAAGTCTGTTAGTCTATGCAATGATGTCCTGTAATCTCCTGTAGTCAATGTGTGTTCCAGATACATTTTCCTACAAACCTATATATTAGTCTGCTCTGGTCCTGCTACTCTCAGGAACTGACTATTACATGACATGTCCTGATTACAATGGCATTTTCATTTTGTTGCTATGCCGACCTTCATTCCTGAGATATATCTGAATTTTACAATTTTGTTGACTATCTGTACTTTTTCTTGTATTGTAAGGCCCCTTTCACACTATAAAATTCAACCATTTTAAGGATCCGTTAATGTTCCATTATGAAAACCCTTAAAATTGTCCGTTAAACTGCCGTTACAAAATCTCATTATAGTCTATGGGATTTTTACATTATTCGTTTTTACCCGTCATTGCGTGCATGTGCTATTTATCCCGTTACTTTCTTTCGTCACAAAATAATGTCTGTTATTAATAATGAGCTATGACAGGTTAAAACGGATAATGCAAAAATCCCATAAACTATAATGGGATTTTGTAACGGCCGTTTAACAGGCGTTTTTAAGGATTTTCATAACGGAAAATTAAATTAATCTTTAAAACGGATGAAGGGGCCTAAGATGGGCAGTGAATCCTAGGCTTGATGTCAGAAAATGAGGCAGCGGGGGTGTTAGGTTCAGTTCACAAGTGCATATTTTCTGCTGCGGATGTGCAGCAGATTTGCTTCAGCAAATTCTGCTGCCCATTGACTTCAATAGGTAGCAAAATCTGCTACAACAAATCTGCAGCATAAAATATGCTTGTGTGAACTGACCCTGACAACCCCCTGAGACTAGCATTCACACGCTTTTTTTTTTTTTATAAAGTTTCGACCAATCTGTCACCCAATTGGTGCAGGACCCAACCAGAGGGGGCACCCTACTGGACTTAATTTTAACCAACGAATCTGACAGAGTAACTATTGTGCAGGTAGAAGGGCACCTAGGAAATAGTGACCACAATATAATACATTATAACTTGTCCTTCAATAAGGGAACCTTTTTGAGGGGCCACAAGAACTATGAAATTTAGGAAGGCAAAGTTTGATCAACTCAGAGAAGCCCTCAACATTATAGATTGTTATAATGTCCTCAAAAACAAGAGTACAGACACTAAATGGAAGATGTTTAAAAACGTTTTAAATTCTTACTGTAAGAGGTGCACAAATAATACTTAATTGTGTAAAGTGGTTAACACAATAGAGGACAGAGCACTGTTACAAATGGATCTGGATAGGTTGGAGGCTTGGGCTGAGAAGTTGCAGATAAGGTTCAACATGGATAAATGTAAGATTTTGCACATGGGAGGGGATCCAGGCTGGGAAAATAGTAGGAACAACTGACACAGAAAAATAATTTTAGTTGGCAGTAAATTTAGCTGTAGTGACTAGTGTCAGGCAGTTGCTGCCAAAGCAAATAAAATCATGGGGTGCATCATGAAGGGAATATATGCCCACAACAAGGAAATTATTCTACCACTCTACAAATCACTAGTCAGACCACACATGGAATACTATGTACAGTATTGGGCACCAGTGTACAAGGATATAGTGTAGCTGGAAAGGGTTCAAAGAAGGGCAACCAGAGTAATACGGGGAATGGGAGAACTATAGTATCCAGAAAGATTATCAGAATTAGGGTTATTTAGTTTAGAAAAAAGACGACTTTGGGTCAACCAAATAGCTATGTATTAATATATCAGGGGACCGTATAGAGATCTCTCACAGGATCTATTTATACCCAGGACTATATCTATAACAAGTGGGCATCCTCTTTGTCTAGAGGAAAGATTTCTACACCAGCACAGACGGGGGTTCTTTACTGTAAGAGCAGTGAGACCTATCTGCCAGAGGAAGTGGTCATGGTGAACTCAATAAAAGAGTTTAAAAGGTGCCAGGATGCATTTCTACAGAGTTATAATATTACAGGTTATGATTACTAGATGTATAACGAAAGAATGTTAATCAAGGGATTTATTCTGCCATATTGGAATCGGGGAGGATTTTCCCCCCTAGTACAGGGGAATTGTCATCAGCCTTACAAGGGTTTTTGCCTTCCTCTGGATAAACACCAAGCTTGAGGTTTTTAAACAGAAGTGATTCAATAACCTGTATAACTTTCTGGCATTTGTTGATTTGAAAACATTTTTTTTCCTTCCCAGTTCTCAAGAAATATCAATAAAATAGGCTACACATTGATTCTCATGCAATGTTTTCCTTCCCCTGCTTTTCATTTCATTTGTCAAATAATGCTCAAGTTAATAGGCCATGCTAAGTATGCTGGGTCATTTTCCAAGGCATTCTGTAATAGGAAAATAAATAATAGATTTTGGTTTTGTGCTAGTAAAAATTAAAGATGGGATTGAGCTTGATAAGTATAATGAGTATTTTGTATGGCAATACCTATATAAATAAAGGAACAATCTTGATATTTAAATAAAATTTTTACTTTAAGAGAAACAGTTAAGAGGCTCATAAGCAGTAAATAAAAGCAGATACATTTTATCATTATTTTGACAGAATATTTCCCCTATTATTACTGACCCAATACTAAGCATTCAGTCTGTGAATTCTTCTCATCAATCACTCGCCCAGCCTGTCCTGGTCCAGTTCATCCGACCCTATAGTCAACACTCCTGCCCAGTAAAAATCCTTTATATAAAAGATATCAAGTTTTATTGAGGGTGAAAGCTGTAAAAGTATTATGATTGATGATGGTTCCTGTTTACTTCTCATCATTTCAAGTCTAACTAATAACAGCCCAAAATAATGTTTTGTATTGTATTATTATTGCATTAAAGAACCACAATGTAATACATTATTTAAAGCAATTCCAAAGTGGAGCTTTGCTTTAAAAGGGTTGTTTGGCTTAGAACAAAAACATTTCCAAATATCCTATTGAAGGGGATGTCCCAAGATTAAATGTTTTCCCCTATTCACTGCCCTGAACCCCCATTGATCACTAGAGTAGTCATCCATTTTTCACCAAGCTCCATTTACCTTGGACCTAGCCCAATTCCCTGCTCAAAAGCCCTATAGAGAATGGATAGAGCAACAATTAAAAGGGTACTCCACTCCTAGACATCTTATCCCATATCCAAAGGATAGGGGATAACATGTCTGATCACAGGGGTTCCCGCCGCTGGGGACCCCCACGATCTCCCTGCTGCACCTGGAATTTGTTTAGAGCGTTGGGTGAAGATCGGAGGCTTGTGACGTCATGGCCACGCCCCCCAATGCAAGTCTATGGGAGGGGGCGTGGCATGGGCAGATAAAAGTATGTAAACTGTGAAGTGCTACATTTATTATGAGCAATATTACAGAAAGCTGGAGTTCCATCAAGGCTGTGTTCCAGTAGCACAGACAATGAAAGGCAACGAAGACCTATGTTCCCACGTTTCACTTTTGTTGTATATTTTATGTGATTTTATATCACTATAAAACAATGCAATTTTAACATTTATCTGCACAACTGCAGTAAAATAGTGCAGTTTTTGGTCACCATTTTCCAAGATCACAAAAAAAAAGGCCCAATCTGACAGTAATTGTGTGAACCACTTTAAAAATGCATTGTTTTTAAATATAAAATGAATGATACAGCTGCTGAGGTTCCAAGCTTTAAAAAAAAATAAAATTTACAAGTGGAAATCCAGCCTCACCCTGGTTAAAGGAGTACTCTAGAGGGAAAAAAATGTTTTCAAATCAACTGGTGCCAGAAAATTATACAGATTTGTAAATCACTTCTATTTAAAAATCTTAATTCTTCCATTCTTAGCTGCTGTACACTACAGAGGAAGTTGTGTAGCTTTTTCCAGTCTGACTACAGTGCTCTCTGCTGACACTTCTGTCCGTGTCGGGAACTGTTCAGAGCAGGAGAAAATCCCCATAGGAAACTTCTCCTACTCCAGACAGTTTCTTGTGTCTTATATTAATAGAGGGGGTCTGAAATTAAAAGGGTACTCCTTTGCTCAACGTTTGGAACAAAATGTTCCGAACGCTTAGAGCCAGTGCCGGGGACTCGTAATGTCATGGACTTGCCCCTTGCGATGTCAAGCCCCGCCCCCTCAAAGTAAGTCTATGGGAAGGGCATGGCTAGCATTGAGGGGGTGGAGCATGACGTCACGAGTCCCCGGCACCGGCTTTAAGCATTTCAAACATTCTGTTCCCGAACGCTGAGCAGCAGAGTACCCCTTTAATTTAGTGGGTCAGGGGTTTGATATTTATATAGGTGGTCTGAATATATTTATATAACACATGAAACTTGAGAAGATCACACCTAATTTTGACCTGCTGCTTGAATACAAGCCTATGAAGGGCTCTGTGATGTCTTTGTTATGTGGTGGTCCAACTAGTACAAACTGTGATAAACTTATCAGCAGAAACATGTAAAAAGGGCCCCTCTGTTTTGAAGACAGGTAGCAGTGTCCTACATCTTTTTCACAATTTCCTGGCCAAGTGACAGGAAACCTCAACAGAGATAAGCATTATTAGAAACTTAGCGCACTTTGGGGACACTTCAAATAAGATACTGGAGGATAATAATTAATGTAATATAATGGTTAAGGGGTTCTCTCATTGAAGACAATGCTTTCAAAATGTTTCATGATGTTCTGCAATGGTTCCAGAGAATACTTCTCATTATCCTCCATTCCTATCCCTTCACACATGTGCAGTTATCATTACAGGCCTGACTGGTCACCATAACATGTACCAATCATGCAAATTTACTCCTGCAACTCCCCATCATCTTTCTTATACAATATACACCAATCTTCTATAACATTAAAGGGGTACTCCACCCCTAAACACGTTATCCCCTATCCAAGGCATAGGGATTAACATGTCTGATTGCAAGGGGTCCGGCGGCATTATGGTCACAGAAGCCTGGGGCTTCTGTAAAGGTGACATCACGCCACGCCCCCTCTATTCATGTCTATTGCAGGGGGTGTGACAGTGTCGCCACAGCACCAGCCCGGAGATCACAAGGGAGGGGGGGGGGGGGGGGGTCACAGTGGCCGGAACCCCTGCAATCAGACCTGTTATCCCTATCCTTTGGATAGGGGATAACATGTCTAGGGACGGAGTACCCTTTTAAATCCATTAGCCTGATACTGTGTAGGTCCTTGTCATGCTATCAAATCATCTGAGACCATCAACAGACTCCACCAGACCTCTGAAGGTATCCTGTAGTTTCTGGAACAGACACATCCTTTGAGCTCGTTCACATGAGCATATTTACCGTAAAAATACGGTATATAGTCACTGAATGTTAGCCTCCACTACTATACTGTTTCTCTTCAAGCAGTCTTTTAACCTTTGAATAACATATCTGTGGGTGAGAAAGCCATCACCCGTATTGCTAGCAGCCTCTCCGGAAGTACTACGTAGAAACATTGCTGCTTGGTTTTTGCAAGAGGAAGTTAAGAAAGGTACAGAAAGTTTACTTCTCATATGTGGAACAGCACAATAATACTGGCCCCATTCAAACTAAATACATGCTTTGTGTGATTCCTTTTAGTTGACTGTTAACTGAAAAACATAAAAATAAATAAAAGTTGTCCCATTTGTTTGAGATAAATTCGAATCTGCTGTAGCTTATAGCTTGGTTGTCTTGTAATGACTACGGAACCGAGATGCAGCTGGAACCACAGTGTAGTGCAGGGTGGTGTTGATTTGAGATCAACTTTAACCATTTTATTTGGTTATTACCACAGCCATTATCCATCATACTGCTTGTATCTAAAGTCAAACTAAAAAAATTGCCTTTTTCTGCCTCACTGTTACATAAGGGCAGAGCCTATTGATTATGACATAAAAACAGTCCACACCATTGCTATGAAGCCCAGTAAAGCTCTGCAAATCTTGATGGCACTATTCTTCTATCTCTGCATACAGACACATATATAACTGCCCCAATCAATGCCTGGGTATCTGTCTTTACATTAAAGGGTTATTTCCAATAAAATTATATTAATGGAAATATATGAGTGAAAACATTTAATACATAGTTGATAACAAAAGTCCCAAGAATCCACCATCCTATTCCAGATCTTGAATCCTCTGCTGTAGACACCAACGCAGCATTTCACCTAGACTTCTTATGGCATAACAGATCTTCTTTTGACCAGCTCTGACTAAAAAAAGGAAAGACCAACACATAGGTTTTTGTAGCCAACAGCAGGTATTTTCCAAGCAATGTTCTTATTGTACATACAGAATCACATAAAATGATACACATACAATGCATAAAAGCAGAGCCACATCCATGTTATGGTACTCCCTTTGCTCCCCCAGACCTAGGTTTCCCCTAATAGCTTCCTCCTGGGGACCAGTGGACTACTGTAAGACTGTGGGAATGTTACCCCACTACTACTGTCACCCTGCCCCACCTAGACGTTAGGGGTTGCACCTGCCATTTAATCTTTTATTACCACAAAGTCACTACAAAGAAATTACTGCCAACCACCCTTAATTGCTCACTCCTCCAAAAAGTGTAACTTTTTCAGGTAACCTTTACTGTAAGCAGGAGGAGGATTTGTTTTCTACCCCCACTTTTCTTCCAGGGATTCGTTTTTTTGGATTGTCCCACTATGTCTAGTCAACTCAATTACAGGACTTTCAACATTCTTAGGGCATTATATAGGCCACATGAAGCACAATCTTCCTTAAAGGGGTACTCCACTGGAAAAAAATTTTTTTCTATTACTCTTTCTGGAAAGATAAACAGATTTGTGAATGACTTCTATTAAAAAAATCTTTATCCTTCCAGTACTTATCAGCTGCTGTTATGATCCACATGAAGTTATTTTCCTTTTGAATTACCTTTCTGCCTGACCACAGTGCTCTCTGCTGACACCTCTGTCCATTTTAGGAACTGTCCAGAGTACAAGCAAATCCCCATAGAAAACCTCTCCTGCTCTGGACAGCATCTAAAATGGACAGCAGAGAGCACTGTGGTCAGACAGAACGGAAATTAAAAAAGAAAAGAACTTCCTGTGGATCATAACAGCAGCTGGGAAGGATTAAGATTTTTTTAATAGAAGTAATTTATAAATCTGTTTAACTTTCTGGCACTAGTTCATTAAAAAAAAAAAAAAAAACGTTTTCCAGTGGAGTACCCCTTTAATCCCTCACAGGACTTGCTGAGTCACCTCTCCCAGAGCTTCTCTCCCCATAGGAACCAGGCTTCCCCATAGCACAGCAATAACTTTCCAACTAGATCTTTGACTTAAAGGGGTATTCCAGGCAAAACCTTTTTTTATATATATCAACTGGCTCCGGAAAGTTAAACAGATTTGTAAATTACTTCTATTAAAAAATCTTAATCCTTCCAATAGTTATTAGCTTCTGAAGTTTTCTGTCTAACTGCTCAATGATGATGTCACGTCCCGGGAGCTGTGCATGATGGGAGAATATCCCCATAGGAACTGCACAGCTCCCGGGACGTGAGTCATCAGAAAGCAGTTAGACAGAAAACAGCAACTCAACTTCAGAAGCTAATATCTATTGGAAGGATTAAGATTTTTTAATAGAAGTAATTTACAAATCTGTTTAACTTTCCGGAGCAAGTTGATATATAAAAAAAAAAGTTTTGGCCTGGAATACCCCTTTAACCCCTTAACGACGCAGGACGTAAATGTACGTCCTGGTGAGGTGGTACTTAACGCACCAGGACGTACATTTACGTCCTAAGCATAACCGCGGGCATCGGAGCGATGCCCGTGTCATGCGCGGCTGATCCCGGCTGCTGATCGCAGCCAGGGACCCGCCGGCAATGGCCGACGCCCGCGATCTCGCGGGCGTCCGCCATTAACCCCTCAGGTGCCGGGATCAATACAGATCCCGGCATCTGCGGCAGTTCGCCATTTAAATGAACGATCGGATCGCCCGCAGCGCTGCTGCGGGGATCCGACCATTCATAACGCCGCACGGAGGTCCCCTCTCCTTCCTCCGTGCGGCTCCCGGCGTCTCCTGCTCTGGTCTGTGATCGAGCAGACCAGAGCAGGAGATGACCGATAATATTGATCTGTTCTATGTCCTATACATAGAACAGATCAGTATTAGCAATCATGGTATTGCTATGAATAGTCCCCTATGCGGACTATTCAAGTGTAAAAAAAAATGTAAAAAAATGTAAAAGTAAAAAAAAAGTGAAAAATCCCCTCCCCCAATAAAAATGTAAAATGTCCGTTTTTTCCTATTTTACCCCCAAAAAGCGTAAAAAACATTTTTTATAGACATATTTGGTATCGCCGCGTGCGTAAATGTCCGAACTATTAAAATAAAATGTTAATGATCCCGTACGGTGAACGGCGTGAACGAAAAAAAATTTAAAAAGTCCAAAATTCCTACTTTTTTAATACATTTTATTAAAAAAAAAAATTATAAAAAATGTATTAAAAGTTTTTATATGCAAATGTGGTATCAAAAAAAAGTACAGATCATGGCGCAAAAAATGAGCCCCCATACCGCCACTTATACGGAAAAATAAAAAAGTTAGAGGTCATCAAAATAAAGGGATTATAAACGTACTAATTTGGTTAAAAAGTTTGTGATTTTTTTTAAGCGCAACAATAATATAAAAGTATATAATAATGGGTATCATTTTAATCGTATTGACCCTCAGAATAAAGAACACATGTCATTTTTACCATAAATTGTACAGCGTGAAAACAAAACCTTCCAAAATTAGCAAAATTGCGTTTTTCGTTTTAATTTCCCCACAAAAATAGTGTTTTTGGTTGCGCCATACATTTTATGATATAATGAGTGATGTCATTACAAAGGACAACTGGTCGCGCAAAAAACAAGCCCTTATACTAGTCTGTGGATGAAAATATAAAAGAGTTATGATTTTTAGAAGGCGAGGAGGAAAAAATGAAAACGTAAAAATTAAGGCCAAAATGGGCTGAGTCCTTAAGGGGTTAATGTCCACGAAGTTACTAAGGACTTGCTGCGCCGTTGTGGTACTTTATAGACCATTTTTTTATTTTATTTTGCACCGCACCTTTTATTACAGATGCTAAAAGCCTGTAGTACATGGCATATATGAGCGAGAAATTAATCTGCAGTAGAATTCTTTCACCCAAAATCCCCTCTGAAAGTTTCAGGGAGTTTCTGCATAAACTGTGAAGACTAGAGGCTAGATTATGAATAAAAACCCCAGCTAAAAAGAAAATCCAACTTGAGAAGGCAATAGAATTCTAGTTATGTCACATACAAGGACATTTATGAGTCTGAGTCTCCATATACAGTGATCCCTCAACTTACAATGGCCTCAACATACAATGGTTTCAACATACAATGGTCTTTTCTGGACCATCGTAAGTTGAAACCAGACTCAACATACAATGTATGGACAATCCAGATCTGTGAAACGTGTCAATGGCTGGAAGATCTGACCAATCAGGATGGGCATTCACTGGTAAAACCCCTGTATTCCTGAAGCGTATGCACTGACTGGTGTCTGGTAGCGTCTCCTACAGTACAGGGAGGTATTACATGTTCTGTACACTTTACCTGTACCAGGGTTACCTGCTCCTTTGGACACCAGGTGAAGGCGACTCCATTACTTTTTTTTTTTTTTTTTAGGACATTTCGTGTACTGTACAGGACCCTGAAGAAGCTCCTGTCCTCTACATAGACCAGTGTTTCCCAAGCAGGAAGAACTCCAGCTGTTGCAAAACTACAACTCCCAGCATGTGTCCGGGCATGCTGGGAGTTGTAGTTTTGCAACAGCTGGAGTTCTCCCTGCTTGGGAAACACTGACATAGACCGTGATTTACAGCTCCCAGCAGATCTTTCTTACTTTTATATGGAAGGACTTGCTTTATCTATATTAGTTATCTACTTATTTTTCTTTAATTCTCCCTTTTTCCTATTTTTGGATGACATTTTGGTGCCTTTAGAACCAATTACCAGGTTTCCATAGAGTTCTGGTCTCAACATACGATGGTTTCAACATACAATGGCCGTCCCAGAACCAATTAATATTGTAACTTGAGGGACAACTGTACCTCTTTGTCACTGCACCTAGAAATTGCAGCATAGAGAAGGGACATAAGGGAAGTGGTTTTACAGAAATATAAACTGCATTAGAGGAGGAGGAGGGAGGGGGCAGAGGAAAAAGAGGCTGAGAACTACAGAGCTGTGTCTCTACCGATAGACTCTACTGATAGACCAGCAGCAGCTGCAGATAGTCAGCCAGCCGTGCAGGTGCCTCAGGAATGGCAGGAGCACTGCGATACCTATGCTAGGCTCACCGCTCTATTGTGTGTGTCAAGGGGAAAAAAACAAGAGACTGGCTTTATTGATCTACACAGAGAGTGGATATGGTTTCCACAAGCCCTGCAGACTTCTAACTCCTTATAGCTGGTTCTTCTATCACTGGGGTGCCCATGACAGTCAGCGGAAGTATGAGCAGTGGGTACTGCAGCCTGGAGGAGGACATTGAAGATTATTTCTTCACCGCCAGGGAGAACCTATCCAGGAAAATTGTGAAGGTAATGATACGTCAGTGTTACGGTGTTAGTGTGACGCCTGCCCATGTGCTTTCTGTATAATGGGGGCAGAAGGGGTTTATGGCTGTCATGTATGTGGTGTTTGTTCATCTAACAAGCCTTAAGGAGAGGGCTCCAATGGCCATTGCAACTTTCTGCAGTTGGCTGCTCTACAGGTAAGAGGGCAAGGATGTATGGCCTTTAGTACTGGCTCCATGCCTCTTCTATGGAAGGAAGTTCATGGTACAGGGCCCATGTTACGATGTAATCTATTACATGATGTATAAGCATCTCCCTGTCTACACATCCCATTTATATCATAAGTAAGTTTATTGGTTGTTTCTACAGTATTTTAATTGTTAAGTACACGCCTCCGTTTATTCCCTGCATCCACTATTTACCTTCACTGATGAAGTGGGAATTATACAATTTAGTGTTATACTTGTATGTTATGCATAATGGATGTCTGCTTTTGGATGTACCTCATTTCCTGAATGTATTTGTGACCTGTAACCATGTAATTGTGACACATATTTCTCTACTTGATGATGAAATTTATTTCATGTCTTTTTTTTTTTTTTGGCCCCAATAATGGGACCTTTTGAGTAATGACCTGGCTAAGGCTTTTAAAGGGTAAGTATCACCCAGATTTGTTTCCTTATTAGAGGCTGTTATTGAAAGGTGTTTTTTTTATCTACTTCTATAAAAAAATAAAAAATAATATATATATATATATATATATATATATATATATATATATATATATATATATTGTACATTATTACATTATTATGGGGGTGGCCATCTTGCCTGAGCTGTTTTTAACAGCATTTATAGATATTTTACAGCAGGACCCATGGGCAAAGGTAAAAAATAGACAGGTCACAATCACATGATTGGGAAACATTGCTGAGCATTTTCTGGGACCTTTTCAAAGGTCATTTTACAGGGAGGCTGATCTTTGAGCAATGGCTATTGTGTGTACCTCTGTTATCTACATACTGGTGTCACTGGTGTCATCTGTACATAACAGGAAGTATCAGCTTAGTTTTAGGCCTAGAAGACAGAAAGGAAACTGCAAGATATTAGGAAAATTTGAAAAAACATCACCAAAAAGTCTTAAAAATTTGGTTAACATAAAAACTTAATTTAAATTTTAGGTCCCCATGACAAATTCTCTATTAAACCCATTTAGCCAGAAACAAATTTAAAGCTGGTAAACCACTGCATCTCCTGTTTGAGTAGATGTGGTTGCTGGAGGTGTCAATCAGTAAAGCCCATTGCACTGGATCCCTGCACTGGTCTAAAAGTGCACACCAGGGGCCTTGCTAGGTCTCCAGAAGACCGGGGGCTAGAGCCCATCATCCAAGCCATGCACCCTAGCCACACCCTCAGTTATGCCCCTAACCACACCCTCATCCATGCCCAATTGCATCCAGCCTCCTCCTCCAATATATTCACAACTACCTGCGGACAACTGTAAAGCGTTTTTTCAGCAATCACATTCCTATCACTGTTATACTGTAGCTTACCAAATCCTGAATACTGAGACCAATATCACCAATAATACCAGTATACAAGGAAGAATATTATTCCCATACATATCACCATCATACTGTTACTGACCAAATCCTGTTTACTTAGAACAATTATTACCAATTATACCAGTACAAAAGAAAAAAATGATATGAAAGTCGTGCACAAGTACACATTGCTAGTTGTGTGTTACCAGTACAAAAAATACCACCATACCATCACCACCACCATTATCACTGACTAATACTTTTATATTGTTGCAAAAAAATAAAAATAAAACACTGTATAAAAGACCAATATTCCCACATACATTTACTTTCTAGAGTGACTGTATATACTGTAGGACCATATAGGGGTAGATACCAGCTGTACAGAGGATCTGTATTCCATATAAGCAATTATAAACAGGACCATATAAAGGTAAATACCAGCTGTAAGCTGTACACAGGATCTGTATACCATATAAGTGAATATATACAGAACCATATAGAGGAAGATTCCGGGGGTACACAGGATCTGTATACCATGTAAGTGATTATTGTTACCTCCAGGGACTTCTGTGATTACTGTTACCTCCAGGTCAGTGGCGTCCTCTTTCCTTTTCTTCTCTGTCCAGAGTAGAGTGCCATGATGACCTCTTCCATCCAAAACTCATTTCTTCAGCATCTGCAGGATAAACATGTTAGACTCTGCAATTTTTCAGTACCTTCCCCTCATCTACACAATCTCCACATCTATAGGCCCCCAAACTGTAATAATTCCCTTCTTGGTGCCCTGCATAATAAAAGGGCAGGTAGGTCGGTAGCCAGGTAAGTAGCTAACTAGGTAATTAGGTAGACAGGTATTTAGGTAGGTGCCAGGTTAAAATAAAGGTAAAAAAAACCAAAACCATTTATTCACTTCCTATCCAACACATGGATCATAACCAGGGCCGGATTAAGAGCATCATGGGCCTGGTGCTGAAGATTTTCATGGGCCTTTTTGAAGAAATATATAAAATGAAAACTCAACACAAAGCAATTTTGTTTAACACAAATAAAGTGCATTCGTCACATGTTTTAAGCACATTCAATTACCAGGATAAATGAGTATATGATAGTGTATGGAAACTTTGCATATATTTATAGAATCTGTTCAGCTATAAAAAATAAAAATCACTTTTATGGGGGCCCATATAAGCAGATATGCCATTCAGGAGCATGAAAAAGCTAGGTGAGAAATTATCACCTAGCTTTTCTGGGCTCCTGAATGGCATATCTGCTTTTCAAAGCTCAGCTATTATAGACAGATTTGACTAAAAGTTATAGGTAAATCTATTTATAATAGCTGAGCTATGATAAGAAGATATGCCATTCAGGAGAATGAAATAAGAAAGGTTAGAAATTGTCACCTAGCTTTTCTGGGCTTCTGAATGGTATATAGCTCAGCTATTATAAGCAGACATGCCATTCAGGAACATGGAAAATCTAGGTGAGAAATTGTCACCTAGTTTTTCTGTGTACCTGAATGGCAAGGAAGTTCATGCCTGGTGGAGGCGGCTCTAGACTTTGTGAGGCCTTCGGCTAAATGAGAACATGAGGCCCCACATAATTTTCAGCAGACCTCCCATGGTGATCCGATCCTGGACACCCCATAGGAGCGCTGGAGGTGAGTACAGGTTTATTTTTTTATATAATAGATATAGGCATACTTCTGAAAATAAAACCCTTCAGCTGGATAGCCCCTTTAACAGTGTATTGTGACATCACTGTGCATATTAACCCTGTACTGGCATGTCACGGTATATATTAACCCTGTATTTTGATGTCACTGTGCATATTAACCCTGTACTGTAAATCACAGTACAGGGTTAACATGCACAGCACCATCACAGTACATGGTTAATATACACTGTAATATCACAGTACAGGGGGAGGCCATGCTGCAAAGTACAGGGTTAAGCAGTGATGTCACAGAACAGCATCAGTGTGGAACTGAACATAGTAGTAGGGAGGGCATATAGCATGATGGGTATCATGGATGGCATGGGTCGGCCAGGGCATGGTCAGTGTTATCATGACTGTGTAATGTTTTTGTAGCCGGCTGCTACAGAGTAGTGGAGCATGGTGATGGGGGCAAAGGCACAGGAGGCTGCTGCTGCCTTCACTGCGGCTGCACTGCCAAACACTGTCTGTGTTTACATACTGAGGTGCAGGGGTGCACTGACAACTCATGGGGCCACCATGCATCCATCCATGTGCAATACAAAAAATGTATATCTTAACTCCTTTGGGACACAACCCCTTTTGGCCTTGAGCCAAGATAGATAGATAGGTGTTTCCCAACCAGGGGGGCTTTATCTGTTGCAAAACTACAACTCCCAGTATGCCCATACAGCCAAAGGCTCTTTAGGCATGCTGGGAGTTGTAGTTTTGCAGTAGCTGGAGGCACCCTGGTTGGGAAACACAGTTAGATAGATAGATAGATATGAGATAGATATATACAGATAGATAGATATGAGATAGATAGATACAGATAGATAGATAGAAAGATATGAGATAGATAGATAGATAGATATGAGATAGATAGGTGCTAGATAGACAGATAGATCAGTGTTTCCCACCCGAGGTGTCTCCAGCTGTTGCAAAACTACAACTCAGCTGTCCAGACATACTGAGAGTTGTAGTTTGACTGTTGGGAAGCATAGAAAGATAGATAATCACATATCTATCTATCTCATATCTATCTCACATCTATCTCATATCTATCTATCTGCGTTTTCCAAACAGGGTGTCTCCAGTTGTTGCAAAACTACAACTCCCAACATGCCCAGACAGCCGTTGGGAGCATGTTGGGAGTTGTAGTTTTGCAACAGCTGGAGGCTCACTGTTTTGAAAACACTGGGGATTACCACCGGACAAAATGAGAACCCATTAAGGTATCCTTACCTCAACAGGACTACTAACTACACAACAGATGACCTCCGCCCCCCGCTGGCACAGTTCTTCTTATCTTCTACGCAGGCAGGTCTCAGGGGAATGAAGACAAGAACTTTTCAGAGCAGGGAGGCGGGAACTTATCCGTGCTGGGGAGGGGGGGGGGGCTGGGGTTTCAAAGTCACTGGGGAGGCACCTGAATCAGGCAACAGGCAGTCACAGACGTGTTGGTGCTGAGGGCCAGCGCTCTTATCTCCCGCGCTCCTTTCTCCCGTGCTCCGGGGCGGGGACATAAGGGACGTGTCTGCGCGCAGCACACTCAGGAGCCACCTGGAAGCGGCACTTCCATTAGACCACTTAGGACTTGAGCTTTGGTCAGGGATCAGAGCGAGGCCCCCACCAGAGCGAGGCCTTAGGCGGTGGCCTAATGAAAGAGCCTCCTCTGCATGGCCGGCCCTCTTTTTCTGTAAATATAGCTGTCGCGGGCCGCCCGTGCTATTCGCTGGGCCTATTTTAACGTAGGGGCCTGGAGCGGCAGCTCCATCCGCCCCTACGTTAATCCGGCCCTGATCATAACAGCAGGGCTGCGTCCATCCAAGTAAAGGCGGTGGTGAGGAGGTACAGGTATGACCTTGCAAAGGCAGTGTTCCCCAACCAGTGGGGCTCCAGATATTGAAAAACTAAAATTCCCAGCATGCACAACCAGCCAAAAACTGTCTGGGCATGCTGAAGCTACAGACACACAGCAATAACTGGAAGCTGCTCTCCATAGTAAAGATGGTGGTGAGGAAGTACAGGTACATCCTACACATCTTAAAATATAATGTTTGATCCCGCACTGATCAAATGCCAGAAATACTGATCTTTTGGTCACATCATATAGCGAAAAGTGATCCAAATAAAAGTCCCATCTAAACAAAAATGGTACTGATAAAAACTACTGATCCTCATACAGCCCTGTATAAGAAACATGAAAAAAAAAAAAGTATAGAGGTCAGAAGAGGACAATTTTAGGCACACGCATTTTGATGAAAAAAATTGACAATAAAAGGAAAAACTATAAATGTTTAATATTGTCAAAATAAGTATGCCTAAAATTGTCCTCTTCTGACATATATATATATATATATATATATATATATATATATATATTTTTTTTTTTATATGGGGCTATATGGGTAATTTTTGCGCTGTGATCTGTGATTTTTATTGGTACTATTTTTGTTTAGATGGAATTTTTGGGTCACTTTTAACCCCCCCAGAACGAAAGGTGTACGGGTTACACCCTCGTGTCCTGGTACTTAAGGACAGAGGGCGTACCTGTATGCCCATGTCCTGTTAACAGGGTTTAGACCATTCTCAAGCACTTAGAAACACTTTAAACGCGGTGGGTCCTGGTTTCTACGGGCAGCCAGGACCCACAGTTAATGCTGGGCACTGCCGATCGACTTTTAGACGCTGGGATCAAAGTTGATCGCGGCATCTAAAATGCGGGGTTAACGGTGACGGTAACTCAGTGGAGCTGATCAGGACATCCGCAACAACATTGTGGGTCCCGATCAGCTAAGTTGACAGCGGGAGGGCCCTTACCTGCCTCCTCGCTGTCTGAGGGGTCTTCTGCTGCTGCTCTTAGTCTTTATAGCAACCTTGAGCCGCAGAGCACCGATAACACTGGTCAATGCTATGCTATGGCACAGAATTGATCAGTAAATGCAATCAGATGATTACATGTTATAGCCCCCTATAGGGGCTAGATAAAGAAAATGTAAAAAAAAAAAAAAAAAATGTTTTTAAAAGGGAATCACCCCCCTTTTCCCATTTTTTTAATAAAGTAATAAAAAAAAACAATCATATGTGGTAACGCCGTGTGCGTAAATGTATGAACTATTAAAATATAAGGTCAGCTAAACCACATGGTTGATGGCGTACACATTAAAAAATACCAAATTCCAAAATTGTGCATTTTTGGTCAATTCATATATCATAAAAAATGAATAAAAAGCGATCAAAAAGTCCCATCAAAACAAAAATGGTACAGACCACGGCGCAAAAAAATAGCCCTCATACAGACCTGTATGCATAAAAATAAAAGAGTTATAGGGGTCAGAATATGACAATTTTAAACCTGGTGCATGTGGTTATAATTTGTTAAAAGTAGTAAAATAAAATAAAACCTTTATAAGTTGGGTATCCTTGTAACCATATGGACTAAGAAAAGGTGTAATTTTTACTGAAAATTCCACTGTGTAGAAATGAAAGACCCCAGTTTTGCAACATCTGTAGGCGCACTGGTTGGGGAACGTAGCCTTAGAAGTTACAGTAGGAGTAAAGATGGCGGTGGGGAGGTACAGGTACGCCTTTGCCACCCGGAGGTACGCCCTGGTGCATTAAGTCTCAGGTGGCAAGGGCGTACCTGTACCTCCATCTTTACTCCTACTGTAACTTCTAAGGCAAAGTCCCCCAACAAGTGGGCCTACAGATGTTGCAAAACTACAACTCCCAGCATGCCCAAACAGCCAAAGGCTGTCTAGGCATGCTGAGAGTTGTAGTTTTGAAACCTCTTGAGGCCCACTGGTTTGGGAACATTGCCATAGACGTTACTAAATGATTAAGGAGGTGGCGAGGACGTAGACACCAGCTGCTGCACTCAGATACCTGGTGTCCTGAAAACATGCAGCAGCCAGCAAGTCTCCTGCACGGTGCCGGCACCATCGCCGGTGGCACGGATCAGAGGTGAGGCGCTCTGTTCTTCCTCGGCAGTCACTGTCAGAGGACATCACTGTGGGCGGGCTGTCGTCTTCCAGGGTGCCTACACGTGGTACGTCTGATCTTAAAGCAGCGGTAGCGTAAGTTTTTCACTAATGCCACTGCTGATTTAAGATGGCAGCACCTGAGACCCGGGGCTATAGCCCCATTACACCCCCCTAATGACGCCCCAGGTGCACACTATGGTACCAACAGCATTGTACCACATCATTTGTGGATGGAAATGAGGTGAATCATAAAAGGCAACTTTGGCATCAAGTAAGTGAACATGTGCTAACACGCAGTAGGATGCATGACGTGTATTGAAACCTGCTATGTGCTTGAAAAGGGAGTAGGCCTGTATCCAGCCACTTTATCAAACAGTTTGACTGAAGGAGACAAAGCTTAGTTATGGTAAGCCCAAGATAAGCTATAAGCAATTAAGGTAAAAAAAAAAGCAGCTCTGATGAGCCTTGCAGTATGTTAAATGGAGTCCAGGAGAAATGTGAATACTTAAAAAGTTACATTATTTAAGGCAACATATACTAGCATTAGGCTTGTCAGTAGAAGCAAAAAAAAAAAAGAAAAAAGGTACTCAGAAGAAGCAGCCAAAATCATAAAAAACTAAGAATTAGGCAGAAAGAGGCCAAGCAAGTTATAATAGTTTCTAAAGCACAGGCAGAGGAAAGAAACTAGCACAACCAGTAAAAAGGGGATAACACATTATTCAGATATAAAAAAAAAAAAAAAAAAAGGGAAGGATGTATGTGTATGTAGAAGAGGATAAAGAACTAGCTGACTGTCTCAATGATTACTTCTGGTCAGTTTTAACAGAAGCAAATGAAGGAAAAAGACCTTAGTTGAGTGGGAAAGACTAATGAATCATTTAATGTATGTGTCCACAGAGGAAAAAGTTCTAAGTCAGCTGTCTATTGTTAGACAAACAAGTCACATCAGCTTGATGGGATACACCGAGTTATTAACCCGTTCAGGATGCAGGGTTTTTCAGTTTTTGCATTTTTGTTTTTTCCTCCTTACCTATTAAAAATCATAACCCTTTCAATTTTCCACCTAAAAATCCATATTATGGCTTATTTTTTTGCGTCACCAATTCTACTTTGCAGTGACATTAGTCATTTTACCCAAAAATCCACGGCGAAACGGAAAAAAAATCATTGTGCGACAAAATCGAAGAAAAAAAACGCCATTTTGTAACTTTTGGGGGCTTCCGTTTCTACGCATATTTCGGTAAAAATGACACCTTATCATTATTCTGTAGGTCCATATGGTTAAAATGATACCCTACTTATATAGGTTTGATTTTGTCGTACTTCTGGAAAAAATCATAACTACATGCAGGAAAATGTATACGTTTAAAAATGTCCTTTTCTGACCCCTATAACTTTTTTATTTTTCCACGTACAGGGCAGTATGAGGGCTCATTTTTTGCGCCGTGATCTGAAGTTTTTATCGGTACCATTTTTGTTTTGATTGGACTTTTTGATCACTTTTTATTAATTTTTTAATGGTATAAAAAGTGACCAAAAATACGCCTTTTTGGACTTTGGATTTTTTTTATGTGTACGCCATTGACCGTGCGGTTTAATTAATTATATATTTTTATAGTTTGTATGCAATGAGGAGAGATAAAAAGGGAGGAACAAAAGAGGGCGCTATCTAAGTGCCGTAAATGATGGTATACAAAATAAAATAAAAATTATTTTCAATACATAAAGATGTATACTGGGTGGAATGGTGTGTGATAATCACACTCACCTTTTCGTGTTGTGCAGGTTCAGGCACAACACTGATGTTCGCTTTGTGAGTGTATTCACTCTGGGAAATCCTTGAGGCTGCCGAGCATCCGTCTCGAAATCTGTGATATCGGTCTGGTCTGTAGTGATGTGGGTGCCGGGGAACCTCCAGTGAGGTGCTAGTCCGACCCTGGTGAAATGATGATGCTTCTCTAGGGCGCCTCAGGTATTGTAGATCCTCAAACCTCCGTCCCAAGCCTGGGTTATTGAAGGATGATGCATGAACAAGTGGAAGTTTTAAAAGCGTTATTCCCTTGCTTCATCAGGTCATCTTTATAGTTTGGACATTTACGCATGCGGCGATACCTCATATGTTTATTTTTATATACACTGTTTTATTTTTTTATGGGAAAAGGGGGGTGATTCAAACTTATGAGGGAAGGGGTTAAATGATCTTTATTAACACTTTTTTTTTTGCAATGTTATAGCTCCCATAGGGACCTATAACACTGCACACATTGATCTTTTACACAGATCACTGGCGTGTATTAACACGCCTGTGATCAGTGTTATCGGTGCTTGACTGCTCCTGCCTGGATCTCAGGCACGATTCTGTCATTCACCGATCGGACACCGAGGAGGCAGGTAGGGTTCCTCCCGGTGTCCTGTAAGCTGTTCGGGACGCCGAAATTTCACCGCGGCTGTCCCGAACAGCCCGACTGAGCAGCCGGGATACTTTCACTTTTGCTTCAGTTGCGGCGTTCATCTTTGATCGCCGCGTCTGAGGGGTTAATACAGGGCATCACTGTGATTGGTGATGTCCTGTATTAGCCACGGGTCCCGGCCGTTGATGGCCACCGGGACCGACCCGATATGACGCGGGGTCACTGCGTGACCCCGTGGCATATCGCGGGAGCCGGCGGAGGACGTAAATATACGTCCTTCGTCGTTAAGGGGTTAAAAGAGCTTAGCTGTGTACTAGCAAAACCATTAACAGAAATATTTAACCAATCCTTGGAATTGTCTCAGAAGATTGGAAATAAGAAAATGTTGTGCCCATTCACAAGAAAGGTAGAAGGGAGAATTTGGGCAACTATAGGCCAGTAAGTCTGACATCAATAGTGGGGAAATTAATAGAAACCATACTAAAGGATAGGATTGTGGAACATCTAAAATCCCAAAGACTGCAAAACGAAAAACAACATGTCTTTGGAAGAGGTGTAGTAGACATTGCCTATTTAGATTTTAGTAAAGCTTTTGACACTGTCCCATATAAAAGGCCCATAAAGAACTGCAATGTTTCTGCTTGTCCCATATTGTTGAATGGATTAGGCAGTGGCTGAGGGACAGACAAATGAGAGCTTAGTCAATGGAGTATATTCAGAGCAAGGTCTTATTACCAGTGGGGTATCTAAGGGGTCTGTACTAGGACCTATTTTGTTTAACATCTTTATCAGTGATCTCGATGGTAAGGTATTGGTCTTTTTACTGATGACACAAAGATTTGTAACAGGGTTGATGTTGCTGGAGGAGTACACCAAATGGAAAAGGATTTATGTAAACTAGAGGAATGGTCAGAACTCTGAGCCATAGGGCAGAATATAGAATATTTAATACAATCATAACCTCAGTATCTGAAGAAAGGGATTTAAGGAAATGCTAGCAGAATTCTTGGATGTATAGGGAGAGGCATAAGCAGTAGAAAGAGAGAAGTGCTCATGCCGCTGTACAGAACACTGGTGAGACCTCACTTGGAGTATTGTGTGCTGTACTAGAGGTCGTATCTCCAGAAGGATATAGATACATTGAAATCTAGTTTTCACCGTTATTGCTTACTCAATATGCACTAATTAATGGTAAAAATTTTGCTAATTTATTGAAAAGCAAAAACTAAAATAGTGCATTAACTTCAATATTCAGACCCTTACTTAGTTGAAGCATCTTTGGTAGCTATTACAGTCTCTAGTCTCCTTGGGTATGATGCCACAAGGTTTGTACACCCGGTTTTGGGGAATTTCTACCATTCTCTTCTCTGCAGATCTTGAAAAAGCTTTGTCAGGCTGGATGGGGGTCCCTCAGTGGACAACCTTTTATAGGTCTCTCCAGAGATGTTCGAACACAAGTTCAAGGACATTTACAGAGTTGTCTTTAAGATACTACTGTGTTGTCTTAGCTGTGTGTTTAGGGTCATTGTCTTGTTTAAAGTGGAACCTGTGGTCCAGAGCACTATGGATAAGGTTTTCATTAAAGGATATCTGTCATCAGTGTCACTCGCACTCTGTTGGTACTGGGTGGTAGTGTGGGTGACAATGACGACATTTAAACATACTTATCCCTGATCCGTGGTCCTGTTCGCCCGTTATCTTCCTTATTCGGGCGGCATGCTTGGTGGATGGGCGGTGCTCCTTCTTTATGCCTACTCGTGTCTAGATCGAATGAGGAAGCTGCAGCAGTGATTTCAGCATGCTGCTGGAGGAGTTACGCAAATCTAAAAGTCCTGCAGGCCAGAGGTGGCCGAAAAAGCCATGCAATGAAATGGGAAACCCCCTTTAAGGAAGAAATTTTAAGTTTCCATTCAGAAGCCTGCACTAAGAGTCTGGTGGCCCAAAAGCAGCAATTGGTTTAGTTTGAGGTCTACCGATAAATCGCAATTAACTACTTGGCTTCCAATGAAAACCATTGTGTCACATCTGTCTGTAATATGATGCAACCCAATGGAAAAATGTAGATATGCTTTAGTGGACCATTATATCATAGGCAACATCATAGCCCATCTGCCTCTTGGCAAAGCCACAGATGTGGTGAAACATGTTGATGGGGGCCAAGTAATACTGGTTTTAATACATAAGTGCATCTGTTCTAGTCAACAGATACTGTGTGCTGCAGGTACGGGTGTCATTAGCATAATATCACAATGTAGGATGAGATAGATAGCACAGGTTTTTTAACAATTGTGTGTGTAATTAAGAAAGATTAATACATTTGGTTGGGTATATGGGAGACTAGTGATTTTTTCTCATATTGATAGGTGAAGGTAGAACAACATTTTGTGTGATTTAGTGGTTAAAATACAGTGAAGGATAGAAAGTCCATTACACTCACCTATAAATAGGCTCAGAAATAATTTATTGTGGTGCTTCTGTGCAGGTCTTTACACCGGTGACATATTGTCAAGCCTAGGGCTACTTGTTGTCCGTCTGATTTGAGAAAGCGTAGGAAGGAAGCAAAACAGCCAATAGCTGGACAACGTGTCGATCTTTATGTAAAGACCTGCACTGAATCACTATTGTAAAGAAATGCTATGTATATTCATGGTTGATCACCACATGTGGACATTCTCTCACATATGCTGAATTTTACATTTCTAGATCAATCGTAGCCTCTTCCTTTAGAAGTGCGATAGCAATATTGTATGCAAATAACAGAATATATCAAGTTAACAGACGTGGTCCATAAAACGTAAATAAACCAATCACGTCACATATGGAAAACATTACACATGTACCACAATGCACCATAAAATACAGTGAATACACCATAAATACATAATACACCATAAAATACAGTGAATGGCACTTTCATTCAGTGCACTTGAAAGGTTACAATATAACATACAGAGTTGCTAATATATATAAATATAGTAGCCTGATAACAAGCACATTTTTTCACATAGCTTTAAAAATGTAGTATGAACGTTCTAAGGTTATGTTCATACTACTGGAAATTTCTGTGCGAACATTCCGCAAAGGACCGCACAGGAAAGCGCCATCTTATAGACGGGTATGCATTCCATGTGGTTTCTGCAGAAAGAATGAACATGTTCATTCTTTCTGTGGACACAGAAATCGGAATTTCCGTGCCGGAAACATCTGGCATGGAAATTTTGCCGTGTGCACATCGCAGAAGAATCCTGTTGAATTCAATGGGACTGAATGGGAATTCAGCGGAATCTCTATTTGCAATGCACAATCAGTCATGGAAATTCCGTCATGTGAACATGGCCTAATACACTGAAACAGAATCTCTCATAAGTTAAAAACAATGTACATATAATACTCTATATTGCATATATTACTATTTGTATGGAGTGTATGTCTCTAATAGGATAACACATTTAGGACGTCCAGTTTGAATAGAAGTTAAAGTCATATTAAAAGCCACTATGTATAAGTTGTATATGGAAAACGCCAAGACTACTTTACCCTCTGGTTCACTATACTGTGTGCAAACTCCTATGTGTTGCAAGCAGCGCTGACCTGGTAGTGTTCACATTAGATCCAGGGTTACGAGTCTTTATATGGAAGAAAACAAAAAACATCACACCTGTAGGGTGACCACATTTCCTAACTGCCATTCAGGGACACTTACTTTCACAAGTGCATTTCGTCAAACTTATACGTGAGACTGGCATTGGGCATTATATGTTGAGGCACAGGACAGCCCCCCCCTGACATATGTCCCTGACTTATAATGCCCCCTGTCCTTTGCACAGGACAGGGGGTATTATAAGTGATGGGCACATGACTTTGGGTATTATAAGTAAGCGGCAAATGTCAGGGGGGCATTATTTGTGCATTATATGGGCACATGACAGGGGCCCCCACATATAATGCCCCCTGACATGTGCCCCCACATATAATGCCCCCTGACATGTGCCCCTCACATATAATGCCCCCTGACATGTGCCCCTCACATATAATGCCCCCCCTGTCATGTGCCCCACATATAATGCCCCCCTGACATGTGACCCTGACTTATAATGCCCCTGTCCTGTGCCCCTCACATATAATGCCCCATGGCCTGTGCCCCTCACATATATTGCCCCCCTGACATGTGCCCCTCACATATAATGCCCCCTGAGGGGGCAGGAGAGGGGGCATTATATGTGAGGGGCACATGTCAGGGGGGCATTATATGTGAGGGGCACAGGACATGGAGAATACCCCATATATGAGGGGCACATGACAGTGGGGGGGTCCTGTCATGTGTCCCCACATATAATACCCCCCTGACATGTGCCCCTCACTTATAATTTGCCCCTTTCACCTATAATTTGCTCCCCCCTCCCCTTTCTCACGCCCGTCACCTTTCTCACACGCTGCGGCTGCTCCATTCTTGCAGTCAGTGAGAGCCGCGGGGACGTGATGTCATCGCGCCGGTCTGCCATGATTGGCTCTCACTGACTGCAGGAATGGAGCTGCAGCGGCTTGTGATAGAAAGGTGACGGGTGTGAGAAAGGGGTGGTGGAGCAGGACAACCGACAGCTCCCGCTCCACCATGCTATAGTACACTAAGTACAGGAGGAGGGGCAACAATCTCAGGGGGGGGGGCAATTGCCCCGTTGCCCCCCTCCTGGAGCCACCGACCGATGCTGTGTTGTGACTCACAGCACAGCAGCGGACGGCGGCTCACGGGGTCAGATCATTCCGGGACACTGCATTGTCCCGGAATGAGGGTGACCGGGACCCGGGACAGACTCTCCAAATGCGGGACACGTGGTCACCCTACACACACCTGTAGTTTGTCCGAGCTCATTTTCTTTTGATACATATTGTCCATTGTGCTGGTGCACCAGATAGGCCTGTGAATTGCCGTCTTGCATGTATATTACTGTGCAGTGGGACTTGCGCTTGACATCTCCAATGTACGGCTGAAGGGGCCGTATGTTCCATAATGCCATTCCGCTATTGTTTAACTGAATCAAGAGCGCTCCACAAATATATCAGGGCTTATCATCAGCTGATAGTGTTTCAGTAGTCCGACATTATTCTACATTGAGGATGTATTATTTATATCTTGGCAGTTAGTTATATTGATGTGGGCAAGACTGTGTAAAATTAAATTGGTTCTGTATATCATTCTAATTTCGTATCCCAAAGACATGTTAGTCAGCTTCATACTTATATTATTATATTATTCCTGTAGTGCATTTAAAAATATATGCATATACACATGATATAAAATATGCACAGGTATTCATTTTATTGTACATTGTTTATGTGTTATGTTTTCCATATGTGATATGATTGGTTTATTTATGTTTTATGATGCATTGTAGGCATCATGGGGGAGATTTATCAAAACCTGTTTAGAGGCAATCAGATCACTTCTTTCATTTTTAAAAAGGCCTTTGAAAAGTGAAAGAAGCGATCTGATTGGTTGCTATGGGCAACTGGTCAACTTTTCCTCTGGACAGGTTTTGATAAATCTCTCCCCATGTCTGTTATACAGTCATGGCTGTAAATGTTGGCACCCCTTAACTTTTTCTAGAAAATGAAGTATTTCTCACAGAAAAGGATTGCAGTAACACATGTTTTGCTATACACATGTGTATTCCCTTTGTGTGTATTGGAACTAAAAAAAAAAAAAGGAAGAAAAGAAGCAAATTGGACATAATGTCACACCAAACTCCAAAAATGGTCGGGACAAAATTATTGGCACCCTTTCAAAATTGTGGATAAATAAGATTATTTCAAGCATGTGATGCTCCTTTAAACTCACCTGGGGAAAGTAACAGGTGTGGGCAACATAAAAATCACAACTGGATGCATATAAAAAGGAGAGAAGTTCACTTAGTCTTTGCATTGTGTGTGTGTGCCACACTAAGCATGGACAACAGAAAGAGGAGAAAAAACTGTCTAATGAGTTGAGAACCAAAATTGTGGAAAAATATCAACAATCTCAGGGTTACAAGTCCATCTCCAGAGATCTAGATTTGCCTTTGTCCACAGTGCGCAACATTATCAAGAAGTTTGCAACCCATTGCGCTGTAGCTAATCTCCCTGGGCATGGATGGAAGAGAAAAATTGATGAAAGGTGTCAACACAGGATAGTCCAGATGGTGGATAAGCAACCTCAAACAAATTCCAAACATATTCAAGCTGTCCTACAGGCTCAGGGAGCATCAGTGTCAGAGTGAACTATCCTTTGACATTTAAATGAAATGAAACGCTATGGCAGGAGACCCAGGAGGACCCCACTGCTGACACAGAGACATAAAAAAGCAAGACTACATTTTGCCAAAAGGAACCTGAGTAATCCAAAATCCTTCTGGGAAAACATCTTGTGGACAGAGGAGACCAAGACAGAGGTTTTTGGTAAAGCACATCATTCTACTGTTTACCAAAAACGGAATGAGGCCTATAAAGAAAAGAACACAGTACATACAGTGAAATATGGTGGAGGTTCAATTATGTTTTGGGGTTGTTTTGCTGCCTCTGGCACTGGGTGCCCTGAATTTGTGCAAGGCATCATGAAATCCGTGAAAAGAGCCTGCGTGGGATGAAAGTGGGGGGACTGTCGGGCGGACCTTTCTGGGTCAGTTTGGGGATGACCTTGTGTGGGGACAAGGTTAGGTTTGTGGTTTTTGTTATCACATGTTAATTTTGTAAATTGCTGTTTTATACTAAAACGACTGCCGTGGCCAATTCATCCCATTCCTGGTGTATACACCGCAAAATAAAGTATGAAACTCCTGGAAGGGGTACCCTATATTTTTGTTTTTGCAGGACATAGCTTTAAATGCTGAGACACTCTCTTTGCACTTAGCAGCACTTCTTTTGCCTACTAGCAGCATAACAGAACCACAGAATTCAGCTGTATATATATTCCAGTTGTCTGAGTAGTTTTAACCATTGCTAAATTTTATGGGCAATTCCCTTATATTTCTTCATAATGTTTAGTGTTTTTTGGTTACAGACCACCAGTTTTCCTGAATAGTCATAGAGTTCAATGATAACATTCTTTCACCACTAGGGGAGGCATACTATTTTGTTATGCATTAAACTACATAATATCACAGTATGTACTAAGCACCTTAGTTCTCATTCTGTTTTTTGATTATAGAAATCACTGTCTCTGGTAACCACTTGCCTATGATGCCTTGCCCTGGCATCATATAAGAAGCTATTGGGCTAGGATGCTGAAGAAAAGCACTGGAAAATTCATAGGAGAGTCTGCAGAATGCAATCTATGTAGTAGTATGCATATCATACGACATCAGTGCAAACAATTTTGACAGTAGCTGGCTGTCAATGGCATGTCATGTAACTGGCACAGTAACACCAAATTTCCTATTGTTAAATGCCTGGAAATGGCCCGGGCAGAGACAGGGGGTATGTACTGAAGGTGCCACCAGTCTAGCAGTCAAATCTCTCTAATCAAGAGAACACTACTCAAAAGTAGTCTCTAAGAGCCCATTTATAGGGCAGCGGGGGAAGCACCACACCTCAGACCACAGACCCCACCTCTCATCTGAGTCTCTTCTCCATAACACTGTATCATTCAACTTCTAGTCAGTATGTAGCTTATAGAAGTGTATCCCATCATACTTTATGTCCATGTACAGGTATTATATGAATAATAATTATTCATATAGTTCCACCAGACCATCAGTTATATATGTAACACCACCTGTATGTGTGTGTGTATATATATATATATATATATATATATATATATATATATATATTTGGTCTTAGTCTCAATTACCACATACAAAAAGATTTAAGGCATCAGAAAAATCTGTGCGTGATGCCTGGAATCGTCAAACAAGACAGCGGTCCGTGCCCAATAAAGTTCATGTAAACAGGACTCCATGGCATATGAAAATAACTAAGGGCAAGCTGGCATAGGAGGGAGAGACATATAAATGCCAGTGACGCAGTGAAACAGTGCTTAATAAGAACAGTAAAGATAACGTACAGTATTCATAGAAGAAAAAAAAAGTTACTCCTTCGTTCTTTCTTATTTATTAAGAAACATACTTAAAAAATACGGGGGGGGGGGGACAGACACATGAAGACAGCAGTTGTGTATAGCTGAAAGGAGGCTACAGCTGTTTTGTACATAACTTCTGGAGCCTCTGTTTAGCTTCTACATCCCTCTTTATGTGTCTGTTCCCCTCTGTATGTTTGTGCATGTATCTCAATAAATACAGAAGCAACATTGGCTATCTTTGGCTCTACCATAGAGGTATATGAGGGGGCGTGTTGGCTACCGCTTTGTGCGCGGGTCATGACACTGCATTCCCGGGGAAAGCCGGGGCCCCATACAGGAGATGGTGGTGGGAACGACCCCCCCCCCCCACGATCTCCTGTACGGAGCCCCGGCTCCTGTGGATAGGAGAAACTTCTCCTGTAAAATACGCATCGAATTTTAAAAAGTGTGAACCCTGCTTTACCCAGCCTTCACCATTTTATTAGGTTTCAAACCATTGCGTTCTGTGTCATTGAATATGCACTGATACTGATGTGTCATGTTTGGATTTGTGAGAAAAACCACATACCAAGCTATAAGCAATAAGCATCCATTATGTAAGAACTGTCAGCTTCAGTGCAACTTGCAGAAACCCAGTGCTTGTGTTACTAATATGAAATGCATGTTGGTTGTTTTTGTTGACTTATACTTCTTTAATGGTTATGTAGGGCTGTGGTTCGTTCTGTGTGTTAGCATCCTGTCTGCTCATAGGAAGTGCAGCAACACAGTTGTTAAACTGCTTCCGCTCTCCTTTTGAAATGGTTCATGAGCCGTACATATTACCTTGAGGTCATATCCACTTACTGTAGACTTACTCTTTAGAAGGTATTACAGTCTTATCAGTAATGGGGGAAATATAATAGAGAACAATACAATTCAGATTGAGTAAAATATTTCACCATAGAAAGTGCACAGGCAATTACAAGTAAATTTCCCTGTATTTTTTATGTGCTGTTAAAATGGTAAACATGATATTTTAAGCATTGTACCAGAACAATGATAATAATAAAATGGTCCCTCAAATTACAATAAGAACTTCTTATGGGATGACCATTCTAAAGTAAACACATTGTAACTTGAGTCCATAACTCTAAGGGTAAAGATTATTTGTTTGTGACCCCCACCAACATGTCTACCCAAAATGAAAAAAATGTAATAAAAATACAATTAAAAACATATGCACATTATGTAAATATACAAATCCTAATATACCAATCAGCCATAATTTAAAAACTTGATATTGTGTAGGTCTTCATTGTCCTGCCAAAAAAAACTATGATCCATCAAGATATGGACTCAAAAACACATCTAAAGATTAGGCATCGACCGATTATCGGTATGGACGATATTATCGGCCGATAATCACGATTTTGGGCATTAACGGTATCAGCAATTACCTTGCTGATAATGCCCCCCCCCCCCCCCTGACCCGACCGACCCCACGTCGCACCCCCCACCGCACCGCCCCGGCCCCATTGCCTCCCCCATCCCCGGTTTTATAATTACCTGTTCCCGGGGCCCACGCTTCTTTTTGCTCCTGCTGCGTCCTGCGTTACGCTGTGCGCAGTGACGTGACGTGCTCAACGTGACTTCACCGTCAGTGAGCAGAGTGACAATTCAGGAGGACGCCACAGGAGCCAGATGTTGTCGTGGTGGCGTCGCGGGGGCGGGGAGGTCGCGGGGGCGGGGAGGTCGCGGTGCGGCGGGTCGGGGGGGCAGTGGCGGTGATAGGTCTCAGGACCCCCGGACAGGCAGGGGGAGAGAAGCGGGTGGCGGCGGCAGTCTATGGCAAAAGCTACTGCAGTGCATTGATTTAAAGCACACGCTTTAAATCAATGATCTGCAGCGGTGTCGTGGGGGATAAATAGCCGATAACTTATACCGGAATATCGGTATAAGTTATCAGCTATCGGCCCTAACCTACACCGATTATCGGTATCGGCCCTAAAAAAACGATATCGGTCGATCCCTACTAAAGATATCATTTAAGTCCTGTAAGTTGTGACCTAGTCAACAACTTAAACTCTGAGTTATGTTCCTCAAACCAGTTCTGGACCAGCCATTTTGGGCATACTCTGACCTAGTTATTAAGCTGTCACAATTTTCAGCACACATCATCTTGAACATGTTATTCACTTCACTGTCAGTGGTTTTAGTGTTATGGGTGACTGGTGCATACAAAAGTCAAAAATAACGAAACGTGCACGTCGGGGTGTGCCACGGGATTTCTGTCCTACTGGTAATATGTTTATGTGCTGTCTCATATGTATGCTATCTTTCACTACTACTATATATGATCATTACTTGCAGACTGGTCTTTGACTTAATGCTAAACTCTGCTGTATACATCGCTGCTACTTGCTCTGACCATCTTATAGCTATCTATTTGGATTTTATATGGTGACTCCATATTTGCTAATGTGAACAGCCTTATACTTTGTTTACATCTCTGCCACAATGCACATTATTCATGATATGTACCTCCATTAGTAATGTAATCCCTTTAGTATCTTTGAGTGTTCTTCCTATTATTGTCCACATTTTGTAATATTTAAAATGTATCTAATAACATTATATGATTTTATATGCTAAATAAATGAAATTTACTGGTATGCATGTTACAAACGTGCAAACAGCATGAAGCCAAGAGCTTGTGTACAGCATAACTACTACCAGTGCATGTACAGTATAAAAGCTACGGGCATGTACAGTATAAAAGCTACGAGCATATTCACAGTATAATACTATGAGCGTATGTACAGTATAATACTACGAACATATGTATAACACTACGAGCGTGTGTACTGTGTAACGACTGCATAGTACAGATGGTACGACCGCATGTATATAGTATACTCGCTACGAGCACATGCAAAATGTGAAAACTATTATTACGCGTGCAATACTACCAGCGTGCCAATCAACCAATAACAAACAATATGCATGCATGTAGTAATTATATGACCACGTACCCACTCACAGGACAACACTCCATGCACTGTACGAGCATGTGTGTGGCACAAAACACCACAAGCGCAAGAACCGCACAAACACTGCAAGTGTCCATACAGCACACATGCCACGACCGAACGCACAGCATGGCTCCCACGAGCACATGTACAATACAACCCTACGAGCGTGCACAGCATAATCCTACGAGCGTGTGTACAGTACAATTCCTACGAGCGAGTGTGCAGTACAAATCATATGAACCTGTGTACTGCATAAATCCTCTAAGCGTGTGTACAGCATAAATCCTACGAGCGTGTGTACAGTATAGATCCTATGAGCGTGTGTACAGTATAATTCCTACGAGCGTGTGTACAGCATTCATCCTACGAGCGAGTGCACAGTATATATCCTACGAGCGTGTGTACTGTATAAATCCTACGAGCGTGTACAGTACAAACCCTACGAGCGTGTATGCCGTATAAACCTACGAGCTTGTGTACCGTATGAATCCTAAGAGTGTGTGTACAGTATAAACCTACGAGAGTGTGTACAGTATAAATCCTACGAGCGTGTGTACAGTATAAACCTACGAGAGTGTGTACAGTATAAATCCTACGAGCGTGTGCACAGTATAAATCCTACAAGCGTGTGTACAGTATAAATCCTACAAGCGTGTGTACAGTATAAATCCTACAAGCGTGTGTACAGTATAGTTCCTACAAGCAGCATAAATCCTACAAGCGTGTACAAACGTGTGTATAGTATAAATCCTACGAGCGAGTGTACAGTATAGACACTACAAGCATGTACAATATGAATCCTACAAGCATGTGTACAACATAAATGCTACAAGCGTGTGTACAATATGAAACCTACAAGTGTGTGTACAGCATAATTCCTACAAGCGTGTGTACAATATGAATCCTACAAGCGTGTGTACAGCATAAATCCTACAAGTGTGTGTACAATATAAATGCTACAAGCATGCGTACAATATGAATCCTACAAGCGTGTGTACAGCATAAATCCTACAAGCGTGTGTAGTATGAATCCAACAAGCGTGTGTACAATATAAATCCTACAAGCATGTGTAGTATGAATCCAACAAGCGTGTTTACAGTATGAATCCTACAAGCATGTGTACAGTATAAATCCTACAAGCATGTGTATAGTATAAATCCAACAAGCGTGTTTACAGTATGAATCCTACAAGCATGTGTACAGTATAAATCCTACAAGTGTGTGTACAGTATAAATCCTACAAGCGTGTGTATAGTATGAATCCAACAAGCGTGTTTATAGTATGAATCCTACAAGCGTGTGTATGCCATAAATCCTACAAGCATGTGTACAGTATTAATGCTACGAACATGTGTACAGCAAAAATGCCAAGAGCATAATCAACGTCTCGAGCGCATGCATTGTTAAATACCACGAGTGCATGTACAGAATTACCAGCGTCCATGCGGCGCCCATACTACAGGTGCCTGAACTGCACCAATGCTACAAGTGCATGTGCAGTGACAAACACATGACACGCCCTCCCTATGATCAGGAGGGCCGTGTCGTAAACCCTAAATAAACTAAAGCATATACAATGAATATAATCATCTACGTAGAGCAAATTATGGGGGTGTGTGCACGGAACAACTATATGGTCGTATGCGTAGAATAAATTATAGGAACAAATAAATTGTATGAGCATGCACAGAACAACTATATGCACAGACGAACTATATGCCCGTGTATGAGGAATAAATTATAGGAGCGTGTACACCAACAACTACATGACTGTATGCGTAGAAAATGAAGTGTGTGCCTGGCACCACTATATGACCGTATGCGTAGATTTTTTTATTTTCTTTTAAATTTATGCCTTGGGTTCGTGCTTGCCCTAGTATAACACATGCAATATGCCCAAATATTGTGGTGGGCTGCAGATACGCCAGTGAGAGTGACCTAGTGGCATCAGAAAGCGTGAGGACACCGGGGGGGGGGGTTGGGAGACCAAGCAAGTGAGAGCTGACGTGGAAACTCATCCCCCCCCCCCGACACCACCGGCTCAAGCGAGGTCCGGCGGCAGACATCGCCATGTGACTGCTGTGTGTCCCTGTCATGGAGCTGGCCCGCAGCGCATGGGAGAGCACCTGAAAACACAACGTGGGACGCATGTCCTTAAATTACCTGCACCAGGGCTGGACGGACTGAGGTCCCCCCGAAGCTGCGGCTTACCTCCGGAGCGAGGAGGGCGCCGCCGCATGCCTCAGTCAGTCCTAGCCACTTACCCATACCGACATCGACCGAACTTCCGGTCAGCTCAACTTCTGGTCAGCTGACCCGACAGTCAGCTGATCAGGGACGACGTAACAGAACCTGCAACGTGAAGAACCCGCGGCATAAGGACAGGTACTGCTGCGGGTTCTTATAAGCCCCTCCCACAAATTCAGGCTTAATAAATTAGCCTTCACACTTATTCAAATCTGGTACTTTTCCTGTGTTACCATTCGGTGTTGAAATATGGTAACCTTAGGCAAGTGTAACTTGGGGCACCACCAAGTTATGCAAGTATTTAGGTTTACATTCACTCGTACAGAATATGCTGCAAATTTCAAGTTGCAGATTTGATTCTGTGTTCATTCATTTAGTTACATTCAGACTTGCAGCAGATTCTGTATGTGTAAATATACCCTTAGGGTAGTGTCACACGTAGTACATCCACAGCGTATTTGACGCTGTGGATGCGCTACTGACCATCCCTAGAGTGAGCCTCCTGCTGTGCCGTGTGTCCTGCATTGTTTGCTTGTAGCAGCAATCTACCGCTACAAGCAGACACACAGGGATCTGCAAGTCGTGCACGCATGTTCAGTTTACTCACAGACATCGTGGTCACTCCCCCTGCTGCTTGAGCTAGGCCAAGAGTGGCCACGTTGTCTGTAATAACATTGCACATGTGCGTGACTCACAGATCCCTGTGTCTATTCATAGCGGCGTATTGCTGCTTCAAGCAAACAACGGAGTATACACGGGAAGAACTGGAGGGACACTTTAGGGACGGTCAGTATTGTATCTGCAACGTAAAATATGCGGCAAATGTGGTACGTGTGACCCCACTCTTCAGGTGCATTTACACACAAGCAGTCAAAAGTACAACTTCAAATTCACAACTGCGGATTTTACAACTTCAATACCGCAGTGGCGGCAATCCTAGTAAAATACACCCTTACACATCGTTTTAAACTATTCATATTTTACAGAAAGACTAAACATAGAAAAAACTCAGCAGCTTCACATCTATAATCTTCTACATAAAGCTCCTTTAGTTTGTTTTTAAATGGGCACTGTCACCAACTTTATTTTTTGATATGTCGTAGTACTTATGTACTACAACATATCAGTAATATATTTTCATTATTTATTTTTTCATTTTGAAGGTGAATTTTACGTTTGAAAACCGGCCACTAGGGGTCACCCTCCTTGGGGCCGGCTGCAGCCTGGCGTGACATCATGCCTGAAAAAGGACTGATTTTGGCCTGGCAATCAGTCCTTTTTCATTTAGGCTGCTCTCGCTCCCTGCCTGTCAATCAGACAGGCGGGAGCGAGCGCATTGGCTCCCCGGCCACTGGCTGGGAGGCCACTCCTCCCGCACGTGTCGTCGCCGCCGCTGACCCTGCACGCCTGCTGCCGGACTCTGCAGTATCAGTAAGCATCAGAAGGAGGGGGACAGGGGAACTGGGTATGTGTTTGTGACAGGGGGAACTGGGTATGCGGGGGCTGTGTATGACGGAGGGAACGGTGTATGGTGGGGGCAGGGTGTTTGTGACGGAGGGAATGGGGTATGCGGCGGCGGGCGTAGTGCCGCATGGCACTAAGTTATAGTTCATCTACACAGGGTGCCTCCAGCTGTTTCACTACTACAACTCCCAGCATGCCCTGACAGCCAATAGATGTCAGGGCAAGCTGGGAGTTGTAGTGGTGAAACAGCTGGAGGCACCCTGTGTAGATGAACTAAGGGCGAAAGTCCCCCCCAGCAGGCATCAGTGACGTGGTGCCTGCTGGTGAAGTCTGCCTGGTAGTGAGCACACTACCAGGCAGACAAAAAGTTATTTTTAATATAGTAAAAAAAAAAAGTTAAAAGCAGGGAGGGGGTTAGGGATAGATGGGCAATAGGCAGGGACAGAAAAAAAATATAGGATGGTGGGAGCTACCCTTTAAATAGGACCCGTCAACGCTCCTGAAATATCAGCTATACTTTTATTCCTTATAGAATAACAATTCTTAAGCTTCTTTTGTTTAGTTGTGATGTTCTTTTAGTCGTCTCAGAAATGTACAAATACATTTACAACTGGATGTTTCCATTTCCTATTGTCATACTTTGTATGGACATGTCCTACTGACAATGAGAATGGAAGCACCCAGAGAAGCCACACAATGCAGACTTCTAAGAAGATGCTTCAGAATAGTTATTTTATGGGCATTTGCTATGACAAACACATTTTGACACAATAACTTTAAAATATGAATGAAATGTAATTCTTTTCTCAAACCAGCAGCTGTTATATACGCAGGCTGTATGCCAGAAGAATATCCCCTGTCCCAATATTTTGGCAGTTCTGTGTTACTGGGTCACTGGGCCTTATAGAAATTAGTCATCTCTGGTGAAGAATAAAAAAAGAGATTCTACAGCCACATTAAGATACTAATTTATTTCATTTATATTCCAACATTTGCAGGTTCCAGATGAACCAAAAGAAGAAAAAAGGCCTAGTATCCAGGAGCTAAGGCAGAAAATAGAAACCTTCAATATGATGGTTCAGAATGGCCTAATAATGAAGATGGTAAGTTACTTTGCACTGCAATATCAATTAAAACAAAGTGTAATGTGAACTACACTAATCCAAATATTGCTACAATACATTTTCTAATATAAAACACAAGACTTAATGTGCCAAACCAACAGGCTATTCATACTCTAGATAATGAATAGAACCTTATCACACTGGTTAGAAAACATGGTGGGAAAGTATCAATAACTGCCCCTTCTAGATATGCCAGCTATGCAGGATCCTGGTCAGATAGTGGTGTAACCGTTGCTGTAGACATTCTATCAGGCTCACAGCAAAGCCACTCAAGTAGCCCCAACCATGACTCTGCCCACACAGACCACTCATACCATCTAAGTTATCACTCTAATTGTGTTAAAAAAAAAAAATTACAAAAATAAACTAATTCAACCTGCAATGTTGATCCCAGTAAAAGGCAATGAATCCAATGGGCAAAAGCCAATTGTCCTCATGGTCAGGCATATTAAAAGTTGTGATCGCACCAGATCTCACTGCTGAGAGTTGTCGGGAGTTATAAGCCGGAGAACAGCACGGCATCACGCTTCACTGCCTGGATGGCTGGCAGATCCGACCTTTTCTCTGTATAGATGGAGAAGTATGCACCAGTGCGTGCCTCCCTGCCCAGCTTATAACTCCTGATCGCAGTGAGTGCAATCTGGTGCGATGATAACTTTTGACATGTCTGGGTAACAAGTCATAAGTTTTAAATTACAGTAACATTTATAGAAATCCTTTCTGGTTCCTACCTGGCAATCAGAAGAAATTCCTGGATCCCATCTCCAACACCTTAATACCCAAAACTATCTCTTTTAAGCATGTATAACAGATCAAAATCTCAAGTATTGCCTGTATTGGTTTTAGACAGACTGTTGCCCAGGGCAAGCCTTTGGCTGCGGCTCTCTGCTTCCATAATTTGTTGGTGCACATCCCCTATTAGGCTATGCTCAAATGGAGGAATGTCTGCCTGGAGAATTTCCAGGCGGTCTATTTCCAAGTGGTCCTAGCACTGGCAAGTTCTGCTGCCGCTAGGACCGATTGGAAATGCCTTGCCTCCATAGACGGCAATTCATTTCCGAGTGGATTCTACAGAAAGAATTGACAAGGATGGACATTTGTGCAGCTGACAGCTATCTTTGCTGTTTCTTCCACAGCCAAGCCGAGCTTTCTTGTGGTTCTGGGGGGAATTGGGGTAGGCTGCTGCAATACTGCTTTGGTGGCTTATCACTCATAGAACAAAAGCAATGGGCAGTTGAAATCCAACAGTCGATAGGCCCCCATACACATTATAAGGTCAGCCTCATAGGCCACAATTTGGAGACCACTGATCTAGCTTAGAAATAACTTTATGGGATATCATTACTGCAATCTAGGAAAATTAATATGAATATATGATAAAAGTAGTTACACAAAAAATCTTCTGTTTTTCCTTTTGTGCATCGTAAGTAATTTGTGACATTTTCTTGCAATAAACAGGCAGAGGATGGCACTTACACTGGATTCATTAAGGTGCATCTGAAGCTCAAACGTCCAGTCACCGTATCGGACACACTTGATTCTCCATCCATTATCACTATTAAACCAATGTCATCAAGAAGTCCAGCAGAGAAAATTACTTCTTTCTATCTACCCCTGGATGCTGTGAAACAACTTCACATCAGTAGCTTGACAACAGCCAGTGAAGTCATCAGGGGTCTTCTACAGACGTTCCAGGTGATGGACGATCCCCTAAAATTTGCCCTGTTCAAGCAAATGCAAAGGGATGGACAAGGTGAGTTGGATCAGTATGTATGTCACATTTCAGAATAGAGAAGCACTACTGGGAGAAAAGGTAAGTATTAAAGGGGTGTCTTGTGAAAACAACCTTATCTACATTACTGCATATGAATGTCACAGAAGTGATGCTCTGGTCTATCTGTAAACCAAAAAGGAGAATCAAAAAGTAAAAGTAGCTCTTGATATATCACTCATGTTTTAGGAATTATTCCCATTCATCTGGCTATCTGGCAAAGTTGTATATGGCATGCAGGCGTTGCTTACCGTCCAGCAGAAACATAGTAATGCTCCTCAACAGAACTTAAATGGGCACTGTCAGGATCAAAAACTTATTTTATGTTGTACATCTTGGCAAAACATTAACCTTTCTAATATACTTCATAGAAAATGTGATCTCCTTTCTATAGAAATCATGGCTTATAAGAAAGACAACTAGGTGTCCCTACACTATATAATATGCTCTTCTCCTTTACCGTGTTGATTTCCTTTATATATTTAACCTTTTAAGGACCACGGGTTTTTCCATTTTTGCACTTTCGTTTTTTCCTCCTTACCTTTTAAAAATCATAACCACTTCAATTTTGCACCTAAAAATCCATATGATGGCTTATTTTTTGCGCCACCAATTCTACTTTGCAGGGACATCAGTCATTTTACCCAAAAATCTACGGCGTAACGGGAAGAAAAATCATTGTGCGACGAAATTGAAGAAAAAACGCCATTTTGTAACTTTTGGGGGCTTCCGTTTCTACGCAGTACATTTTTCGGTAAAAATTACACCTTATCTTTATTCTGTAGGTCCATATGGTTAAAATGATACCCTACTTATATAGGTTTGGTTTTGTCGTACTTCTGGAAAAAATCATAACTACATGCAGGAAAATGTATACGTTTAAATTTGTCATCTTCTGACACCTATAACTTTTTTTATTTTTCTGCGTATGGGGCGGTATGAGGACTAATCTTTTGCGACGTGATCTGAAGTTTTTATCGGTACCATTTTTGTATTGATTGGACTTTTTGATCGCTTTTTATTCATTTTTTCATGATATAAAAAGTGACCAAAAATACGCTATTTTGGAATTTGGAATTTTTTTGCATGTACGCCATTGATCATGCGGTTTAATTAATGATATATATTAATAATTCGGACATTTCCGTATGCGGCGATACCACATATGTTTATTTTTATTATGTTTATATATTATTTATATGGAATTTGGGAAAAGGGGGTGATTTAAACTTTTAATAAGGAAGGGGTTAATGTGTGTGTTAAACTTTTTTTAACCGTTTTTTTTTTTTTTTTTTTTTTTTTTTTTTTTTACACTTTTAGTCCCCTCAGGGGACTTTTAGGAGGAATCATTAGATTCCTCATACAGATCACTATGATTGTATAGAACCATAGTGATCAGTGTGCTCTGCGTTCGAATGATAAAGCCTGGCCCTGCCAGGCTGTATCATTCAGAGAGCCGGAGCCGCTGTGGAAGGAGAGGTAAGCCCTCAGGCTACCTCAGTAGTGGATCGCTCCCCCGCGATCGCGCTGCGGGGGGGGGCGATCCACCCCACTGGACCACCAGGGACTGAATGCAGGCACCTTTAGACGCTGCTGTCAACTTTGACACCGGTGATCTAAAGGGTTAATAGCCGCCCGCGGCGATCGCCACATGTCGGCTATTAACGCTGGCCCCCAGCTGCAGGAATCAGCTGGGGGCTGGGCGGTATGACGCAGGCTCGAGTCAGGAGCCCGCGTCATACCCGGTTAAGGGCCATTGGACGTGTCCTAAAGTTTCTATCATATCGACTCTGTCTCGTCTTTTTTCAATGATATACATGTTAAGGTCCTTTAGTCTTTCCTGGTAAGTTTTATCCTGCAATCCATGTACTAGTTTAGTAGCTCTTCTCTGAACTCTCTGCAAAATATCTATATTCTTCTGGACATACGGTCTCCAATACTGCGCACAATACTCCAAGTGAGGCCTCACCAATGTTCTGTACAACGGCATGAGCACTTCTCTCTTTCTACTGCTAATACCTCTCCCTATACACCCAAGCATTCTGCTAGCATTTCCTGCTGCTTTATGACATTGTCTGCCTACCCTTATGTCTTCTGAAATAATAACCCCCAAATCCCTTTCCTGAGATACTGAGGATAGGACTGTGTCACATATTCTATACTCTACCCTTGGGTTTATATGCCCACGGTGAATTACCTTGCACTCTTCGACATTAAATTTTACTTGCCAGAGTTCTGTAAATTTTTTTAGTTTACCCATATCCTTTTCCATTTGACGTATCCCTCCAGGAACCACAACCCTGTTACAAATCTTTGTCATCAACAAATATACCTTACCTTGAGACCTTCTGTAATATCACTAATATGGTTCTTAAACAAAATCGGTCCCAGTGCAGCATGATCTTTGTCCCAGCTGAAGCACAGGCTGGGACAAAGTCTAGTAAGTGGGAACAGGACTAGCACTGCTCTGTGCTCAATCCTGTTCATCAGACTGTAGCATGCAAACAAGGGAGGAGGGGGTTACACAGCAACCTGAAGTGACTGGATAAGGAGACCCAGCACAACACAGCAGACTCAGGGAGGAAGTGAATGCATGGTCAGTGCTTGCCTCAGACACGCCCCTTCCTGAGCAGAATGAGTTGTAGAACAAAGAGATTTTGTGAGCCCAATACGGAAACTACACCGTAGAAACATAAAAACATTTGCAAAGCATCTACATGACCTAGGAAGTAACATATAGAAGTATTATTTTTTCTGTGATATGATAGGTATGCTTTAAAGTTGGATTCAACTTCACAACTTACTTTAAGCTCCTAATCATTTTTTATTCTTTTTTATCTAGTTATTTTTTGAGAAAATTACTTGTGAAGGTAAAGGGGTGTATAAACAATATAGTAAATAAAAAAAATCCCCATATCATATTTAGTGATTTACAAACAGCTTTGAAAGAACAGTTCCTGGGATGATAGGAAAGGAATAAGGCTGCAGCCAGATATTTGGCATCCATTTGTTCTGATCCAGAAGGCATCAGTGGGAAGACAACTGTTGGAAAGAAACCAAAGAGCCTACGCAAAGATAAAGGCAGAGTGTTTGTTGTTGAGAAGCGCAGTGTATTACTCCTCCCTCATGTTGTCATCAACTTTGGTCAAGGATGGAGAGAGCACAGAATTTAACAGGGCTGGAACCCATATTTTGACCAGATTTTAAAATGCCATATGTTTTCATAAGGAGAGTGCCAAAATTCGCAAGAAAGTCTGTGAACTACCTCTATAATTTGAACAAATCAGGACAATCTCTATATGCCTTTGGTTGAACTGCATCTCTAACAAAAAAACAGACAGTCAGAATATTGCCTTTTGAGCACTGATCAATTATATTTAACCCCTTAAGGACGCAGCCCTTTTTCACCTTAAAGGGGTATTCCGGGAAATTTTATTTTATTTGACTATGCTACAGGGGCTGCAAAGTTAGTGTAGTTCATGATATAGTGTCTGTACCTGTATGTGACGGTTTTCTCACAATTCTTATGTGATTTTCACTCCAATATTTATTTTTACCAGCATACAAAATGACTGCTGTCTCGGAATTTTTCCCAGCTTGCAATGCGGTCGAGACCTGACTCACTAGTCAGCTGATGACAGGGAGCCTGTCTGATTCTATGGGTGGAGGAATCGCTTGGAGGGAGAGAGATCAATTGCAACTAATGCAACAGCTGTAGGCACCCTGATTGAAGACCACAGGTCTGCAGCTCAATGGGTGGGGTAGCTTGTGTGTGGGAAGGAGGAAAATGGTATCATGGGTTTTGTAGGCAAACAAGAAAACTGAAAACAAAGAAATACAAGTTCACAGAAAGCTACCCACAATGTTATGGTAATCTCACAGCATAGCCATTTAGCCCAAGACAAGCGCAGATCCTTCCTAAGCATGTCCATTACTGTCTGCCAGGTATGTACTAAAATCACCTTATACTGGATAACCCCTTTAAGGACTGAGCCCTTTTTCGCAATTCTGACCACTGTCACTTAAAGCATTAATAACTAAGATGCTTTTACCGAATATTCTGATTCAGAGATAATTTTTTCGTGACATATTCTACTTTATTTTGGTGGTAAATTTTCGTCGTTACTTGCATCCTTTCTTGGTGAAAAATCCCAAAATTTCATGAAAATTTAGCATTTTTCTAACTTTGAAGCTCTCCGCTTGTAAGGAAAATGGATATTCCAAATAAATTTTATATTGATTCACAAATACAATATGTCTACTTTATGTTGGCATCATAAAATGGACATATTTTTACTTTTTGAAAAGATTAGAGGGCTTCAAAGTAGAGCAGCAATTTTCAAAATTTTCATGAAAATTGCAAAATCTGAAGGGACAGATGTTAAAGAACTACAACTCCCAGCATGCCTGGGCAGTCTAGGCATGCTGAGAGATGTAGTTTGGCAACATCTGGAGGGCCACCGTTTGGGCACCACTGTATATAGTGGTCTCCAAACTGTGACCCTCCAGATGTTGCAAAACTACAACTCCCAGCATGCCCAGAGTTGCATGCTGGGAGTTGCAGTTTGGCAACCACTAGGAAGGTCGCCTCCCCCCACCGTCGCCTCCCTACCTGCGTCATGATCTCTGCTGGATGTCTCCGGTGATCACAGGTCCCCACGCCATCTTCTTTTCATCTTCATCCTCGATCTTCCCTCAGGATTTTCTGCGATCGCCAACATGGGGGGGTCTCAGGACTCCCCTCGGCGATGTGCCGGGATGCCTGCTGAATGATTCCAGCAGGAATCCCGGTCCGGTCCCCAACCAGCTAGCGGCGGGGACCGGAATTCCCACGGACATTTGCATTTGCCCTAAGTCCTTAAGGACTCGGGATGCAGGGCATATGCATACGCCCCACGTCCTGAAGAGGTCCAGGCCAGGCCAGGCCAATTTTCACTGTAGGACCAGAATGTTTTTTGCACATCTGACTACTGTCACTTTAAGCTTTAAAGGGGTACTCCGGTGAAAACCTTTTTTCTTTTAAATTAACTGGTGGCAGAAAGTTAAACATATTTGTAAATTACTTCTATTAAAAAATCTTAATCCTTTCAGTACTTATTAGCTGCTCAATGCTACAGAGGAAATTCCTTTCTTTTTGGAACACTGATGACATCACGAGCACAGTGCTCTCTGCTGACATCTCTGTCCATTTTAGCAACCATGCATAGCAGATGCATGCTAAGGGCAGCATGGTGGCTCAGTGGTTAGCACTGCTGCCTTGCAGTGCTGGGGACTTGGGTTCAAATCCCCCTAAGGACAACAATAAATAAAGCGTTGTTATTATTATAATAACGTCAGCAGAGAGAACTGTGCTCGTGATGTCATCAGAGAGCATTCCAAAAAGAAAATAATTTCCTCTGTAATATTCAGCAGCTAATAAGTACAGGAAGGATTAAGGATTTTTTTAATAGAAGTAATTTACAAATATGTTTAACTTTCTGCCACCAGTTGATTTAAAAGAAAAAAGCTTTTCACCGGAGTACCCCTTTAATAAATCTAAGAAGCTTTTACCTTTCATTCTGATTCCGAGAATGTTTTTTCATGACATATTCTACTTTATGTTCGTGGTAAATTTTTGTCGATATTTGCATAATTTCTTGGTGAAAAAATCCAAAATTTGATGAAAAAATTTAAAATTTTGCATTTTTCTAACTTTGAAGCTCTCTGCATGTAAGGAAAATAGACATACCAAATAAATTATTTTGATTCACAAATACAATATGTCTACTTTATGTTTGCATCATAAAGTTGCCATGTTTTTACTTTTAGAAGACATCATAGGGCTTCAAAGTTCAGCAGCAATTTTCCAATTTTTCACAACATTTTCAAAATTGGAATTTTTCATGGATCAGTTCAGGTTTGAAGTGGATTTGAAGGGCTACCCCATAAATGACACCATTATAAAAACTGCACCCTTCAAAGTATTCAAACTGACATTCAGTAAGTGTGTTAACCCTTTAGGTGTTTCACAGGAATAGCAGCAGAGTGAAGTAGAAAATTAAAAATCTTCATTTTTTACACTCGCATGTTCTTGTAGACCCAGTTTTTGAATTTTTACAAAGGGTAAAAGGAGAAAAATCCTCTCAAAATGTGTAACCCAATTTCTCTAGAGTAAGGAAATACCTCATATATGTATGTCAAGTGTTCGGCGGGCGCAGTAGAGGGCTCACAAGGGAAGGAGCGACAATGGGATTTTGGAGAGGGAGTTTTTCTGAAACGTTTTTTGGGGGGCATGTCACATTTAGGAAGCCCCTATGGTGCCAGGACAGCAGAAACCCCCCCACATGGCATACCATTTTGGAAACTACACCCTCAAGGCACACAATAAGGAGTCCAGTGAGCCTTAACACCCCACAGATGTTTGACGACTTTTCATTAAAGTCGGATGTGTACATAAAAGTGCAGTTTTTTTCCCAAATTTACAATTTTTACAAAGGGTAATGGAAGAAAATGCCCCACAAAATTTGTAACCCCATCTTTTCTGAGAATGCCAAATACCCCATGTTAGGATGTAAAATGCTCTGTGGGCAAATTACAATGCTCAGAAGAGAAGGAGTCACATTTGTCTTTTGGAAAGCAAATTTTGCTGAAATGGTTTTGGGGGGCATGTCGCATTTAGAAAGCCCCTATGGTGCCAGAACAGTAAAAAAAAAAAAAGAAAACACATGGCCTACTATTTTAGAAACTACACCCCTCAAGGAACATAACAAGGGGTACAGGGAGCCTTAAAACGTCACAGGTGTTTGATGACTTTTTGTTAAATTTGGATGTGTAAATGAAATTTAAAAAAATTTCCCTAAAATGCTGGGTTTTCCCCAAATTTTACTAGGGGTAATAGGAGAAAATGACCCCCAAAATTTGTAACCCCATTAGTTCTCAGTATGGAAATACCCCATGTGTGGACGTCAAGTGCTCTGCTGGTGCAGAAGAGGAGGAGCGCCATTGAGCTTTTGAAAGAGAATTTGTTTGGAATGGAAGTCAGGGGCCATGTGTGTTTACAAACCCCCCCCCCCCCCTGGTGCCACATGCGACCCCATTTTGGAAACTACACCCCTCACAGAATTTGATAAGGGGTGCAGTGAGTATTTACACCCCACTGGCATTTGACAGATCCTTGGAACAGTGGGCTGTGCAAATGAAAAATTTTATTTTTCATTTTCACAGACCACTGTTCCAAAAATCTGTCAGACACCTGTGGGGCATAAATGCTCAATGTACCCCTTAATACATTACATGAAGGGTCTAGTTTCCAAAATGGGGTCACATGTGGGGGGTCCATTGTTCCGGCACTATGTGGGCTTTGTAAACACATGTGGCCTTCAATTCCGGACACATTTTCTCTACAAAAGCACAATGGCGCTCCCACTCTTCTGAGCATTGTAGTGCGCCAGCAGAGCCCTTTACATCCACATATGGGTTTTTTTCTTACTCAGAAGAAATGGGGTTCCAAATTTTGGGGTGCTTTTTTTCCTATTTCCCCTTGTGAAAATGAAAAATTTAAGGTAACACCAGCATTTTAATGAAAAAAATATATTTTTTTTCATTTTCCCATCCAAATTTAACGTAAATTCGTCAAACACCTTTGGGGTGTTAAGGCTCACTATACCCCTTGTTACATTCTGTGAGGGGTGTAGTTTCCAAAATGGGGTCACATGTGGGTATTTATTTTTTTGCGTTTATGTCAGAACCGCTGTAAAATCAGCCACCCCTGTGCAAATCACCAATTTAGGCCTCAAATGTACATGGTGCACTCTCACTTCTGAGCCTTGTTGTGCACCCACAGAGCATTTTACGCCCACATATGGGGTATTTCCATACTCAGGAGAAACTGCGTTACAAATTTTGGGGGTCTTTTCTTCCTTCCTCTTGTGAAAATGAAAAGTATGGAGCAACACCAGCATATGATTGTAAAATTTTTATTTTTTACACTAACAGGCTGGTGTAGCCCCCAACTTTTCCTTTTTATAAGGGGTAAAAGGAGAAAAAGCCCCCCAAAATTTGTAGTGCAATTTCTCCCCAGTACGGAAATACCTCATATGTGGCCCTAAACTGTTTCCTTGAAATACGACAGGGCTCCAAAGTGAAAGAGCGCCATGCACATTTGAGGACTAAATTAGGGATTGCATAGGGGTGGATATAGGGGTATTCTGCGCCAGTGATTCCCAAACAGGGTGCCTCCAGCTGTTGCTTAACTCTCAGCATGCCTGGACAGTCAGTGGCTGTCCGGAAATGCTGAGAGTTGTTGTTTTGCAACACCTGGATGCTCCGTTTTGGAAACACTGCCGTACAATACGTTTTTCATTTTTATTGGGGGGGGGGGGGGGGGCAGTGTAAGGGTGTGTATATGTAGTTTTTTACCCTTTATTATGTGTTAGTGTAGTGTAGTGTTTTTAGGGTACATTCACACTGGCAGGAGCTCATACTTGAAGCAGGAAACTCACTGTATACCTGCCCCTGTGAATGTACCCTACCCTGTACATTACATAGTAAAATAGTTCAAGGTTGAAAAAAGACCAGAGTCCATCAAGTTCAAACTCAAGTTAAAACTATAACCCTAATGAGTCCCTATCCAAATATGGCAGTCAGAATAAATCCCTGCATCAACGTTCTGTCCCTATAAATCTAATGTACATAACCAGCAATGTTATTATTCTCCCAAAAATGCATCCAGACCCCTTTTAAGTTCTTTTACAGAGTTCACCATGACCACCTCCTCCGGGAGAGAATTCCACAGTCTCACTGCTCTTAAAGTAAAGAACGTAGAGGATGCCCCCTTTTTATAGATACAGTCCTGGGTATAAATAGATCATGGGAGAGATCTCTGTACTGTCCCCTGATATATTTATACATAGTTATTAGGTCGCCCCTAAGCCTTCTTTTTTCTAAACTAAATAACCCTAATTCTGATAATCTTTCTGGGTACTGTAGTCCTCCCATTCCCCGTATTACTCTGGTTGCCCATCTTTGAACCCTCTCCAGCTCCACAATATCTTTCTTGTACACTGGTGCCCAGTACTGTACACAGTATTCCATGTGTGGTCTGACTAGTGATTTGTACAGGGGTAGAATTATTTCCTTGTCGTGGGCATCTATGCCCCTATTGATGCACCTCATGATTTTATTTGTCTTGGCAGCAACTGCCGAACACTGGTCACTACAGCTAAATTTACTGTTAACTAAGACTCTCAAGTCCTTTTCCATGTCAGTCGTCCCAAGTGTGCTCCCATTTAATACATAATCCCAGCCCAGATTTTTTTTCCCCATGTGCATTATCTTACATTTATCAGTGTTAAACCTCATCTGCCACTTCCCAGCCCAAACCTCCAACCTATCCAGATCCATTTGTAACAGTGCACTATCCTCTATAGTGTTTACCGCTTTACAGAGTTTATTATCATCTGCAAAGATTGCTACTTTACTATTCAACCTCTACAAGGTCATTAATGAATACATTAAATAGGACAGGACCCAAGACTGACCCCTGTGGTACCCCACTAGTAACAGTCACCCAATCAGAATAAGTACCATTAAAGGGGTACTCCGGTGGTCAATGTGTTCTTCCGTTTTTGACTTACCCTTTTTGTTTTGTTTCATTTCTATTCTTATTGTTTAGGCTACTCTATTTCCATTCTTTGTTGTCTTTTTATCCCCCACTTTGTTTTCCTATCTTTACTTCTATTTCCTGTTTCTTGCTGTGCTGAAAACTACAAATCCCAGCATGCCACATGCCTTGCTGGTTTGGGGTGGCTCCTTTTTTTGTTTTTGTTTTTTTTGTTCTGCCCTTTACCCCCCCCCCCCCTACTATTTTCCCGGGTCGGCCCCCTTATACACAGCACACTAATATAATCAGCCCTGGTTGGGATACACTGGCATACACACATAAAAGGGACTATAACTCCCAGCATGTGTTATTCAGGAGTCTTCAGTCTATGGTATAACACCAGCATGCTGCCTCTGTAGTCTCCTGGGGCTTGTAGTTCACCACACTGCTATAGGGAATACACCAGTGTTTCCCAACCAGGGTGCCTCCAGGTGTTGCAAAACTACTACTACCAGCATGCCTGGACAGCCAAACGCTATCCGGGCATGCTGGGAGTTGTAGTTTTAATACAGCTGAAGACACCCTGGTTGGGAAACAATGCACTTTGTTTGTAATATACTGAATTGGCTAGAACAGTGTTTCCCAATCAGTGTGCCTCCAGCTGTTGCAAAACTACAACTTCCAGCATGCCCAAAGGCTGTCAGGGCATGCTGGGAGTTGTAGTTTTACAACAGCTGGAGGCACACTGGTTTGGAAACACTGGTGTAAACATGATGTGTATGCTGAATAGGCTAGGACAGTGTTTGCCAACCAGTGTTCCTCCAGCTGTTGCAAAACTACAGCTCCCAGCATGCCCTGACAGCCTTTGGGCATGCTAAGAGTTGTAGTTTTGCAACAGCTGGAGGCACACTGGTTGAAAAACACTGGTTTAACATGATGTGTATGCTGAATAGGCTAGAACAGTGTTTCCCAACCAGTGTGCCTCCAGCTGTTGCAAATCTACAACTACCAGCATGCCCAAAGTCAGTCAGGGCATGCTGGGAGTTGTAGTTTTGCAACAGCTGGAGGCACACTGGTTTGGAAACACTAGCATACACACACATAACAGGGACTACAACACCCAGCATATGTCATTCAGGAGTCCGTCCCCCCCCCCCCCTCCCTTTCACATATAGAGATCATCCCCAGTATGAGATTAATTCCACAGCCCCTGTAGTCCATACATCCCCAGCCCCTGCACCTTGTCATTCTCCCCTTCAGATAACACTCTTATCTTCTCTGTGTTCCTTCTCCTGTGCAGACATGCATCCTCAGAATATAGAGCAGGGGGAGGGGAGGAGTTGTGTACTCTGGCTTCCCATGCAGACCTCCGGGAGGGGGGAGATGAGGGGGCATGGCTTATTTCTCTTATGCAAAAAGAGAAAAAAAAAGCCCTGACATGTTGTCCACAACAGTAAAAGAAAACATTCTGAACTACAGAACTTCCTGCCCAACAAACTGGTAAACAAAACACACACATGCTGCCAAAACATATAACACACGTATATTGCAAAAAAAAAAAAAAAAAACTTACAAAGAAGATGCAACCTAGTCAAAAAAAATTAACCACCGGAGTACCCCTTTAATAACTACCCTCTGTTTCCTATCACTGAGCCAGTTACTTACACACCCACTTAGACCCACTTACACACATTCTCCCCCAGCCCGATCCTTCTCATTTTATGCACCAACCGTTTATGTGGCACTGCATCAAATGCTTTGGAAAAATCCAGATATGCTGTACGACATCCTGCGATTGCCCCTGGTCCAGTCTGGAGCTCACCTCCTCATAAAAGCTGATCAGGTTAGTTTGACAGGACCGATCCCTCATAAAGCCATGCTGATATGGAGTCATACATTTATTTTTATCAAGATACTCCAAAATAGCATCCCTTAGAAAACTCTCAAACAATTTACAAAGAGGAGAGGTTAAACTAACAGGTCTATAATTCCCTGGGTCACCTTTTGTCCCCTTTTTAAATATTGGCACCACATTTGCCAGTCCTGGGGAACAGTACCTGTTACTATAGAGTCCCTGAATATTAAAAATAGGGGTCTGTCTATTACATTACTTAATTCCTTTAGAACAAGGGGGTGAATGCCATCTGGACCTGGTGATTTGTCTATTTAGATTTTTTTTGTAGGCGGCACTGTACTTCTTCCTGGGTTAGAAAGGTGACCTGTACTTCTTCCTTGGTTAGACAGGGGACCTGTACTGGGGAGTCTACCTTATCTCGCTGTATTTCACCTGCCATTTCATTTTCCTCAGTGAATACAGTGGAGAAGATTTTGTTTAATATATTAGCTTTTTCCTGATCCCCATTTATAACTTCTTCTTTATCGTTTTTTAAATGGGCCTACACTTTCATTTTTGACCTTTTTGCTATTTATATAGTTAAAGAACATTTTGGGGTTAGTTTTACTCTCTTGGGCAATGAGTCTTTCTGTCTCTATTTTTGCGGCTTTTATCTGTTCTTTTTTTTTACATATTTTACATTTTTTTCTATAGCTTTTTAATGCTTCCTCACTGCCGTCCTGTTTTAGTAGTTTAAATGCTTTATTTTTGTCATTTATTGCCCCCTTAACGGTTTTATTCATCCATATTGATTTTCTTTTATTTCTGACCCTTTTATTCCCATAAGGTATATACATCTTGCAGTGAGAGTTTAATATATTTTTAAAAGTCTCCCATTTAGTGTCAGTATTCTTGTTTTTGAGGACAGTATTTCATTTTATATTGTTAAAAAGTAGCTCCCACCATCCTTTTTTTTCCTGTCCCTGCCTATTGCCCATCTATCCCTAACCCCCTGCCTGCCTTTAATTTTTTTTTTTTTTTTTTTTTACTATGGTAGAAATGCCTTTTTGTTTGCCTGGTAGTGTGCTCACTACCAGGCAGACTTCCCCAGCAGGCGCGACGTCACTGATGCCTGCTGGGGCCAACACTTCCGCCCTTAGTTAACCTATAAAGGGTGCCTCCAGCTGTTTCACCACTACAACTCCCAGCTTGCCCTGACATCTATTGGCTGTCAGGGCATGCTGGGAGTTGTAGTGGGGAAACTGGAGGCATACTGTACAGGTGAAAACAATAACTGTTATTGGCCGCGGCGCTCAAAGCAATACATTTCATTTAATTCTCCTCAGACATCAACCACCCCAGTTCATCTGTTTTATTGGTCAGACTTCTGGTATTAGTCAACATCCAATTCAATGGTAGATGTTTTTTCTTCCTATGAAGCCTATCCCTATTAACTATTCTAACCCCTCCCTCCGCTCCACCCCAGGTAAATTAATAAGTCCCCCTCTCTATCTACACTATCTTCCCCTTCTATGTTTTAGGTTCCCTCCCCCCCCCCCCCAGTCCCTAATTTAAACACTCCTCCACCCTTCTAGCCATCTTCTCCCCAAGCACAGCTGCACCCTCCCCATTGAGCCGGTAGAGCCGGTATCCAACAGCAACAGCTGGAGGCACACTGGTTGGAAAACCTTCAGCAAGGTTCTGTTACCTAACTAAGTATTTTCAAACTAGTGTGCCTCCAGCTGTTGCAAAACTACAACTCCCAGCATGTACTGATCGCCGAGAGGCATGCTGGGAGATGTAGTTATGCACCAGCTGGAGGCACGCAACTTCAACTCCCAGCATGCCGAGACAGCTGTTTGGGCATGCTGGGATTTGAAGTTTTGAAACATCTGGAGGGCTACAGTTTAGCAACCACTGCACAGTGACCTCCAAACTGTGGCCCTCAAGATGTTAAAAAACTACAAATCCCAGCATGCCCAGATAGCAAACTGCTGTGTGGGCATGCTGGGTGTTGCAGTTTTGCAAGATCTAGAGGGCCACAGTTCAGAGATCACTGCACAGTGATCTCCAAACTGTAGCCCTACAGCTGTTTCAAAAGTGCAAATCCCAGCATGCCCAAACAGCTGTCTGTATAGTGGTCTCAAACTGTAGCCCTCCAGATGTTGCTAGGCAACTCACCGGTTTCTGTAGGATCCAGGGAGCCGCACCGCTGTCCTCTTCTGCTGCCGATCATCGGTGCCGGCTGCTGCTGTCGATGGGTAGGTGGACTTTGGCGCCGGTCCTCGTTGGTTTGCCTGTTGTGCCCGCCCCGCTGTGTGTGGGTAGAACGGGGAAACCAAAAGTTAAACCCCCCCCGATCTGCTATTGGTCGTCGCTTCTTGCCGACCAATAGCAGGGATAGGAGGGGTGGCACCCCTGCCACCTCACTCCTATCCCTTCAGGGGGATCGTGGGTGTCTTGGATAACCCTGATCCCCCGCCGTATGACCCGGAATCGCAGCAAACCGCTGGTGTGAATTCACCGGCGATATGTGGCGATTGCCAACATATGGGGGGGGGGGTGTCTGATGACCCCCCTGGGCATTTGCAGGGGGTGCCTGCTGATCGATATCAGCAGTCACCCCAGTCCGGTCCCCACCCAGCGTGCGGCAGGGACCGAAATTCCCACATATGTACGCGTACGTCCTTGGTCCTTAACGACCAGGTAGCTAGGACGTACGTCCTTTGTCCTTTAGGGGTTAAAGGGGTACTCTGGTGAAAACGTTTTTTTTTTGTTTTGTTTTTTTTAAATCTACTGGTGCCAGAACATTAAGCAGATTTGTAAATTACTTCTATTTAAAAATCTTAATCCTTCCAGTACTGATCAGCTGCTGGATGCTCCACAGGAAGTTCTTTTCTTTTTACATTTCCTTTCTGTCTGACCACAGTGCTCTCTGCAGACAACTCTGTTTTTCTCAGGAAATGTCCATTGCAGGAGCAAATCCCCAAACCTATCCTGCTCTGGACAGTTTCTGAGACAGACAGAGGTGTCAGCAGAGAGCACTGTGGTCAGACAGAAAATAAATGTAAAAGAAAAGAACTTCCTGTGGAGCAGCAGCTGATAAGTAGTGGAAGGATTAAGATTTTTAAATAGAAGTAATTTACAAACCTGTTTAACTTTCTGCCACCAGTTGAATTAAAACAAAATAGTTTTTTACTGGAGTACCCCTTTAAGTCAAGCAGTGCACATTTACTTGGGAAGATTTGGTGCCAACAAGTGATGGTTTATGAGTGTTTGCCTGATAATCACCCTGTGTAAAAGGGCCTAAATATACAATAAAACATAAAAAAAAAAAACATAATGCACCAAGAAAGAGTTGTTGGAATCGAATTAAACGTTATATATATATATATATATATATATATATGAAAGTGATGATGATATTTAAGTGATTACTCTCCTGGAGTCCGGGCATTAACCCTTTACAATCACAAACATGGATATGTATAATTTAAAATACAAAAGTTATAATTAAGACAAAAGAACACATTATTTTTTTGAGACATGTGTGCGTTTTTTCACATTCAGGTCGCATACATATTTATGTAAATCCAGGAATTTAATTATTAATTTTCCTCTCCACATTCATAAATTCCTTTATTCCTTGCAACATGTGTATGCTCCTGAATGTGTTCTTTTGTCTTAATTATAACTTTTGTATTTAAAATTATACATATCCATGTTTGTGATTGTAAAGGGTTAATGCCCGGACTCTAGGAGGATGGTCATGTGAGCAATTCCCATTTCCTTCCACCTGTGAGAACCACGTAATTTCCCCTATATATACTTAGACATTTCTGGTTTTAAACTTATGTACGATTAAGGGTGCTAACGCACCTGAAACGCGTCACACTCTGACCCCTGTCATGGCGTTTTCAAGCACTAAAGAACCTGTTTTGCACGTATCCTGGCGCTGGACATCCAGTTTCTTATCCCCTTCATGACCCAGCCCATTTTCACCTTCATGACCTGGGCATTTTTTGAAAATCTGACCACTCTCACTTTAAACATTAATAACTTTGGAATGCTTTTACTTATCATTCTGATTCAGAGACTGTTTTTTCGTGACATATTCTACTTTATGTTATTGGTAAAATTTCACTGATATTTGTATCCTTTCTTGGTAAAAAATCTAAAAATTTCATGAAAATTTTGAAAATGTAGCATTTTTCTAACTTTGAAAGTCTCTGCTTGAAAGGAAAATGGATATTCCAAATAAATTACATATTGATTCACATATACAATATGTCTACTTTGTGTTTGCATAAAAAAATTGACAAGTTTTTACTTTTGGAAGACACCAGAGGGCTTCAAAGTTCCGCAGCAATTTTCCAATTTTTCTCAAGATTTTCAAAATCGTAATTTTTCAGGGCCCAGTTCAGGTTGGAAGTGGATTTTAAGGGTCTTCATATTAGAAATACCCCATAAATGACCCCATTATAAAAACTACACCCCCCAAAGTATTCAAAATGACATTCAGTAAGTGTTTTAACCCTTTAGGTGTTTCACAGGAATAGCAGCAAAGTGAAGGAGAAAATTCTAAATCTTCATTTTTTACACTCGCATTTTCTTGTAGACCCAATTTTTGAATTTTTACAAGGGGTAAAAGGAGAGAAATCACCCTCAAATTTGTAACCCAATTTCTCTCGAGTAAGGAAATACCTCATATGCGTATGTAAAGTGTTCGGCGGGCGCAGTAGAGGGCTCAGAAGGGAAGGAGCGACAATGGGATTTTGGAGAGTGAGTTTTTCTGAAAGGGTTTTTGGGGGGCATGTCCCATTTAGGAAGCCCCTATGGTGCCAGAACAGTGGACCCCCCCCCCCCATTTTGGAAACTATACTCCTCATGGAATTTAATAAGGGGTGCAGTGAGCATTTACACCCCACTGGCGTTTGACAGATATTTGAAACAGTGGACTGTGCAAATCAAAAATTTTATTTTTCATTTTCACAGACCACTGTTCCAAAAATCTGTCATACACCAGTGGGGTGTAAATGCTCACTGCACCCCTTATTAAATTCCATGAGGGGTGTAGTTTCCAAAATGGGGTCACATATGGATATTTATTGTTTTGCGTTTGTCAGAACTGCTGTAACAATCAGCCACCCCTGTGCAAATCGCCTCAAATGTACATGGCGCACTCTCCCTTCTGGGCCTTGTTGTGCGCCCCCAGAGCACTTTGCGCCCACATATGGGGTATCTCCGTAGTCGGGAGAAATTGCGTTACAAATTTTGGGGGTCTTTTTTCCCTTTTACCTCTTGTGAAAATGAAAAGTATAGGGCAACACCAGCATGTCAGTGTAAAAAATTAATTTTTTTACACTAACATGCTGGTGTAGACCCCAAATTCACCTTTTCATAAGGGGTTAAAGAAGAAAAAGCCCCCCAAAATTTGTAAGGCAATTTCTCTCGAGTACGGCGATACCCCATATGTGTCCCAAAACTGTTGCCCTGAAATACGACAGGGCTCCAAAGTGAGAGAGCGCCATGCGCATTTGAGGCCTGAATTAGGGATTTGCATAGGGGTATTCTATGCCAATGATTCCCAAACAGGGTGCCTCCAGCTGTTGCAAAACTCCCAGAATGCCTGGACAGTCAATGGCTGTCCGGCAATACTGGGAGTTATTATTTTGCAACAGCTGGAGGCTCCGTTTTGGAAACAGTAGCGTACCAGACGTTTTTCATTTTTTGGGGGAGGGGGGCTGTGTAGGGGTATGTGTATATGTAGTGTTTTTTACTTTTTATTTTAGGTTAGTGTTAGTGTAGTGTAGTGTTTTTAGGGTACAGTCACATGGGCAGAGGTTCACAGCAAGTTTGCCGCTGGAAGTTTGAGCTGCAGCGCAAAATTTGCGCCATCTCAAACTTGCAGCACTCACTGTAAACCTCCGCCCATGTGAGTGTACCCTGTACATTCACATTGGAGGGGGGGGGGGGGCAAACATCCAGCTGTTGCAAACTCCGAGCATGCCCTTTGGCTGTCCGTGCATGCTGGGAGTTGTAGTTTTGCAACAGCTGGAGGAACGCTGGTTTGGAAACACTAAGTTAAGTAATAAACTTTCAAGTGTTTTGCAACCAAACTTAGTGTTTCCAAACCAGTGTGCCTCCAGCTGTTGCAAAACTACAACTCTGTCAGTGCATGCTGGGAGTTATAGTTTTGCAACAATTGCAACAGCTACTACTAAGGTAGGAAACGGACAATGTTTCCCAACTAGTGTGCCTCCAGTTGTTGCAAAACTACAACTCCCAGCATGCCCAGACTGCCCAGGCATGCTGGAAATTGTAGTTCGGCAATATCTGAAGGATCAGATGTTGCCGAACTACAACTTCCAGCATGCTTGGGCAGTCTGGGCATGCTGGGAGTTGTAGTTTTGCAACATCTGGAGGTCCACAGTTTGGAGACCACTGTATAATGGTCTCCAATCTGTGCTCTTCCAGATGTTAGAGAACTACAACTCCCAGCATGCCCAGAAAGCCAAAGGCTGTCTGGGCATTCTGGGAGTTTCAGTTTTGAAACTCTCAGAGCCAGCAGTGAGATCGCTTTACGGCGATCTCACTGCTGTCAATGAAGATGCCGCACTGCTGCCGGAAACTCACCTCCGGGACGCAGCGCAGCCAGGACCGCATGGAGGACGCCGGGACCGCTCGGGACACCGCTCGGACGGGTAAGTGACGCCGGGGGACGGGTCAGGGACACTTAGCAGAGCGGTGTGTGTCCCGATCCCCGTGATCAGGACTCACACACCGCGCTGCTAAGTATTCTGATAGCGAAACGCTGCTATCAGCTAGTCAGATTTGACCAGCTGATAGCAGCGATCGCTGGGGGGGTGGGGGATGAAACCCCCCGTGGTCGCACGGTAAGATGGCTGGCTATCAGTGATAGCCACCATCTTTCCGGGCGCTGCGGGATGCCGCGAGTAGCGGCAGTAATGTTCATGACGTACCTGTATGTCATGGGTCGGGAACACCTTGCCACCCATGACGTACAGGTATGTCATAGGTCGGGAAGGGGTTATCTTGCTAAGTGGTGCTGCCTCGCACAGTCCGTGCGCCTCAGGGCCTCTGAGGGCGAGCTGAGAACTCCATACATTTCTTATAAGTGATTTCTATATTAGAGCGTAAGAATATGTTTATTGGGGGAAACTGTACAACTGTACTGAACATCCAATGGTAGAACATGTAATGGGCATAGTGACAACAAATTTCCAAAGTTCCTGGATATGGTCCTGGCAGAGATGTGTAATAAAGGTGCCACCTAATTCTAGATTGTGACTGTGATAGTTGCTATTGCTTTTTGGTGGATCAAACAAGCCTCTCTACTAGTGGTCTGTCTGGGCCGTCTGGAGCGTGTTCGCCATGTGTATGTGCATTCACATAACCACTGCAACCAAGACCTCTAACAGTTTGGGCAGAAAGGCCTAAATAGTGGGCAAATGGTTGAATCGCCCATCCTGCTTCTCTCAGTCCAATGATGCGTCCCCTCTTAAAAAGCCTGCCAACTGGACAAAATGCCTTCAAGTGCATCTTGAAGGCATTTCTAGTAGTCAATGTACCTCACAAACAGGTACCCTACCCAAATGTACGGCAGCGGGGTAAGGACTTTTACACCCTCTTGTGGCAGAATTAAGTGTGTGATATATATTGTGTAGTTTACAGGTGGCACAGAACCACCTAATTATAAGTTTTTAACCTGTTATTATTTTCAGCATCATTTTAGTCAGTCTAAATATTTATAGAATATACATTGTTCCTTTTAATATTATTATATGCTGTAGAAAACTAGTTTAACTTTAGCCTATTTTTATACATCTTACAGTGTTACGTTTGGATGCACTAAATCTGTAAACAATATGTCATAATTCTTCATTTTTCAAAAATAATTCTAGCACAGTATAGCAGGATATGACTTTTCCTCAAATACAGACGTTACCCATCAACCTATTCAACACGGTAGACGAACAACTGGGCCTTTTAGTGAGAGTATGTTTGGGCCCTTAAAGGGGTTATCCAGGAAAAAACTTTTTATTATATATCAACAGGCTCCAGAAAGTTAAACAGATTTGTAAATTACTTCTATTAAAAAATATTAATCCTTTCAGTACTTATGAGCTTCTGAAGTTGAGTTGTCCTTTTCTGTCTAAGTGCTCTCTGATGACACGTGTCTCGGGAACCGCCCAGTTTTGAGCAAATCCCCATAGCAAACCTCTTCTAAACTGGGCGGTTCCAGAGACACGTGTCATCAGAGAGCACTTAGACAGAAAAGAATAACAACTTCAGAAGCTCATAAGTACTGAAAGGATTAAGATTTTTTAATAGAAGTAATTTACAAATCTAGTAGAATGAAGATAGAAATATGTCTGCACTCACCATGCCATTTCAAGTAGTTCGCTTTATTGGATTCTTCAAATTTCCATTAAAAAGCATGTAACAAAAACACCCGAGTGCAGGGAGGGGGAGCTGCTCCGGGCAAGGAGACTAGGAGCGGCTGTCAGGAACAACAGCACCGTTTCGCGTTATTCACGCATCTTCCGGCTCCTGGTTCTCTGGAATACCTCACAGGTATATATTGGAAAGGGGGAGGGGAAAAGTGCACCCGTCACCAATATGATAAAATCCTATGAAAGTGAAAATAATCCACTAAAGGTAAAAACAGAGATGACAGCATATATCTTGTATACAAGGATACCTATAATCTAGAAATATTTTATTTCTTTTATAAAAATGAACTCAAGTCATTTCTATCGTTTAAGCCCATTGGCCCTAGAGCTTTTAGTTTAATTATCCACCTGGCTTCACTTTGAATGAGCTTTAGGTGTCTGTCTACACCCTGCGGTTGTATCGGAATATGTTCTATACCCGCAAACTTCATACATTCAGATTTACCTTAGTCTTAGACTAATAGAAAGAAACTATCCAGAAACTATAATTAATGAAGCATTTATGAAAGCAGAAACAAGAGATAGAAAAGAATTACTGATCCCAAATAAATGAAAAAAGAAAAAGCATGGTGACCCCAATTCAAAAAAATTCATTTTTGCATAGTGGGAGTGGCCCACTACGAATGGTTAGCAGTAGGAATTGTAGGTGGCAAAATTACCTTCAAAATTATTTGGGGAGTATAATTTAACATTCAAACATCAACAGAACCTTGATAACATAGCACACACATATATATATATATATATACACACACACACACATAAAATTCCCAGAATTCCTAGGAATCTGGGAATTGTCTAAATATACAGTCATGGCTGTAAATGTTTGCACCCCAGAAATTTTTCAAGAAAATTAAGTATTTCTCACAGAAAAGGATTGCAGTAACACATGTTTTGCTATACACATGTTTATTCCCTTTGTGTGTATTGGAACTAAACCAAAAAAGGGAGGAAAAAAAGCTAATTATGTCATGATTATGTCAAATAATGTCACACCAAATTCCAAAAATGGACTGAACATAATTATTGGCACCCTTTCAAAATTGTGGAAAAATAAGATTGTTTCAAGCATGTGATGTTCCTTTAAACTCACCTGGGGCAAGTAACAGGTGTGGGCAATATAAAAATCCCACCTGATAGCAGATGAAAAGGAGAGAAGTTCACTTAGTCTTTGCATTGTTTGTCTGTGTGCCACACTAAGCATGGACAACAGAAAGAGGAGGAGAGAACTGTCTGAGGACTTGAGAACCAAAATTGTGGAAAAATATCAACAATCTCAAGGTTACAAGTCCATCTAGATTTGCCTTTGTCCACAGTGCACAACATTATCAAGAAGTTTGCAACCCATGGCACTGTAGCTAATCTCCCTGGGTGTGGGTGGAAAATAAACATTGATGAAAGGTGTGAATGCAGGATACTCCGGATCGTGGATAAGCAGCCCCAAACAAGTTCCAAAGACGGTCAACATTTAAATGAAACTTGAGTAAGCCAAAATCCTTCTGGGAAAACATCTTGTGGACAGAGGAGACCAAGATAGAGCTTTTTGGTAAAGCACCTCATTCTACTGTTTACCTAAAACGGAGTGAGGCCCACAAAGAAAGAACACAGTACATACAGTGAAATATGGTGGAGGTTCAATTATGTTTTGGGGTTGTTTTGCTGCCTCTGGCACTGGGTGCCTTGAATGTGTGCAAGGCATAATGAAATCTGAGGATTACCAACGGATTTTGGGTCGCACTGTACAGCCCAGTGTCAGAAAGCTGGGTTTGCGTCCGAGATCTTGGGTCTTCCAGCAGGACAATGACCCCAAACATACGTCAAAAAGCACCTAGAAATTGATGGAAACAAAGCCCTGGAGAGTTGTGAAGTGGCCAGCAATGAGTCCAGATCTAAATCCCATTGAACACCTGAGGAGAGATCTTAAAATTGCTGTTGAGAAAAGACGCCCTTCCAATAAGCAGTTTGCAAAGGAAGAGTGGTCCAACATTCCGGCTGAGAGGTGTAAGAAGCTTATTGATGGTTGCAGGAAGCGACTGATTGCAGTTACTTTTTCCAAAGGGTATTCAACCAAATATTAAGTTAAGGGCACCCTTAACCAAAAAAGGGAGGAAAAAAAGCAAATTGGACATAATGTCACACCAAACTCCAAAAATGGTCTGGACAAAAGTACTGGCACCCTTAATTTAATAAGAGTATTCCTCACTTAATAAAAAGCTTTCCTCCTTTTTTGGTTAAGGGTGCCAATAATTTTGTCCAGACCATTTTTGGAGTTACATTGGTGTGACATTATGCCCAATTTGCTTTTTTTCCTCCCTTTTTTTGTTTAGTTCCAATACACACAAAGGGAATAAACATGTGTATAGCAAAACGTGTTACTGCAATCCTTTTCTGTGAGAAATACTTCATCTTCTAGAAAAATTTCAGGGGTGCCAACATTTACAGCCATGACTGTATGTGTGTAGTGTTATCACGGTTCTATTGATGCTTGATCACTATATTATATTCACCAAATAATTTTTGAGGTCATTTAGCCACCTACAATTCCTACCGCTAACCATTCGTAGTGGGCCACTCTATTACTGCTACTGTAATAAATCATCTTGACAGCAAAAGCTGAGACAGCTGTAAGGTAGAATACATTAGTATGTAACTGTGTACAAGTTGGAGTGAAAGGAACATGCAAGAAGAGCAATAATTAGAGTACCTGTGTGGGCGAAAAATAGTAGAAGGGAGAAAAGGGTGAGTGGGTGCACTGTAGATTACAAGCAGCGGGATCCAAACATCAGGCGGCAGGAACTGCAGTCACATAGCTTAGGAACAAGTGACTAATTTAGCTGTTCTTCTATATGTGACTCACTGTAGTTAAAATAATTGATCCTCAATGTAGGCCAGGTAGAAGAAATGCAAATCCCTTTCAGTTCAATTGGTGATTTTATAATGTTTTTGTATGGTGGGGTCATTTGAGGCAGTTTATTTTACATATATAAAATGCTAATTAGATAATAATCCAACAAAAATGATGAGTTAATAGTGAACCACATTAAAATCATTAGGTTGGGCTCCAAAAACCTTTTTTTTTTTTTTTTTTTATCAACTGGTGCCAAAAACTTAAACAGATTTGTAAATTAATATACCGTATTTTTTGCCATATAAGACACGCCCAATTTTAAAAGATGAAAATGTAGAAAAAAAATATTCTGAACCAAATACAATGTAAAGTATAGGACAGTGATCTGCAACCTGCGGACCTCCAGATGTTGCAAAACTACAACTCCCAGCATGCCAGGAGTTATAGTTTTGCAACATCTGGAGGTCCGCAGGGTGAAGACCACTGGTCTAGGAGGTAATACTCACGTGTCCCTGCCGCTCCTGACTGGTCACCACTGCCCTGGATGTCGCCCTCCTTCGCTGTCGCCGAGTCCCCGGGGTGTCCCCGTTGCTCCGGAACGTCTCTGCTGCCTGGTATCCTCGCTCTCCGTCGCTGCCATTACGTCGCTACACACGCTGCTCCTATTGGATGACGGGACAGCGTGCGCGACGACGTGATGGCGACGAAGGAGAGCGCCGGCCATGCAGGGGATCCCGACAAGGAGCAGACACCGAGGAGGCAGGTAAGGTCCCTCCCGGATTCCTGAAAGCTGTTTGGGACGCCACGATTTCACCGCGGCGGTCCCGAACAGCCCGACTGAGCAGCCAGGTTAGTGTCACTTTCGCTTCAGATGCGGCGGTCAGCTTTGATCGCCACGCCTGAAGGGTTAATACTGGGCATCAGCGCGATCGGTGATGTCCTGTATTAGCCGCGGGTCCCGGCCGTTGATGGCTGCAGGGACCGACCCGATAGGACAGGGTTTTAATGTGTATTTGCCGTATAAGACGCACCAACTCCCCCCCCCCCGTATTGGGGAAGAAAAAAAGTGCATCTTATACGGCGAAAAATACGGTAGATAAAACCGGAGAGGCTCTTGTCAGACTAGTCACCACAAAGACCTGAGACGCCCAACTGACACCTATACCTACGGTGTCCAAAAACTATAGAAATAAATATATGGATTTGGGGCTCAAGGTCATGGATATATATATATATATATATATATATATATATATATATATATATATATATATATAGATAGATAGATAAATATTTCAATAAAATCATATTGGTATTTACCATACATGTAAATAAGGAGAGGGATACAGTATAAAGTACAATAGATTTGCTTCTTAAATTAAAGCCAGATATTTATTATAGTAAAATTTCCCTTGGGTATGTCACAGGGCCCTTGTGAACACCCTCCGGCTACTTACAGTAAAATAATTTAAATATTAATAAAAAAGAATATAACAATACTGCTGCTAGTGATCACAAGTGCATAGTGATATTCACAGATGATTAGAAAGGCATTATGCGCCTTGTAGTTAGTTGAAAGTAAATGTTTGTCTTTATAAGGCAGTATAGGACTTGTAGTCGCCGTAGTAGTTAATCATTCATATGCATATTGCTATCCTATGGTAGTGCCGATGCCGTTGTAGATACTAAAGTATTGCACGTAGATCCTTAATAGAATGAAATAGCTACTCACTCCTCCGCATATACATCAAGATAATGAAAGTCTCTTACCTCTCCCAGTAGTGTTTGCAGCCCGGGAGATAGCAGGTCAGTGAGGCTCCGCTTGGCACTGGTGCTAGAGTTGTCTGTGCAACTCACACCGGATTGTACTGAAATAAGCCGACAGCCCGCCGCTCCGGACAGAGATACGTGCAGAAATCGTTCTGCCGGCTGCTGTCCTGATGGAAACTTCTTGTGAAGCGGACTCAGGTGATGTAGCGGGGATGAGTAGATGCGATGTCCTCGTGTATCCACGTAAGAAGTTGTTTGATCTACAGGGCACTGACAATCAATATATCCACTATCAAAGGAGCAGTATATGATCATACATATATTCAGATATAGGCTGGACATGTTTCAAGACCTCCGTAGGTCTTTTCTTCAGCAGCTCCTTCAGTACCTCATTCAGTAATGGTTTTAGGAGTCATTTTGAAAAGTATATATACAGTGACCCCACCGACCTACGATGGCCCAGACATACGATAATTTCAACATGCGATGGTAGCATCAACTTACGATGCTTTTGTATGTCGGGGCCATTGCATAAACGTTTATCCGGCAGCGCAGACTGCTTCAGCTGCCACCAGATAGCCGTTTACGGTGCCCCGTGTGCTCCGCTGACGATCACTTACCTGTCCTCGGGGCTCCGGCGCGTCCTCTTCGGGATCCCCTGCATTGTCGGCGCTCTCCATCGTCGTCATCACACACCGTCCCGTCATCCAATAGGAGCGGCGTGCGTAGCAACGTGATGGCGGCGATGGAGAGCGCGGATGCTGGTGTCAGCAGAGAGCACTGTGGTCAGACAGAAAAGAAATTAACTTCCTGTGAAACATACAGCAGCTGATAAGTACTGGAACGATTAAGATTTTTAAATAGAAGTAATTTACAAATCTGTTTAACTTCCTGGCAACAGTTGATTTAAAAAAAAAAAAAAGTTTTCCTCTGGAGTACCCCTTTAATGGCCTTATATGGCCAGATTGTGTGGACTTTTCCTGAAATGACTGGCCCTCATGTTTCCCAGACATGAATCCAATCGAGATGTTATGTTTCAGGGCATCTGCCAGGACTATCCAGGAGCTCACTTGGAGTTGCCATGACAATTATATTAAATTGCAAGGACATAAATTGGATCCACCTGGGATTTTAATGTGTTAGTTTGATTTTCAGTGTGATATAAAATTCAATCCTCATTTGGTTGATAATTCTGGTTTCCGCTGACTGTTGATTTATCATTATCTTCTCAACAAATGACACAATAAGGGTATGTTCACATAATGGAATTTCCATGCAGAATTTATATTAATGGGATTCTGCTGCACTGTGCACATGGTGGAAATTCCTAATTCTGGAGTCTGCAGAATGAATAGATATGTCTATTCTTTCCGCGGAGTCGCACAGGCGGCGCATTTACGAGTGGTCTGCTGTCGGGGAAATTGCCCATGTGAGCATCACCTTAATATCAGCAATGATTTTTAACTTGAATCAATTCTTATTCAATGATGCGTGATTTAAGTGTACCCTTCATTTTTTTGAGTGTATATGAGAGCAGAAAGAATTTTAGGGTTTGGTTTAGAAGATCCTGGTCTAGATTGCCACAGAAGCCATATCTGGCTATTATAAAGTGATTATGTTATAGTACAATGTACACTTGCATATATCTTTATTGACCGATCAATACAAAACCCATTTCAACATCCCAAGAAGAAGGCATCAGCTGTGCTTTAGGCCTTATTCAGTGGGCCATATTGTGGCTTTTAGTGTCTGTATTACGACTAAAAGCCTTGTTCAATTCACTTAAATTATAGGGATCTAGGTCTTTTAGCCACAGTACAGCTGTGTGAATGGGGCATTAGGGCCCATTCACACTATGTACTTTCCAAGTTGAATTCCACTCAGAAATTACGACACAGCAGCCTCCCGTTATTTTTAACGTTTTAAATTTTCATTCACACTACAGAAATTTATAAACCGAAATCCACTCTGAAATGCATTGCGGTCAATTGAGGGTATTTGTGAGTGGTCTCTAGCACCGGCTTATTTTGCTGGCACCTACTACAGATGGACATTCCGTAATGTGAATGATAGACAGACAAGGAGAGCGCTCCTAGTGTGATAGCGTAATGTCAAAGAAAAGATAATAGACAAGAAAACTTGCTCACCAAGTATAGTTGTACTACGACCAAGTACAACTATGGTGAAGGCGTGAAGTGACCCTGCAACGGGCGAAGAGCGGCAGCTGCTCCTGGACACACAGGCGAAGAAATTAAGCGGATACCTCCAGGGAACAAACCAGGATAGAGGCAGCGCACAGGACTTCAAAGGTAAAATGGTTTATTTACCCGGCATGCAACGCGTTTCGCTGGATAACCAGCTTCATCAGGCATGTTGAGGGTGGAGACACATAAGGTATTTATACACAACAGTTAACCCGCACATTGCTGGAATAAAAGCAATAGGCAGGAGCCCATAAAACACACATATAAAAAATAGTAAAATACAAAAATATATGAAAATAAATAGATAAGAAAATTATATATATCTCACATACCCAACTAGAAGAATTGGATATGTATATACATAAAATATAAAATATGTCGATAAATTTGTAATATATTTATAATATGATATGGTAATAGAAGGCAAGTCAAGTCACACAGCGTTCTCAATCATCTCATTTAAACCACCAGGGAAAAGGGAACCAAGTGAAAAAATCCAATATGATTCTCTATTAATTAGCCTTTGAAAATGATTTTTTATAATAGATGGTATGACTTCAATGATTTTTAATTTGTGTCGTGAGACACTGTGTAGCATGAATTGTCTTCCCACATTAGAATGATGTTTATTCATGCGGGACCGCACTGTCTGAACGGTGTGGCCCACATACTGCAAACACAAGATAAAAGGTAAACCGCATAGCTGCTTTCGCAATCATGCGTTCCCTTAATCCGAAATACATTTTTCGAAATATTACAAACAAAATTGTCACCTTTTTCTATCATGATGCAGCATTTACATCTCATTTTTCCACAGGGGATGGTGCCATTATCCTGTCCTACACGATTAGATGTAACAAAACGATTATTCTTAAGACCGTCACTGGGGGCCACCAAATTACGCAGATTTTGTGATCTGCGGAATGTGACACCTGGGTGGTCAGGTAATATATCTTTAAGTATCGGATCACCTTTTAATATGTACCAATATTTATTAAATATTGTTTTTATCTTGGGTGCTGCGCAATTAAAATTGGTAACGAAATTGTGACTATAATTCTTATTGGATTTTTTACTATTTTTACAATCAATTTGACATTTATCGATTGTGAGATTTATAGTTTCTTTCTTAATATCATTCGCATTAATTTTATCAATTATCAAATCCTCTTGTCGTTGTCCCTTAGCCTGATTGAAAGCTTTATTTAGAATCGATTTTGGATAGTTTTTCTCTCTAAAACGATTCTGTAAAATACGTGATTGTTCCAAAAAGTCAGAATTAGATGTACAATTTTTTCTGATACGCAAATATTGCCCATAGGGCACATTACGGATCCACTGGGGATAATGGGAACTATTGAAATCCAATAGGCTATTTATGTCCACTGGTTTAAAAAATGTTTTTGTTTTTATACGGCCATCCGAATCCTTTCTGAGTTGAAGATGACTTTCTTGAATAATCGTTTTGTTACATCTAATCGTGTAGGACAGGATAATGGCACCATCCCCTGTGGAAAAATGAGATGTAAATGCTGCATCATGATAGAAAAAGCTGACAATTTTGTTTGTAATATTTCGAAAAATGTATTTCGGATTAAGGGAACGCATGATTGCGAAAGCAGCTATGCGGTTTACCTTTTATGTTGTATTTGCGGTTTGCAGTATGTGGGCCGCACCGTTCAGACAGTGCGGTCCCGCATGAATAAACATCGTTCTAATGTGGGAAGACAATTCATGCTACACAGTGTCTCACGACACATATGTCAAATACACTACGGGAATTTTGACTGTCTTAAATTAAAAATCATTGAAGTCATACCATCTATTATAAAAAATCGTTTTCAAAGGCTAATTAATAGAGAATCATATTGGATTTTTTCACTTGGTTCCCTTTTCCCTGGTGGTTTAAATGAGATGATTGAGAACGCTGTGTGACTTGACTTGCCTTCTATTACCATATCATATTATAAATATATTACAAATTTATCGACATATTTTATATTTTATGTATATACATATCCAATTTTTCTAGTTGGGTATGTGAGATATATATAATTTTCTTATCTATTTATTTTCATATATTTTTGTATTTTACTATTTTTTATATGTGTGTTTTATGGGCTCCTGCCTATTGCTTTTATTCCAGCAATGTGCGGGTTAACTGTTGTGTATAAATACCCTATGTGTCTCCACCCTCAACATGCCTGATGAAGCTGGTTATCCAGCGAAACGCGTTGCATGCCGGGTAAATAAACCATTTTACCTTTGAAGTCCTGTGCGCTGCCTCCATCCTGGTTTGTTCCCTGGAGGGATCCGCTTAATTTCTTCGTAATGTGAATGAGACCTTAGAATGAGTACACAGTAGCAAAACCGAAAACTTGAAAACACACCTCTGTTAAAATGTATTTTTTGTTCTACTGCATGTCAGCTTACATTCAAACTGTATGCATTTTAGCTACGACAAAGTTTAACCCCTCCTGGTCTGTAGCTCTTTTTCAGAAGCTTGCACTAACAGAACATCCACTATACTTGAGGCTTATAGCTGGACCAGATACTGAAAAGCTCAGCTTTATACTAAAAGAAAATGAGACAGGAGATGTTCAAGTGAGTATTTTGTATAATAGCACCTTACTTTATTTTGACAAAGTGTAACGCTAATGATGTTATGACAAATCACTTTCTAAATTATCTTCATCTTAAATTTGGCAACTAAGAGAGGCGCCATTCCCCCGCTGCTCCTAACTGTGTGAAATCTGTCTCTAATGCGAGACTCAGTGTAATACAATACTATAGAATTGGGTCTTGTGCTGGAGACAGATTTTGCACAGAAATGAATGGCGGGGAGAACGCTAACTCTGCTGAGGCATTTAGGTATTGAATTTAAAATGAACGGTGCAGAATGCACGGTGCTGTACAATTTGCCCTATCACAATTGGGGTTACACCTTAATTCGCAAAAAAACTAAATAGTTGGCTATAGTAAACTTACCTACATTGATGCTGTTTTCTAGGCTCCATACAATGCAAAACTAATCTGAATAATGAACTTTTCAACAGCTAAATAATTGCTATTCAGGGTAGAAAAATAAATAAATTAGGATTAGATAATGTTAGTTAGCAGACATCATTAGACAGGCCTTACCCCTGTATTAGTAAGCAGAAGAAAAGAGAAAAGGCCCGAAGAGGCGCCTAGTGCATTACCCTAAAAAATATTTCAAAAAACACAAAATAAGGGGTCTAATAGATGGCCGCTCACCTGGAGCGTATAGTATATACGCATATAACCTCAGTTTGAGGTAATCATGGAGGAATCCGTGCAAGCCTATAGGTCTTCAGGATCGATCCAAGGGGAGATCCTGTTGATGAGCTTAATAATAGAAAAGAAGACCTTTCATCAGGCGCTCGAAGGTCCAAGGAAATCTCACAACCAGGTCATGGAGGTGGATACGAATTCAAGCTTTATTAGTATACAACAACGCGTTTCGGGGCTAGCATACCCCTTCTTCAGATTGAATCTGAAGAAGGGGTATGCTAACCCCGAAACGCGTTGTTGTATACTAATAAAGCTTGAATTCGTATCCACCTCCATGACCTGGTTGTGAGATTTCCTTGGACCTCCGAGCGCCTGATGAAAGGTCATCTTTTCTATTATTAAGCTTACCCCTGTATAAGGCATGGCATTATTTGGTGGACATATAGACTAATGGCTGGCCTTGTAGGATATAGATAGCTCGCGTCTGTCAAAACAAAGCCGTTTGTACAGTTGTGGCACGTAGATAGGGGTTTTAAGTGGAAGTCCCAGCTAATAGGGCATAAGGACAGGGCCTTTATTTCATAAAATAACCCCTTAAATCAAAATGGTTACACATGTAAACTAAATATAAGCTAATGGAAAGGGGGAAATAGAAGCTTATGGAGTCCACATACAAGTTACCTACAGTTTTATGTTATCTCTCAACAGTGGGAGGCCTTTACAGTTCCAGAACTACATAACTTCTTGATGATTTTGGACAAAGAGGAAAAGGAGAAAGTACAGCAGGTGCACAAGAAATACGATGCCTTTCGTCAGCACTTGCAGGAAGCTCTAACAAATTCCACAGTAAAACCTCTGTAACTTTAAATCTCCAATGGAGAGAACATGGATTGTTACCTCCTCGATGCGGTATTCATGGATCTTGATTGTATTGACATCTACATCCGAAACATAAAACAACAAAAAAAAATAATAATAATGGACACATCAAGGGCAGGCGAAATTTGCACTTTTAGACGCATATGAAGACACCTAGTTTTATGTACCAATACCAAGGCTCCAACATCTCAGGGTCATAGCCTTTACATTGTATTTTATAGTTACAAGAAACTCAAGATGTCCCTGAGATCCACCTTGCAACAAGGCATCGGGAGCTTGGCACATGTCAGGTGAACAAGATGAAGAGCCATAATAAACATTTGTGAAATGTAATGGTCTGATGGAGCTCTCCAGCTGCAGGCCATGTCTTCTCCCATTAAATAACTGCACTATTTATTTATTTATTAATGCACAAAGTGAAGTTATTCAATAGTAAGTGAATAGTAAACTCTGCTTTAAGCCATTCTGAATACAAAAGACGGTATGTAGGGATGTATGCTTTAAAATAAGTAAGAAATGTTGTATGACCAAATCCATGAGGGTCATGAGAAGGTTGAGTGTTTTAGTATGTAAAAGTCTAAATGTAAAAAGTCAGTATAACTGGATGCACTGTTTACAGACTTAGAATACAGCAATGTTTGCAGACATTACATGTTCTAAAGTCACGGAAAACTAGCCTTACTTGTATCAGAATGCAAATAGTTGGATTCAGGTAAAATATCTAGTTTAAAGTTGCCTTCCCTTTAAGTTTTATTGTAAGGTAGAAGTATTACAAAAAGAAGTTTAACTGTATAATTCAAGTAAAATGTTCTAAATCCATCTTCACTGCATTTAACTTTTACCCCTCACTCCAAAGAAAAAATATTTACACTTTAAAACACCTTAAAAACAGAGTATGTACCGGTAATCTATTCCTCATGCCAGATTTGAAAGATACAAAGCGCATAGTGCTCCTTTGTGTATGAAACTGATTCACAAGGTTTCTCCAGCACGCAATGTTATGCAGCCGATGTGGTGAAAATGGTTAGTGGTGACAGCAGCTCCTCCCAGTGTTTACCCCATAGAACAAAATGTAATATTCCGCAGACTCTTCTTTCAACCGGATAATGGATGCATTGTAGGAACCATCATCAAGATAACAAGAATCTCTTTTTTATCATACAATTCATACATGTTTCTGGGTTGTTCTGGTCCCTTCATCATGGGCCAGATTTATTATAATTTTGAAACATGATTATAATTCTTTTTTTCTTTAACAGAACAGTCTGACCTCTTCCCTAAACTAATAAGCAAGAATGCATATGAGTAGACCTATTCAAACTCCCCTATCTGCAAGACACAAAAATCTTGTTCATAGAGATGGGTAGAAGGACATCTCTATTGCTGAGCAGCATATATCAATATTTATGTCTATACATAATGTTTGATGTTTGCAAGTGCAGCTTAAAGGGGTTCTGTACCTTTTAAGAACATTCTAATTTGCTATTAGTTAATTAGACTGTAAAAAAAAAAAAAAAAAAAAGTCTTTGTTTTAGGGAAAATTCTGGACATACTAACCATCTCCACCAGCCTGTATTATATATTTTCAGAAGAAACTCCTTTTAAATTATAATTGATCAACTATTCTATGGAAAATAGCTTTATATTCTTATTGCTCTTAACTGACTTTTTACAGCTTACCCCACCCATTCACCTAAAGTGTATTTCCCAGCGATCTGCTTTCTTCGTGTTTCTTATAAAGCCTTACCTACATGGTTTATCCATTTGTGCTTCAGACCTCTTCATAATTTAGTAAATATACATCATTTTCTGCCATGCTAGATACAGTGGAGGTGCTGTACAGTCACAGTCACTACCTTTACATGCCTGCTGTCTCATAACACAATCCCATCTCTATTCCCCTCATCCTGCAGATACTACATACTTGCAACAGCATGACAACAGAACATGCAAGGTCCCTCTCCAGAGACACCTCTCTAGTTCCCTGGGTAAGATTTTTTAGCTATGCCTCTATTTCAATAAAAGGCTGCACCTAATTTAATCTAGAAATTATGTTCTTGTCATACGCATCTGGGGCCCATTTGGTGTACCCGAATATTTTCTATCCCCAAGTTCCTTTCCACATGAGTTTTACAACTGATTACACTTTACGATCTAGAGGAGGACATTTGTTCTATCATCCTAAATAAATAACCTCACACTGAAGATCTACAGTAAACTGAAAATAATCTCTGCTCCGAGGTCCAAAGCTTAGTAATTACAATTAGATTTTTTCTACATTTCCTACTTCTTATTCTGTGAAATCCTATGATCTGTTGCTGGAATATACATTTCGCTATATGTAGGATTTTTCTGTCTACCGTCTTTCTCCGAAAATAAGACCGGGTCTTATATTAATTGTAGTCACAAAAAACACACTAGGGCTTATTTTCAGGGTAGGGCTTATTTATTTATGGGGGGGGGGGGGGGGGCTGCAGGAGTGTGGAGGATGGGGGGCTGTGGGAGTGTGGAGTATGGGGGCTGTGGAAAGATGGGGGGCTGTAGCAGTGTGGAGGATGGGGGGCTGTGGAAGTGTGGAGGATGGGGGGCTGTATCAGTGGGGAGGATGCCGCACCCCCCCCCATCTTCCACACTGCTACAGCCCCCCATCCTCCCACAGCCCCCCCATCCTCCACACTCCTGCAGCCACCCCATCCACCACACTGCTACAGCCCCACATTCTCCCCTTCCCCCGTCATCCTCCACACTCCTACAGTGCCCCCCACCCCTCTGCCATGATAAACCAGCACTTCCCCATCTTCATAGCTTCCGCAACTGAAGCTGCAGCTCTTGGCAGCGGCGGGATCTCCTTCTACTGCTTACCGGTAGCAGCCGGGGCAGGGAAACGTCCGTGACGTCGGGCGTGCATACGCGCAGATGTTTTAAAGCGCCAGCGTCCCTTCATTTAACTTTCCAAGGGACCAGCCAAAGGGGGGAGGGAGGGGACCGGGGTCCCGCATTACTGGCGGCCGCGGTCCACCAGTTGAGTACCATAAGTCCAGCCCACCCCGATAATCCAGCTAGGGCTTATTTTCGGGGTAGGGTGTATTTTCGGGGAAACAGGGTAGTTGGAAACAGGGATTTCAACAGACTGATAACACATTATTAAAGAGTGAACAATAAAATAATTGAAAACAATGGTAAGCCTAGAGTAAAGAGATGCAGAACTTTTGATAGCACCAATCCTTCATTAAATTAAGACTGCATGGAAAAGAACCCCTGAGGTCCATCAAGCCTATGATTCTTGGATTCTTCATTGTTGGTGGTTAAATGAGTTATATCCAGCATTATAAAAACACAGCTGCTTTAGAAAAATTATAATAATAAAATAAAGTGCAATTAATGTCCACAGTTTGTGTGTGCTATTACCGCTCATTTACATTGAAGTGAATGGACCCAAGTTGTAATACCAAAAAAAACCTGGGGACAGGAGAGGTGCAGTTTTTGGAAGGAAGCAGCTTTGTTTTTCAAATCCTGGATACCCCTTTATCCACATCTGTGTATCGATGTTAGAGGCGTTCCCTGATTGGCTCTTCTCATCTAATTGGGATACTACATGTTCCAGGGAGCTTTTGACAATGACTGCAGGGTTTTAGTAACCAGACATATCATAGAGCTGAATGAAATAGGAAAATAAACCTTTCAAATAACATTTTTCTATCTTACAGTTTCAACTTATAAAAAAAACTAAATACAAAAAAAAAAAAAAATAGCTTTACTGATCTTGCACATATTTTAATAAAATTATATTTAAAGGTCACATGGTCTCCATGAACAGCCATGCAAGCTCTGCGGATTGTCTTATGTGCAGATATTTAATGCTTCTGTGGAAAAATACAGATGTGTATACAGCGGAGTACACCAAATGAGGCATACTGGGGATCAGCAGAGGCCTCTAAGGCCCTATTTCAGCTCTGTACAATGCAGAACAGTATGCATGCCCTTACACTCTTTTCAAACAAAAAAAGCTTAATTCTGAAGGATACCCATTACCATACAGCCATGCATTGTGGGAGCTGATGACAAAGTTAAGATGGTGGTAACATGGTGGTAAATCACTGGCTGCTCCAACGACAACCAAAAACATTTTGGAAGCAGCTACAGGAGTGTATGTGACTAGGGAAAACTGTTATTCAATGTAAATAGATTTAAAGGGGTATTCCAGGAAAAAAACTTTTTTTTATATATCAACTAGCTCCAGAAAGTTAAACAGATTTGTAAATTACTTCTATTAAAAAAAGCTTAATCCTTTCAGTACTTATGAGCTTCTGATGTTAAGGTTGTTCTTTTCTGTCTAAGTGCTCTCTGATGACACGTGTCTCAGGAAACGCCCAGTTTAGAAGATGTTTGCTTCTAAACTGGGCATTTCCAGAGACACGTCATCAGCCAGTTGATATATAAAAAAAAGTTTTTTCCTGGATAACCCCTTTAAATATTAAATTTAATTAACAGCATAATTACATTTTTAAATGTATGAAAATATTTCTATTACTTCAATGCAGTTGGGGGTTGGGTGACATAATAATCATCCCCCTTAATACAACGGTCTTAAAATTACTTGAGAAATGTGCAATTTTCTACTTTCTGTTCTGTGGGCTAAATTATATTTTAGTTTTCTGTATAATGTATTCATTTATGGCTCCTTTTATAATCACTATATAATAGGAGTGGATGAGGGGGGCAAGTGATGGGATAAGGTGGCTCTGTTTACATTTGTGAAACTTTGTTATGCAGCTTGGGCAAAGAGACCTATAATGGTGCATGCCAAAAAAGAAGAATCACATCAACTACAGTACAATTCCACCAATAAACCTACACATACATAGATGTCAGTTAACCAATTTCCAGTAAGAGGTCCATGTTCTCCAGGTCTTCAATGCCAAGGTTCCTAGGTGCTGATTTTTAAGCTTATAGGCACATTCCTGTTAATCTGCTAAGGAACTATTTAGTCCTATAATGGATTTTTGGATCATCACAGAAGAGTTGGCTCACGTGCCAACTATTGTAGATGGTGCTAGATAGCCACGTCTTTTCCTTCCAGAGTAGAGCTTTATGTACTTTTTCTCCCAGAAGGCATTGCATGCCCTTTAAGAATCCCAATGCCAACTTGGTGGCCTCCTAAAAAAGACAAGTTAACCCTCATACAAATAGTTATAGTCAGGGATCTATATTTCTATTTTTTATTTGTTAAATCTTTGGCCATAAACCAAGGGCCATTACTGCTTTTTTTAATTTATAAAAAAAAACTAATCGGGTAGATAGATTAGATATGACAGATCCAGTACAGCATTGTGACTTCTATTACGATCAAAAGTCAAGCCTTATATGTGAACACATGTATGTTAAGCACAGAGAGTAAACTTTATATAGTCTTCAAATCATTTTTTGTGATTAGTTTTTAATAGATTTTAGTGTTTTGGTTGCTGATTCTTACTGAAGTCCCAATGCTATGCTGGATCTGGTGCATTATGGACAACGGCGGAGCCTGATGGACCCTACTGACTTAACAGGGTTTTTTGACAGTATAACTATAATTCTTTTTCAAATCTGATGCAATCTGTAACTAATCCTTCGACACAGATGTAAACACTCCCTACATTGCATATTAATGGTTTCATTTACAAAATGTTATTTTACCAGTCTGGAAAAGGCACAAATCATGAAGAGCTGATGTGGGTACCAAAGTATCAACCTGCTATTTTTCCATACATTTAGCCTGATTTAATGAATTTACTAACTTGCTTGCTATTCATCTGCATCATTTATTATTAAACCTTTTGTCACTGTTGTGGAAGTGAAGCAGAAGACTTCGCCTAAATGCTTATTTGTATTATAGGCTACAAGGAATGCCATCTTCAGCAATGTGCTGTGTTGATAGACCCCTTCTGCAGATTTTTTTTTTGCATTTTATGTATTTTAAATAAACCATATTTACCATGTGTTCTAAAGAGTTACTTCAGGGAAATAAAAGTTATCTACGATCCACAGGATAGGGAATAAGTGTCTTATCACGGCGGGGGTAGGGGTCCTGGTTACTTACCCTTCTTCGACACGCTCCAATCTTCACCCTCAGAGACAAGCTTCAGTGGTGGCCCGCTCAGCCAATCACCAGCAGAGCTGGTCCCATCCTGGCCTGATGATTGGCTAAGTGGACCATTACACCAGAGCAAGATATCTCATGGCTCAATCTGTAACCCATTTTTTGTTCTCTCGAACATTTATCTGAGATAACAAAAGTATTTTATTTCCTTGTTAAGAAGTCACGAAGAGCTTGTTTGAGGGATAAGCACTAAATTGTATAACCTTGTAAGCCACTCAGCTGCAGAAGACAACTAGACCAACATTTTTAACTAAACCGAATTCTGAATGTTAATTTAATAAAAAACAAACTAAAATCCACTTAAAAAGGTCTGCAAAGGTGTCCATGGACCAAGATCAAATGTTGGGTCATCCCAAGATCAAAACATTTCCCCAATCCAGAGGATAGTTGATAACAAACTGATCAGTAGGGTGTGACTGCTGGGATCCCAACCCATCCAAGGAACAGAGGTTTATTGTCCCCTGAAGGAATGGAGGAGCAGCAGCATGCATGTGCGTTTCATTCATTCTCTGTGGGACCTCTGAACATTGAAGAGTCCAGAATCCCCATAGAGAATGAATGAAACACTGGCTGCGCATGCGTGCTGCCACTCAGTTCATTTCTTCTCCATTATTGGGATGAATGGAACAGTTTATTACCCCCTATTCTGTGGATAGGGTAAAACTTTTGATCTTGAGATAACCCCTTTAATCTCCAGTGAATGTAACATTGCTGAAAGTGGCTTGTTTCTTGTGGATGTGTGTCTGCCGGCACCCATCAGAGTCAGGTGCCAAGTGAAGATGTCCTTACTGCTGGATGAAATTGTGCTCTTTGCTGCTGCTTTTTTTTTTTTTTTTTTTTTTTTACTTTAGAGAACGTGGCAGTATTTACAGAGATAACCAGTGTACTGTAATTCATATATTAAAACAGATTCAAACAAACATTGCTGGCTGATGTGATGCTATATACTATCCACTGTATTTACATACTTCAGCAAAAATTCTGCTGTGGCAATTCCTCAAAAGGAAGCTGACTTAATGGGAGCATACTGTAGTAAATTGACAGTACAGACATACTGTAGTATATTGACAACATGACAAGATGACTTGTTTTGTTCACCTGTTCTATAAATCAGAGGAAGATGGCATTTCCCAAAACATGTCATTTTATGAACTTAATAAAGTTGCAGATGTTGGAATTTTAGTACTTTTATTTTTTTTTTTACCACTTATGGAGTTTTTCCTCTTTATGACCAGTCTCATATTTTTCGGTATCCATTGACTTTGTGACTAGGATTTATTTCTGTACCATTTGTATACAAATATATATTTTTAATATAGTAAAATGTAAGAAAAACATTAGAAAGAAAATAATACGTATGCCCTGCAATGTCCAAAAATAGCATATTTTTTCACCAATGCATTACTTATTTTGATAATTAAAGTGGAGTTCCGGAAAACTGGACATTTTGTGGGTCTACATTTCTCCTTAATTAGTATCTGTACTATTTTTGAGGCAGTCAATAAAGACCTTATTAAGACTTAAAGGGGTACTCCACAGAATTATTTTATCCCTCCATTCTTTCCGGGCTGCAAAAATAAAAACAACAAACTAACTCACCTTCTGCAGCTCCCCCTTCTTCCTGGTGCCCAGGCCCATTAAATCCCACTGCCACTCAGGACATCCCTGCAGGCTGGCGATCAGCTAAACACAGTGTTGTGTGTCGGGCCCCAGAAAGTGGAAGAGGATCGGGGCCCAAGATACAAAAGAGCAATATCAGCACACCAGGCGAGTAGCGGAAGGTGAGTTAAAGTTTTTCATTTTTATGTTTGTAGCACGGACAGAATAGAGGAATTAAAAACAATTCAGTGGAGTACCTCTTTATTAACAGGGACAGTAGATGGAAGCTGGCTGCACTACCTTCCAGGGTTTGACTCAAGTTTAACATTAAACAATGTTTAGGGCCCTATCTCACAAGCATACTCAAGAGAAGTATGGAAATCAATCCATTTTTTTCTGTGTAGACCATAACAGAACATGTCGCACAAGTAAAATAATCTATATGAAACCGTGAAAAGCTGTACCTACTAATACTGACTTATCTACAGGAACTTCCAGTTTTCAACCAATGATATATATGGTATTGCTGAGTCCATTCTGTAGGTGTAATATAGGGCAGCAGTGTAGGTCAGTCATCATATATTTAGAATTGTAGTGACCAGTACACCATCACCATCAGTGAGATGGGGTGTAAATAGGAATTTGCATCTATTAGGAATATTGTAACCAAACCCCTAAAATGTTACCTTTACAAATATGTCAAGTATCCTTGGATACACGTATACAATAATCCCTAAACTAAGAAAAGACAAATAAGTGATCTTGGTGTGGGTAGATGTGGTTTGTCCATTCAGTCACCACTTTCACCCTATTTGAGTTTATATCAATTGTTAAAGAACATATCATACATGCCCAGTGGTACAGAAAGCTAATCCAATTTAGGTATGACCAGATATATAGTATTCAACACATTTCACCATAGCTATTCAGGCCATGGTTCATCAGGGAGATAGTTAGATATGTAATACAAATATTCCAAAGCAGTACTAGAGAGACTTGTAGCTTTATCTCAGAGGGCTGTCCATTTGTGGTGACACTTAGAAGAGACCAGATAACCACATCTAGTACAATATAGTGATATACCTGTATACTTGTTGGGTACTAAGGAGGAAAAATGTACTACAACAATTAGATATCCTATAGAATGAAGGTCCCTGTTGACCCTTGATAGAATACTGGGCAGACTGGATGGGCCAAATGGTCTATGTTCCTGAGGGCTAGATGGCCCAAATCTCATCCTGATAATTATGCTCCAGAGGTCACAGCATAGAATCCAAATTCAAGCACATAATGTATAGGTATATACTGCATATGGACATCAATATAGAGCATAAGAGGAAATTCTGATATCGGCCATATGAGGAAATAGACCAAAGTGATAACGAGGACAAGTCTGGAACTCATCTACAGATGTCACAGCAAGCCATGCCAGCGTGCAGCTATATCAACACAGTGAGATAAAGCTACAAGTCTGTCTAGTACTGCTTTAGACTATTTTTGTTACATAGCTATCTTTCTGATGAACCATGGCCTGAATAGCTATAGTGAAACGTGTTGAATACTATATAGCTATGTTGAATACAGAGTTTTCGGTATCACAGAGAAAGTATGAGATGATCTGTAACAATTAATAGCGTGAAAGAGATGGCTGAATGTACAAACTTCCTCTATCCACACCAAGATCACTTATCTCTGAATTGTTTATGTTAGTCTGAGGATTATTGTGTATGTGTATCCAAGGATACTTTTACACATATTAGTAAAGGTTACATTTTAGGGGCTTGGTTGTTATTTTTTCAGTAATAATATATACTAGCTAAAAACTGCAGTGATGGTCTATGTGGATTTGACCTAGATCAACTTAACATTTGATTAGACTTGACATGGAATGTAGACTTGCTTAGTGTTAGTAACTCTGCAGTATACTGTTTCTATTAAAAAAGGAATGCCACCATGTCGGGATAGGCATGGTAATCTTAAAATGCTTGAAAAGCTTCCTTATACACAAACCCATGAAAACAGAGAATAACATTGGCTAATAAATGTTAGACTGCATAATATAATTTAGCAGTTTGTAAAGGAAACAAAAGTGTAAGGTACTGTAGCACTATCTCATTCAGGACAACGCTGCACTATCTTGCACTGCTGCTACAAATAGTACAGCGTTTTCAAGAACAAATTGGCTTGCAATGGAAGTACACACTGAAGAAGCTGCCACACTCACATAGGTGCCATGGTCTCTTCAGACAGCTGATAATGGTTTACCTTGAGGATAAACTATCAAAGGCTGGATAGTCCCTTTAACCCCTTAAAGACCAAGCCGATTTATTTTTTGCATTTTTGTTTTTTCCTCCTCGCCTTCTAAAATGCATAACTCTTTTATATTTCCATCCACAGACCCAAAACCCCCCCAAAAATTTTTTTTACTAAAAAAATTTAAATGCAAACCACAATTATGCAAATTTTTTAGAGTTTTGTTTTCACACTGTACACTTTATGGTAAAAATGACATGGGTCAATACGATTAAAAGGACACCCATCTTTACATACTTTTCTATTATTGTACTACTTTTAAAAAATATCAAACTTTAAAAAAATGGTCCTATTTTGACCACCTATAACTTTCTCATTTTGCCATATACGTGGCTGTATGAGGGCTCACTTTTTGTGCCATGATCTGTACTTTTTATCAATACCACATTTGCGTATATGAAACTTTTAAAAGACATTTTAGCAATTATTTATTTGAATAAAATGTGCCAAAAAAAGCTGCAATTTAGGAAAAAAAATGTTTTTTACGTCTAGGCCGTTCACCATACGGGATCATTAACATTTTATTTTGATAGTTCGAACAGTTACTCACGTGGTGATACCGAATATGTTTATTATTATTATTATTATTATTTATTTTTACGCTTTTTGGGGGTAAAATGGGAAAAAGGGACAAATTAAATTTTTATTGGGGGAGGGGATTTTTTACTTTTTTTTTTTACTTAAAAAAAAAAATACTCTGATTTTTTAACGCAGATGCTGTGATCTGTATTGATCACGGCATCTGAGGAGTTAATGGTGGACATGAGCGCGATCGCTGATGTCTGCCATTACCGGCGGGTCCCCGGCTGCTATCAGCTGGGGCACCTACTGGCAAAATGTGCAATTTACAACCCGTCCATTCATAACACACCAGCCACCCATTCATACTACATTACACTTTATACAATCCTTCCTGTTCCCATTAACCTAGTTGCCCATATAAGGTATCCACTTGACCAAGTTCCCAGGGTTCAAACACTTTCTTAATTACCAATTTTTTGCTTATCTTTATTTTCAGGTTTCTTGATGATTACAAGCCTGCTGTCCTGAAACAAATAACATTGAAGCCTTGCATGGGGTGCACTTTGTATCGGGTGTTCACCCAACTCAGTAACTATGGTTCTCATTTTATATCTCTCTGTTTATAAATAATTCCTACTCTGGGTGTGCTTAGTATTATAGCATATACACCAGGAATTTTTGCTAAAAAGGTCCCCTGATGATACCACATCACTGTGGTTGAAACGCGTTGGGTATACATTGAAGCATTAATTAGGATTTATTTCTCTGGTAAATCCACATGGCTATGTGGTAACTATCCAGAAAATCCACATTGCTCTGTGGTTACTTCCTTACACCTTAAATATTATTTGGTGTCGGATTTATTTTTGAGCACTTTATGTTACTCTGGTGGCTTTTAAAAGAAATCATATTAAAAGCTAAGTTTTATGGAGTTCCCTCCTATCAGCACAATTTTTGTTGTTGATTATTATTAGTTTGATCTTCCAGGAATCTTTAGGCTGCATGCAGGCCATTTACATTGACATTAGCAGTATTTGAAATGAATTACCAATTGACCCACATATGTCTATCACAAGTAAAGAATAACAACAATATTAATTCTCAGTCCGGAATTTTAACCCACACCAGGGTCTCCCATCCATGATACTACCAGGACCCTGATGTTTACCTTTCTGGGAAAAAAATCACAATGTTATAGACCCAGTCTATTCATTCCTATACACCAAATAGGACCTGTACAACAGACCCTGGAGGCTGATGTCACACTCAATGGTCTTCAAACCCTCCAAAATTCTAATGTTTAATGTGTTAATGTATTCATGTAAGTGTGTATATATAAGATGCTTTACCTATACACTGTAACCTGAACCTGAGGAAGGAGGGCGTTCCTCCGAAACTCGTAGTCCAACCCTGTATGTCACTTTTTATGTGTATTAAAGGGGTTATCGACCATAAGGTGATTTTAGTATGTACCTGGCAGACAGTAATGGACATGCTTAGGAAGGATCTGTGCTTGTCTTGGGGCTAAATGGCTATGTTGTGAGATTACCTTAACACTGTGGCTAGCTGTTTGTGAACTGGAATTTCCTGTTTGACCTTTCTTTTTTTTTTTTTTTTACTACAAATCCCGCAATTCCATCTTTCTCCCTCCCACACATCAGCCTCAGCCACCCATCTAAACATAAATGAGCTGCATCCATTCAAATCAGTGTGGTTTTCAATCAGGGTGCCTACAGCTGTTGCAGATTGATCTCTCTCCCACCAAGCGATCCCTCCACCCATTGAAGCAGACAGGCTCCCTGTCATCAGCTGACTAGTGAGTCAGGTCTCTGTCGCATTGCAAGCTTGGAAAAATCCAAGACAACAGTAATTTTGTATACTGGTAAAAATAAATATTGGAGTGAAAATCACAGAAGAATTGTGAGAAAACCGTCACACACAGGTACAGACACTATATCATGAACTACACTAACTTTACAGCCCCTGTAGCATAGTCAAAAAAAAAAAATCCTGGAATACCCCTTTAATAAAAAGTAATACTATTCTACACCCGACTCCTGTGTCATCACCCCGGTGTAGCAATACAGTGCCGAAGTCGGATCTTCACTGGAAGGTAAAGGAAACCTATGCCAGGATTCCCACCTCCCACATCTGTATTCTTCACAGTCTTTGATGGGACCGACGGCCAGCTGCTCCCGACACACCAGCAACCAGGGACCTGCCCAAAACGATTATCAGTGTTGTGCCTGTAAATTAGCGCAACCTGCAAAGGTGAGCAGGTCCTTTACTTCTATATTCTACTCTCTGCAAATACCGCTGATAACCGGCTCTATAAAGCACCATCTCTATCTTGTTTTTTCTCCTATATCTCCTATAGCACTGTATTGATCAGTGTTATCGGTGCTCTGCTACTCCAGCCTGAATCTCAGGCATGGAGCAGCAGAGCGACGTTCGGATGGCGGGAGACCAGGTAAGAAGCCTCCCGCTGTCCTCTCAGCTGTTTGGGATGCCGCAATTTCACCGCGGCTGCCCGAACAGCCTACTGAGCTAACCGGCAATGCTTTTCTCCCGTCAACATTGATCATGGGGTCTAAAGGGTTAATACCGGACATCAGCTCGATCGGTGATGTCCGGTATTAGCCGCGGGTCCTGGCTACTGATAGCAACCGGGACCTGCCGAGTATGAAGCGCTCAGCTCCTGAGTGCGCTTCACATAATGGGAGCCGTCCACGAGCGTAAATATACGCTCGTGGTCATTAAGGGGTTAAATACTTACAGAGCAATTTACAAAGTTACTTAACATTAACTATATTTTAACTGCAGAGTACTAGAGTTACCCTTTAGATTGTATCTAAACTCAATGATCTTAGAGGGACCCTTAGCCAAGGTTTATACCTGATGATGTACAGTACTAAAAAATGTTAGGCGGCCAATGAGACAATTGTTAATTGCAATAAATTATTTGTGTGATCCAGTGCACTTTGTAAAAGAATTCTTCAATGGGGCCAAACAACTTTTAACCATTGCAAACAGAAGAGTTTTACTGTGTTCTAATACTAGTTGCGGCCTATGGTTACTTGGTTATTAACCTACTAGTATTTATTTCAAATTACATTTGTTCTTGATTTCCTGGATAGACTAAAGTGAACCAAACATGTCTAGATAGCTACTGGATTATTTTCATTTCTTCTTGCTGGATTTAGCTGACAGGTCTAATCCATTCACATACTTCCGAGGAATCTTAAAATGTTCTAAAAAAAAATAAATAGAAGGCATTTCTGAATACATGTTTAACACAGGAAAGGCTACATGTCAACAATATTTACACATTGAACAACTACCGTATTTATGCTAATACAAAGTATATTTTATTGATTTAACCTGTGACCCTTTTCTATAAGTTTGCCTTGAGCTATACAATGTGCTGAAGAGACAAAACGACTCTTATAATGACAAAATAAATATCACAGAATAAAATTAAAACCAAAAAGATACACTTTACTAAAGGAGCAGTAAGCAATGTTACACAGCTAGACATTTCCTCTACCTAGTGCTGTTGGGGGTATGTGTATGAGAGCATGTAATGGAAAAACATGCATATGTTATACAGCTACCAAAAGTCATGTTTGTTACTTTAATGGTCACTTTCATTTTAAACAACTTCCCTTCATTTGTTGTAATTCCTAACATATTTGTAAATCACTTAATTTACCAAAAATGACTCCTTACCTCAGAAAAAAGCCCTACTGACTGGATATCTCACATACCTGCAAAGTGTTGTCCACTGCCTGTTAGGGGAAATCTACTGTATCTCTAATAACAGAGAGACCTAAACCAAACACAAGACTATGTATGCAATCTAAATTTATCTTTAGAGGGTCCATGCTGTGCCTGAGAGGTAAAATCGTTCTGAGCAGCTCTCTCATGTCTCTTGTGTTTCTCTATCTACAGAGTGCTGCCTCCCTCTCTTTCCCTTCCTTTAGCTTGTCACTAGCTGAGTACCTGGCGCTGCCCATTTTTTCCTACCTTATCCTTGTGGGGGAGGAAAAGCAACAAAGGAGGAATCTTCTGTCCTCACATCTTATCCTTAAATTCTGACCCCATATCCCCTCATATACCGACCCCAAATCCCCTCCTCATATTCCCATCTCATATTCTGTCCTCATATTTTGTCCCCATATCGCGACCTCATATCCCGTCCCCATATCCCATCCTCATAACCTGTCCCAATATCCTGTCCTCATATCTAATCCTAATTTCTAATCCTTATATCCCGTCCTCAGGTGTGGTTGAGTTGTTGCAAAGATATTGTAAGATGAAAATAAAAGGGGTGTGGCTTAAAGGGTGGTCATAGCTTTGCAAGATGGGACATGGCATGTGTGGAGGGTGTATCTTTCCAGCCGGACTGACGCATTCACCAGGAGATGCAGAGCGGAGCTGGTGGAGCCGGCACCAGAAGTCCTATATACTTGCAGGGGATTTGAAACAAAAACCTCATCCTTCACATATGGTGGTAGGCTAGGGATTAACTTAACTATTATATATTTTTATTAGACATATAAGTAACATGTGACCAAGTATTAGCGAACATACATTTCCCATAGATGTGCATTGGACTTTAAACAAAAACCCCGACCCTCACAAATGAGAGTAGGTTAGGGTTAAATGAACTATACTATCGTTTTAGTGGACATATAAGTAACATGTGACCAAGTATTATCGAAATATCTCCAGGTGTTTGAAAGTTATGCCGTAACAAATATTTCCCATAGACTTGCATGGGACTTCAAACAAAAACCCTGACTCTCGCAAATGGGGGGTGGGTAAGGGTTAGATGATCTATCCTATGTTTGCTGCTGGCATATAAGTAACATTTGTACCAAAAATCATGTTAATATCTTTAGCTGTTTGGAAGTGATGCTGGAACATACACACATTGGCCCAGATTTATCAAACTGTGTGAGAGAAAAAATTGAGTGATTTTCCCCCAGCAACCAATCACAGCTCAGGTAACTAGCTGAGGTAAACTGAAAGCTGAGCTGTCATTGGTTCTTCTGGGAAAATCTCTCTATTTTTTCTCTCACACAGTTTGATAAATCTGGGCCATTGAGTTTTATATATTGTATATAGATTATTATCAGAAGTAGCAGTTCACTATTTAAAGGAGAAGTATCATGCAAAAAAACGTATCCCCTACAAAAAGGAGATAGAGATACAGGGGGGGTGCCGGCCGCCACTTTACGTGGAGGTCGACATTTCCCCTTCCCGGAGAGTGCCAGGGTCCCATACAGGAAATCGCGGTCTAAAACTTATTTCCTATCCTTTTTTGCATGATGTATCTCTTTTTAAATGGGCACTGTCAGAGTCATAAAACTTTTTATATGTTGTTACAGATGAAAATTAAAGACCATTTTTAATATGGCAGTAAAATTTCTTTATATATATTTAATAAAGAAAATGGCTACTGAAAATCCCACCTCTAGGGGTCCCCATACCTACTGGGACAGTAACCAGTCCTGCAGTAGCATCAGCTTCTCCATGGGTCATGAACAAGAGATGACTCATGGACACGAGATGACTCATGGACACGAGATGACTCATGGACACGAGATGACTCATGGACACGAGATGACTCATGGACACGAGATGACTCATGGACACGAGATGACTCATGGACACGAGATGACTCATGGACACGAGATGACTCATGGACACGAGATGACTCATGGACACGAGATGACTCATGGACACGAGATGACTCATGGACACGAGATGACTCATGGACACGAGATGACTCATGGACACGAGATGACTCATGGACAAGACTGCATGAGTAGAGACTCCAATCAGCTCCCACCACCACAAGGGAGGGACATGGCCCCTTCCCTGAGAGGATTTCTAACACTGTAAGCTAATGAAAATAGGGATTTTTATAATAAATAAAGATGATAGAGGCATAAAAATTAGATGTATATGGTCAGGACTAGGTACTGAATAACAGAGTTTTTCTGTGGGATCTGACAGGTTTGCTTCAAGACTACAGGATTTTGTGGATGTCACCCCTCCCTTGCTGTGATCTTTGCTGCTCACACAGCACCTGGAATCAATAACCCGCTTCTCCCACCATATGTAACTTATAGCAGTGTACTGTATAAATCAACCCCTTGCACACTGCCAAACTGGTCAATTCAGTGCACCTTCTCCAGCACTATGTCATGGCATAGTGACAAGAAACAGACACTCTCCTTTCATTGGCCATAGGGGCAGCACGGTGGCTCAGTGGTTAGCACTATTGCCTTGCAGCCAAGAACAACATCTGCAATGAGTTCGTATCTTTTCCCCATTTTTGCATTGGTTTTCTCTGGGTACTCCAGTTTCCTACCCCCAAAAAATGATAATTGAATTTAGATTGCGAGCCCCAGTGGGGACAGAGACCAATTTGAGTGTACACCATGGTGGAATCTGTGTGCACTATATAAAATAAAGAATTATTATTATAGTTTACTGCTGGAAAACAGCCCATCTCTGGTCCCGTCCCCTGAAATGGAGAGAATGAAAAATAGCTGTGCACTACAGAGGGGGTACTCCTGTGGAAAACAAAAACACAAAATAATGACTATATAAAGGGAACCTAAAACTTATCTTTTAATGTGCACATATGGATAAAAAATAATGTGCACATTAAAAGTTAAGTTTTAGGTTCCCTTTATATAGTCATTATTTTGTGATTTATTTACTTGGGAGACCAACACACTATATACTTTTTCAGTAATAATACTCCTGTGGAAAACATTTTTTTTAATTTTTTTTAATGAACTGGTGCCAGAAAGTTAAACAAATTTGTAAATTATTAAACAACAAAAAACGAGGTCTCAAATGGCTGGAGGTGCTCAACCCCAAATGCAGTTGTGCATTTATACTGGGGGAGCAGATCCTGCCCTTGTAGTCCGTTGCTAGGGGCGATCCCCAGCATAAAAATGCATACAATGGAGGATGCCTGCAGCGGACTACAAGTGCCACAATAGAATCCTACACCATATAGACTGTGTGGATGTGTAACAATTAGAATAATACAATACAGAAATTTAGGTGCACTACTGTGGTAGATGTATACAATGACATTGGCTATCCCTCAACACTGATGTTAAAATTGAGACATTCGCACAGGTAGGTTAGCGTTAGGTCCCGTGCCATTTGAGAAACCTTGGCGTTGGTGTGCGGGCTCTCGTGTGTCCTTCATATAAGGATATACTGGCGAATGTCTCAATTTTAACATCAGTGTTGAGGGATAGCCAATGTCATTGTATACATCTACCACAGTAGTGCAACTAAATTCCTGTATTGTATTATTCTAATTGTTACACATCCACACCGTTTATCTGGTGTAGGATTCTATTGTGGCACTTTTAGTCCACTGCAGGCATCCTCCATTGTATGCATTTTTATGCTGGGGATCGCTCTTAGCAACGGACTACAAGGGCAGGATCTGCTCTCCCAGTATAAATGCACAACTGCATTTGGGGTTGAGCACTTCCAGCCATTTGAGACCACATTTTTGTTGTTGTTTAAAAATTTATACTTGGAGGTGTGTAAACTCCATATGTTAATGCGCCTTGAACATTTTCCAGGCAGCATTAAGGTTGCACCTGTGAGGCCATGCACCTATATCAGCCAACTTGGGTGGGGCTTGTAGCCTCTCTCCCTCCTCCCATTGTATGTGTACTCAGTCACGCTGGAGGTAACTGGGAGCAGGCAGCATGTCAGCCTAGTGCTGCTGTAATTGCCCACTGGCCCCTGGTTTTTGCTTATTACGTACAGGTAGGTTAGCGTTAGGTCCCGTGCCATTTGAGAAACCTTGGCGTTGGTGTGCGGGCTCTGGTGTGTCCTTCATATAAGGATACACTGGCGAATGTCTCAATTTTAACATCAGTGTTGAGGGATAGCCAATGTCATTGTATACATCTACCACAGTAGTGCACCTAAATTTCTGTATTAGATTTGTAAATTACTTCTATTTAAAAATTTTAATCCTTCCAGTATTTATTAGCAGCTGTATGCCACAGAGGAAATTATTTTCTTTTTAAATGTATTTTTTGTCTTGTCCACAGTGCTCTCTGCTGACACCTCTGTCCGTGTCAGGAATTGTTCAGAGCAGCACAGGTTTGCTATGGGGATTTTCTCCTGCTCTGAACAGTTCCTGATACGGGCATCAAGTGTCAGCAGAGAGCACTGTGGACAAGACAAAAAATAAATTAAAAAAGAAAAGTAGCATACAGCTGCTAATAAGTACTGATAGGATAAAGATTTTTTAACAGAAGTAATTTACGAATCTGTTTAACTTTCTTACACCAGTTGATTAAAAAAAATGTTTTCCACAGGAGTACACCTTTAACCCCTTCATGACCCAGCCCATTTTCACCTTCAGGACCTGGGCATTTTTTGAAAATCTGACCACTGTTACTTTAAACATTAATAACTCTGGAATGCTTTTACTTATCATTCTGATTCCAAGATTCTTTTTTCGTGACATATTCTACTTTATGTTATTGGTAAAATTTCACTGATATCTGCATCCTTTCTTGATAAAAAAATCTAAAAATTTCATGAAAATTTTGAAAATTTTGTATTTCTCTAACTTTGAAACTCTCTGCTTGTAAGGAAAATGGATATTCCAAATTAATTACATATTGATTCACATATACAATATGTCTACTTTATGTTTGCATCAAAATATTGACAAGTTTTTACTTTTGGAAGACACCAGAGGGCTTCAAAGTTCCGCAGCAATTTTCCAATTTTTCTCAAGATTTTCTAAATCGTACTTTTTCAGGGACCAGTTCAGGTTTGAAGTGGATTTGAAGGGTCTTCATATTAGAAATACCCCACAAATGACTCCATTATAAAAACTGCACCCCCCAAAGTATTCAAAATGACATTCAGTAAGTGTTTTAACCCTTTAGGTGTTTCACAGGAATAGCAGCAAAGTGAAGGAGAAAATTCTAAATCTTCATTTTTTACACTCGCATGTTCTTGTAGACCCAATTTTTGAATTTTTACAAGGGGTAAAAGGATAGAAATCACCCTAAAATTTGTAACCCAATTTCTCTTGAGTAAGGAAATACCTCCTATGTGTATGTCAAGTGTTCGGCGGGCGCAGTAGAGGGCTCAGAAGGGAAGGAGCGACAATGGGATTTTGGAGAGTGAGTTTTTGGGGGGGCATGTCCCATTTAGGAAGCCCCTATGGTGCCAGAATAGTGGACCCCCCCCACATGTGACCCCATTTTGGAAACTAAACCCTTCATGGAATTTAATAAGGGGTGCAGTGAGCATTTACACCCCACTGGCGTTTGACAGATATTTGAAACAGTGGACTGTGCAAATGAAAAATTTTATTTTTCATTTTCACAGACCACTGTTCCAAAAATCTGTCATACACCAGTGGGGGGTAAATGCTCACTGCACCACTTATTAAATTCCATGAGGGGTGTAGTTTCCAAAATGGGGTCACATATGGATATTTATTGTTTTGCGTTTATGTCAGAACTGCTGTAACAATCAGCCACCCCTGTGCAAATCACCTCAAATGTACATGATGCACTCTCCCTTCTGAGCTTTGTTGTGCGCCCCCAGAGCACTTTGCGCCCACATATGGGGTATCTCCGTAGTCGGGGGAAATTGCATTACAAATTTTGAGGGTCTTTTTTCCCTTTTACCTCTTGTGAAAATGAAAAGTATAGGGCAACACCAGCATGTCAGTGTAAAAAATTAAATTTTTATACACTAACATGCTGGTGTAGACCCCAACTTCACCTTTTCATAAGGGGTTAAAGAAGAAAAAGCCCCCCAAAATTTGTAGGGCAATTTCTCCCGAGTACGGAGATACACCATATGTGTCCCAAAACTGTTGCCCTGAGATACGACAGGGCTCCAAAGTGAGAGAGCGCCATACGCATTTGAGGCCTAAATTAGGGATTTGCATAGGGGTATTCTATGCCAATGATTCCCAAACAGGGTGCCTCCAGCTGTTGCAAAACTCCTAGCATGCCTGGACAGTCAATGGCTGTCCGGCAATACTGGGAGTTGTTGTTTTGCAACAGCTGGAGGCTCCGTTTTGGAAACAGTAGCGTACCAGACGTTTTTCATTTTTTTGGGGGGAGGGGGGCTGTGTAGGGGTATGGGTATGTGTATATGTAGTGTTTTTTACTTTTTATTTTAGGTTAGTGTAAGTGTAGTGTAGTGTTTTTAGGGTACAGTCACATGGGCAGAGGTTCACAGCAAGTTTGCAGCTGGGAGTTTGAGCTGCAGCGCAAAATTTGCGCCATCTCAAACTTGCAGCACTCACTGTAAACCTCCGCCCATGTGAGTGTACCCTGTACATTCCAATTGGGGGGAGGGGGCAAACATCCCGCTGTTGCAAATTCCGAGCATGTCCTTTGGCTGTCCGTGCATGCTGGGAGTTGTAGTTTTGCAACAGCTGGAGGCACACTGGTTTGGAAACACTAAGTTAAGTAATACACTTTCAAGTGTTTTGCAACCAAACTTAGTGTATCCAAACCAGTGTGCCTCCAGCTGTTGCAAAACTACAACTCCCAGCATGCATGGTCTGTCAGTGCATGCTGAGTGTTATAGTTTTGCAACAATTGCAACAGCTGGAGGCACTGAGGTAGAAAACGGACAATGTTTCCCAACTAGTGTGCCTCCAGTTGTTGCAAAACTACAACTCCCAGCATGCCCAGGCATGCTGGAAGTTGTAGTTCGGCAATATCTGAAGGATCAGATGTTGCCGAACTACAACTTCCAGCATGCTTGGGCAGTCTGCAACTCCCAAGCATGCACAGAAAGCCAAAGGCTGTCTGGGCAAGCTGGGAGTTGCAGTTTTGAAACTCTCAGAGGCAGCGGTGAGATCGCTTTACGGCGATCTCACTGCAGCCAATGAAGATGCCGCCCTGCTGCCGGAAACTCATCGCCGGGACGCACCACCGCCGGGACCGCCTGGAGGACGCCGCTCGCGCCGGGACCGCTCTGGACACCGCATGGCCGGGTAAGTGACGCCGGGGGACGGGTAAGGGACACTTAGCAGAGCGGTGTGTGTCCCGATCCCCGTGATCGGGACTCACACACCGCGCTGCTAAGTATTCTGATAGCGAAACGCTGCTATCAAGCTAGTCAGATTTGAATAGCTGATAGCAGCGATCGCTGGGGGGGTTGGGGGATGAAAGCCCCCGTGGTCGCATGGTAAGATGGCTGGTTATCAGTGATAGCCACCATCTTACCGGGCGCTGCGGAATGCCGCGAGTAGCGGCAAAAATTTTCATGACGTACCTGTATGTCATGGGTCGGGAACACCTTCCCACTCATGACGTACAGGTATGTCATAGGTCGGTAAGGGGTTAAGGGTTTATGTAACAAAAGCAGACAGTTTTTTTTAAATGCTTTTAAAACATACAGGTGGTTGAATCTAATCACAGAGGATCCATTTAAACAGCATCATAAAAATAAAAAAAATATGTTGACAATGGTCCATGCTTAGAGCGATTGTCCTAACATCTACCATTTACAATGCTTGTAGACAATAAATACACTACTGATAGTTTACATTGAACAGAAAATAACTTATTTATAACTTATTTTCCTGGTAATTCATACAAACATTGTGTGGCTATATTACTTACCTAGCAGCAACTTGCCAGCGTGTGATACCTGGTTACCCTGAATCTGCACTTGGACTTTGTCTTTTGCTCCTGGAAGTGCTGTGCAGGTGGCACTGGCCTGAACTTTTTGTTGTAACAAGCTTGCAAATGACAAGGGATCTAGGCCATACAACTCCAGGTTCTTGATCATTGTTACCTGTGTAAAACAGTTGGCTTCTATATTAAAATGTGTTCAAATAAGGATGAAAAGTAATTTCTACATTAAGGCAAAAACTAAAAATTCTGCAAAGTATTACTTGCCTGAATAGCCATGACTAAGGTGTGTACACTTTTTATATAATAATAAATATTTATTGAAGCATAAATGGGCACTGTCAGAAACAAAATATTTTTATATATTGTACATCTTAGCAAAACATTAACCTTTCTAATATGCTTCATAAGAAAATTATATTTCCTTTTTATAGAAATTATGGCTTATAAAATCGTGGCTTTGTCAAAGCTAAAGCACAGACATGGACAAAGTCCAATAAGTGAGGGTGGGATAGCACTCCTCTGTGTCTGATAGGACAGGAGAGACCATAGAGGAGTCCTTTCAGACAGGAGAGAGCACAGAGGAGTCCTATCAGACAGGAGAGAGCACAGAGGAGTCCTATCAGACAGGAGAGAGCACAGAGGAGTGCTATCAGACAGGAGAGAGCACAAGGGAGTGCTATCAGACAGGAGAGAGCACAGAGGAGTACTATCAGGCAGGAGAGAGCAGAGAGGAGTACTATCAGACAGGAGAGAGCAGAGAGGAGTCCTATCAGACAGGAGAGAGCACAGAGGAGTACTATCAGACAGGAGAGCACAGAGGAGTGCTATCAGACAGGAGAGAGCACAGAGGAGTGCAATCAGACAGTAGAGAGCACAGAGGGGTACTATCAAAGAGGAGAGAGCACAGAGGAGTGCTATCAGACAGGAGAGAGCACAGAGGAGTCCTATCAGACAGGAGATTGCACAGAGGAGTGCTATCAGACAGGAGAGAGCACAGAGGAATCCTATCAGACAGGAGAGTGCACAGAGGAGTGCTATCAGACAGGAGAGAGCACAGATGAGTGCTATCAGACAGGAGAGAGCACAGAGGAGTGCAATCAGACAGGAGAGAGCACATAGGAGTGCAATCAGACAGGAGAGAGCACAGAGGAGTGCAATCAGACAGGAGAGAGCACATAGGAGTGCAATCAGACAGGAGAGAGCACAGAGGAGCGGAATCAGACAGGAGAGAGCATAGAGGAGTGAAATCAGACAGGAGAGAGCACATAGGAGTCCTATCAGACAGGAGAGAACACAGAGGAGTCCTTTCAGACAGGAGAGAGCATAGAGGAGTCCTATCAGGCAGGAGAGAGCAAAGAGGAGTGCTATCAGACAGGAGAGAGCACAGAGGAGTGATATCAGACAGGAGAGTGCACAGAGGAGTGCTATAAGACAGGAGAGAGCACAGAGGAGTCCTATCAGACACAAGAGAGCACAGAGGAGTGCTATCAGACAGGAGAGAGCACAGAGGAGTCCTATCAGACAAGAGAGAGCACAGAGGAGTGCTATCAGACAGGAGAGAGCACAGATGAGTCCTATCAGACAGGAGAGAGCACAGAGGAGTCCTATCAGACAAGAGAGAGCACAGAGGAGTGCTATCAGACAGGAGAGAGCACAGAGGAGTGCTATCAGACAGGAGAGAGCACAGAGGAGTGCTATCAGACAGGAGAGAGCACAGAGGAGTCCTATCAGACAGGAGAGAGCACAGAGGTATGCAATCAGACAGGAGAGAGCACAGAGGAGTCCTATCAGACAGGAGAGAGCACAGAGGAGTGCTATCAGATGGGAGAGAGCACAGACAGGAGAGAGCACAGAGGAGTGCTGTCAGACAGGAGAGAGCACAGAGGAGTGCTATCAGACAGGAGAGAGCAGAGAGGAGTGCTATCAGACAGGAGAGAGCACAGAGGAGTGCTGTCAGACAGGAGAGAGCACAGAGGAGTGCTATCAGACAGGAGAGAGCACAGAGGAGTGCTATCAGACAGGAGAGAGCACAGAGGAGTGCTATCAGACAGGAGAGAGCACAGAGGAGTGCTATGCCACCCTCACTTACTGGACTTTGCCCATGTCTGTGCTTCAGCTTGGACAAACCCATAATTTCTATAAAAAGGAAATAACATTTTCTTATGAAGTATATTAGAAAACCTTTTAGTAAGATGTACAACACATAAAAAGTTTTTGAATCTGACAGTGCCCATTTAAAGGGGGTACTCCGGCGGACATATTTTTTTCTTAAATCAACTGGCACCAGAATGTAAAACATATTTGTAAAGTACTTACCAGCTGATGTATGTTTCAGAGGAAGTTGTGTAGTTCTTTCCTGTCTGACCACAGTGCTCTCTGCTGACATCTCTGTCTGTGTCAGGAGCTGTCCAGAGTAGGAGCAACAGTTCCTGACATGGACAGAGGTGTCAGCAGAGAGCACTGTGGTCAGACAGAAAATAACTACTAAACTTCCTATACAGTAGCTGATAAGTACTGGAAGGGTTAAGATTTTTATATAGAAGTAATTTACAAATCGTTTTAACATTCTGGCACCAGTTAATTTTGAAGAAAAAAAAATTTTTTTCGACCAGAGTACCCCTTTAAGTACTATTAAGAAATACAGACACTTGTGAAATTACCTTGGATATGTCAAATGCTGAGATTGGAAAACCTCCAACAGGGGAGTCCCCCCCCGGAGTCCAAACCCTCCCCCCACCACCACCACCCAAACTGTCGATTTAAATAGGCACTATGAAATGTATAGAGTGTTCCTGTCATTTCAACAAATTTATGACATGTCAGAAGTTGTGATTGGTTGTGGTCCAGGTGCTGAGACCCCTATCCCCCACTAGAATGAAAGGGAAACAGTGCTTGGCTAAGTGCCCCTTTGTTTCTACTAGTATACAGATTTAGTGAAAGCCTTTGAGCCTATGCTTACTACTATCAGAGGAAAGCATTGTTATCAAAGGATCCGTCTAACAAGGGACTGTCCAAAGTGGAGAACCCCTTTAACACATTGCCTCACAGGAACATTTTGAACTACCCTAAGACAAATATAAAGGGACTGTCACTCAAGGGTAGTGATACCTGGTAAACATGGGTAATGAGTAATAGGAATTTGTTCCAGCATTGATTCAGTGTCAGACATTTCCCTTTAGTGTGCATTCGATCAGAATGCACACTTTTATTTCTATTACACACTGGATTCAGAGATAAACTTAGCGATCTAGTTAGAGTCAAGCAGTAGTAGCAAACAATACATGGTCTGCCATATAAGTAAAGTTACAATGTAATTCACCTTTTTGTTTGAAGACCTTTGTGCCACGCTGATGTCAATGGGTTCAATGTTTCCTTTCCGAATAACAGGAGAGCACCCTGGAAAGGTCACTTGTTGTGAATGCTGCATCCTTTCTAAACACCTGGGTAGAAGGGGTTGACAAGACAGAGCATAACGTTTGGTTTCCAGTTAACTTAATTCCTAGTATACGTAAACCATTAAAGAGGCTCTAGGTTTATACTGCTCTATTATCACTTACATTGTTTTGTGCAGCCATTTCCGATATCCTCATTGATATCAAGGACACAGTGAGCAGGGTGTAGTCCTCTGCATTAGGTGCACATGCTCCTTATTCCTCAATATTCATGAAGGCCCGCTCCCTCCACCCTTCAACCGCTCACTGGCAGTTGTATGACTAGATTGTGTCTATATACTGTAAATAGACAGATGCTGTCAATCGAGGCTAATGGGTGAAGAAAAAAGTGTGGCATGACACTGATTTTAGTGGATATCTGTAGAACTGAGTGTAGTGATATATTGAGTGAAGTGATACATTGTCCTATTCAGTGTCTCTGTCACTAAGTTATGTTGCATAAGCCTAGTGAAAGATTCCCTTTAAGATACTCAAATACTCTTTAGTTGAAAAGGTAAGAATTTTTCCAGATTTAATTTGCAGTAATTACATGCAACCACTAAATACCTTAATTTAAACCTAAAGATTAGCAACATATTCTTCAGAATGGTATATTTGACAAAGAAGAAAAGAAATCCCATTTTTTTCTTCTTCTTACCTATTGAGATAGCAGAGGCCCAAGACCTAACTGCTAATGCACATTGGCTGCTTTCCCAATGTGAATAAAAGTTAACTGGAGGCCGGAATAGTGGATAACAAGCTGATTGGGGAAAGTCCAACCGCTGGGACACCCACTAATCTGGAGAATGGAGGAATTGTAGGCTCCTGAAAATGGACTGCCTTGCCCGTGCCCGGCCAGGCCTCTATTCATTCTAAATGGGGCTTATAAAATACTAAACTACCAAATTATCAGGTTACCACATGTAAATCTGCTATAAGCAGTTCATTCTGAAGTATACCTTGTGACTAGATCCTCCCATTTGAGAATAGTGATGTCATTCTGTTCCCTTTTATCCAGCAAACAGTCGCATATTATAGGGTTAACTGTGACAAAGCTGCAGGAGGAAAGTGGAAACTGATTAAAAGTACAGTACAGAAAAAGAAAACTTGCTGGCAAACACTACTAGGGAAACAAAACAGAAGCTATGTGAACCAACTAAAAACTCAGCAAAAATAAAAATGTGCCATATTCTGCTATGGCAGTCACACCCATAGACCATTAACGGGGTTGTGCGCTGCCCTGACTTTCGGAGCTCCGCTCACAGCATCCGGAATTTCATTACTCCGAATGCTGTGTGCGGGCCTCCGTGTTCGCGGCCGCCCCTCGTGACGTCTCGCCCGCCCCCTCAACGAAAGTCTATGGGAAGGGGGCGCGACCGCTGTTACGCCCCCCCTTCCCATAGACTTTGGTAGAGGGAGCGGGCGTGATGTCACGAGGGGGCGGGCGAGACGTCACGAGGGGCCGGGTGAGACGTCACGCCCAGTGGCCGCGAACACGGAAGCCCGCACACAGCATTCGGAGTAATGAACTTCCGCACGCTGTGAGCAGAGCTCCGAAAGTCAGAGCAGCGCACAACCCCTTTAAGAGAGCATTAACACACAATTGACTGCTGCTCTGTTCCAAAGAGGGAATCAGGACATCTGTTCTCATAAGTAATGGAGTTCCCAGTGGTTAGACCCTCTTACAGGTGATAAATGTTGTCCATGGTCCAACCCTTTTGAGTATTTATTCCAAAAACCATCATACACAGTCTAGTTCATTTACTTGTGGAGGTCAAATATCAACAGGAAGGGGTTCATACAGTTATCGAAGCAAAACCATGGAATGGCCAACCCCAGAAGGTAATCATTGCAAATACTATGGGGGAGATTTATCATTGTTGTCTTTGGAAAGTGAGTTCTGAAGTTTGGTTTTGCTTATGTGCGACACATTTATCATACTATCTAAGTGGGGTTGATAAATTTGGCATACATAAGCAAAAAGCTACAAATCCCTTCAGAAAACCATTTTGCATGATTCCTCCTCTCCTCTGCGACTTTTCTGCACAAAAAATCTCAGTTGCATATTTTTTAAAGTTCAGAACAGGGTTGGGTGCAGGTCACTTAACTTATATATAACCGAGTTTACTGGAAAAATAGACTCCAACACCCCAGGAGTGTTTGATAAATAAAAATAGTATTCCAGTTCTCTAGATTATAAATTTAAAAATTATTGAAGGTAAAATATAACATAAATAGCATTTTGGCTTATGTGGAATCTCAGGGTCCACTGCGTCCTACAATAGCCTAAATGTATTACATTAAAAAGTACACATCTAATATAATATAAAACATAAAATAATAAAATGCTTTTAGTATAACTGTATAATATCCCTTTAAATGTATAGAAAGTAGGTAAACACCGAAAGTGAATTGCAGGGAGCAATTCAATTCCGGTGACTTTAACACGTACTTCCGCCATCACTACTAACGCCTTTTACTTTAGAAAACATCAGGGCGCGACTCCCTCTGCTGGCCTGGCCATGTATTGCAGAACTGACATGAGGTGATGGTGTGATATTGAAGGAGTTATCATTGAGATCTATTAAAAACTTTTCAAATTTATTGAGCGGGGCACTATGCTAAATCGCAATCAGGAATTCACCCCTGCACTTCACATATCGGCAGAACGTACAAGAAGATCTACGCTGCAGACGTGCATCGGAGCTCCATGCACAGCATACACGAAGCGCATACAGCTCACCATTGCTTATACCTGCCGGCACATTTGCTTGGTCCGAGCAGAACTACTGAACTATTTACTATTGGCCAAACAGTCCGGACTACATAAGGGTAAGAGGTGTCTTACATCTAATCTTTTTTCACAAAACCCTGTTGATATAAACTATTTTTATCTGGTACCAGAGTCTGGAAACACAAAATCTACCGCATCAAGTGAAGTTTATCTACTGGCTATACATTTAAAGTGATATTATCCAGTTATACTAAAACCATTTTATTATATTATGTTTTATATTATATTAGATGTGTACTTTTTAATATAATACATTTAGGCTATTGTAGGAAGCAAGGGCAATGCGATTCCACATAAGCCAAAACGTTATTTATGTTATAATATACTTTACCTTCAATAAATTTTAAATATACAGTGACCCCCCGACCTACGATGGCCCCGACATGCGATCATTTCAACATACGATGGCCTCTCAGAGGCCATCGCATGTTGAAGGCCGCATCAACATACGATGATTTTGTATGTCGGGGCCATCGCATTAACGGCTATCCGGCAGCGCAGACTGCTTCAGCTGCCACCGGATAGCTGTTTACGGTGCCGTGTGGTCCGCTGACAATCACTTACCTGTCCTTGGGGCTCCGGCGTGTCCTCTTCGGGATCCCCTGCATCATTGGCGCTCTCCATCGTCGTCATCACGTCGCTGCGCACCCCATCCAGTCATCCAATAGGAGCGGCGTGCGTAGTGACGTGATGGCGGCGATGGAGAGCGAGGATGCCGGGGAAGCAGAGGCCTTGCCGGAGCATCGGAGACACCACGGGGACGCGGCAACAGCGATGGAAGGCGACATCCCGGGAAGCGGTGACGGTCCGGAACGGCGGGGACAGGTAAGTACAACTTCCTATACTAGTGGTCTTCAACCTGCGGACCTCCAGATGTTGAAAAAACTACAACTCCCAGCATGCCCGGACAGCCGTTGGCTGTTCGGGCATGCTGGGTTTTGTAGTTTTGCAACACTGGAGGTCCGCAGGTTGTAGGCCACTGTCCTATACTTTACATTGCACGGATCCCTCAACATACGATGGTTTCGGCAAACGATGGTCCGTTTGGAACAGATTACCATCGTATGTTGAGGGACCACTGTATAACATAGAGGACTGGAATACTTGTTGGTAAAATTATATTTTGATATCTATGTTCCCTGTATTCTTATATATCTATATATTGTCTAACTAAAGATGGCATCGGCTGGTTTTTATTCCTAGCTTCAATTAACTTTCATCTTAGTTCTGGCCAGCACCCAGCGATGCTTGAAACTATGATAACTGAACTTAATAATGATACTGTACCTACTTTTATTAGTTTTAAGTTTTTATTGTCTCACTGCTTAATTATAAATCACAATATGGCGCTTGCTTCTTGTGACACGCCCTATTAAAATCAAAGCCAGCTAGTGGCCTTGAAGGTACTGAAGCCTGAATGTACTGGGCTGCTGAGAAGACAATAAAGTTCTTGACCAATGAGCTGACAGCATTACCCATTTATCAGTTATGATGTAACTGCTTACTTGCTTTGATAAAAGCTGTTTAATGCCTTAGCTTGGGGGATTCTTTACTTGACTTTCTCTATGTAAGGATCACCCATACATCGATGTATGTAATAAACCTATTACCTTGACGATATCGGGAGTTGACTGATCTCTGGAGAAGAGTTTTCCTGACAATACTATTTTTTATCTTTTTAAAAAAGTGCTCTCCAAAGGCAGGTCTGACCTGGCTTTGACTTGTGACTTTTTGGAGGGCTTCGCGACCACTGCAAAGTGAAAACTGAAAGTCGCTTAGGTAAAGCTGTTTGCTACTTTATGCTTACCAACCAAAATCGCAAAAAAAAAAGTGCTTAGGCGCTAAAGCTCTAAATGCAATGATAAATCTCCCCCAGTGAGTTATTAAAGGGGCCTAAAAACGTCTCTCACAACTGATAGTATTCAGACAGTTAACATGAGAGAATGAGATTTTATAGTGTTTCATTTGACTCTAAAGGGGTCATCAAGGAAACTGAAGTAGAACTGACTACAACTTACATGGGGGTTTTCTTTTGCCTTATCTTAAAGGGGTACTCCGCCGCTAGACATCATATCCCCTATTCAAAGTCTGATTGCATGGTCCCGCCGCTAAGGACCCCCGCAATCTCCCTACTGCACTCTGCATTTGTTTAGAGTGTCAGGTGCAGCGCCGGAGGCTCGTGAAATCACCGCCATGCCCCCTCAATGCAAGTCTATAGGAGAGGGTGTGACGGCCGTCAGCAGCGCCCCCCCCCCCCGAGATCAGACATCTTATACCCAAAGGATAGGGGATACGATGTCTAGGGTCCTCAACACAAAACACTTTTTCAAGCCATGGAAAAATGATTGGTGGCCTGAATGGATATTTTCATCAAAATACAGCTACAGGTCTTAAAAAGATCCATAAGTCAGGTAGACAAATATTGTAAATGGGCGACATTTTCATTTACCAATATAGGTATTAATTTTTTACATTAGCACGATCAGTGTAGATCAACAATTCATTATTTTTTTTACCTTAACTCCATCGTTTCAATCATTTTAAAACTATGAAAAAGTTAAGGAATCTACCCAGTGTAAAAAGGCCTGAAAGATAGATGTACACATCTGACCTCTAAAAAACCTTCAAGTTATGTGCTAGGAAACAGCAGGCATTTTAAGAGAAACTCACTTTTTGTTGTCAGGGTGGACAAGCTCATTTGTCTTAACATAACTGATGATCACACTTCTGACATCGCTCTGAGTTAGGAGGTCACCTTTTCTGCAAAACATCAGAGACAAAAAATAAATAAATACATAAATAAATGACTCTTCAATCTACAAACATTCTGTAATAATAAGTTAGTTTGCAAAAATGTATGTTGCCCATTTTTTATTCTTCTTAAAGACCACAAGGTATTCTACTGCAGAATTCTCCAATGATCTGCAGCTCTCCACCAATGCTTAAGCTGTCCGTACACACAAAGTCAGTAGAAATGAACCATTCTGGTAAACCACAGTTGTAAAACTATATACGAACAATTATCCATTATGGCTGACAGCAGACTATTGTCTTGACAAAAATCTTCTCCAGTCGGAATGAATATGAATGTATAACATCAGCTGTATTTGGAGAATTTTTTGGCACGCTGCACAAGCTTGCAACAGTTTAGTGTGACATGTTGTTGGGAACATTTGTGAGAATAATTCCACAGATAACTAACCACATTCTAACTAATCAATATGTGAATGCGCATCGTATTTAATTAGGGTTCTAAATGAGAGACCTCCCTCTATTTGGGACATTTATAGAATATCCACAGAATAGAGGGCTGGGACCCGCACCTGCCTCTAGAAAAGTGGCACCTTAACTCCTCCAGGCACTAAAGGTGATCAGGGAGACAAAAAAAAAAAGCCTTTTTAATGCAGTCTGCATAAATCCCATTGCCTGGGGAGTGTGAAAACACAATAGGGCAATGAGCTACACTTTTACGGAACTCAGGGACATATGTAAACAAGTGCTATACTGTTAAAGCAACTTCCCTTACAGTCATTAGAAGATATGCAAAATGAGGTGATACCAATCTTTTCCACTTTTGCACAACCAAGTAATTTTTGGAACAGTTTTTAGTGTCACCATAGACATAACTTCCTTTTTTTCTGTTGATGGAGTTTTGAGAAAGCATGTTTTTGTGTATCAAGTTCTAGCTTTCTGATCACTTGGTACTGTGAGACATGATAACCAAAAAACAGAAATTCTGGAATTCTGGAGAGAAACACACCCTATAAATTTAAGTCTCTTCTAAAAGTGTTTCAGGGAGTAATTTATGGAAATGCAGTTGTAGGGGGGAGTATTCTTGGGCAAACTTAAATCATTAAAGGGGTACTCCGCTGCTCAGCATTTGGAACAAACAGTTCCGAACACTGGAGCCGGGAGTTCGTGACGTCATCATAGCCCCGCACCCCTCATGATGTCACTCCCGCGCCCTCAATGCAAGTTTATGGGAGGGGGCGAGGTGTGACATCATGAGGGGATGGGGCTATGCCGTCACAAGCTCCCAGCGCCGGCTCCAGCGTTCGGAACAGTTTGTTCCAAACGCTGAGCAGCAGAGTACCCCTTTAATCTTTGACCGGATTCTGCCGCCTATTTTGGGTATCCCAAGACTAAAACTTATCACCAATCCACTGGTTAGGTGATAAGTGACCAGTGGGGGTCTGACTGCCCACCCCCTTCACAAGAATGGGTGACCTGAGTGCCCCAATTTTAGTGAAGCGGTGGTTAGGTAATTCGCACTGACACTCTCTATTTAAAACCTACAGAACTGCCAAAAATAGAGGATAAGATAGTGGAGTACAGCACTCGGCTATCTTGAGCAGTGCCATTGTGTGTGAATGAAGCAGTTATAAGGGGTGGGCTACAAGCTGTGATTTGGGTTGTTTGTTTTATTGTTTATTTCATGTTCCTGTTAGATGTTTTTTTAATTTAATAGATTGTACACACCTTTTGGTCATAAAAGACCCTAGTGGGGATGGGCATTTAAAGACTACAATAGATTTTATTTAATCACTGATTTCCTATTTAACTGGGGCTGACATCAGCACTCTGCCGCTACCCAGCAACGGTGATCACATAATTGTCAGGACAGGAAGTGTTATGAATGTTCTGATTCATAAACATTTTGGTAAAAAGCCCTTCATAAGTCAGAGTGAAATCTGCTGTGTGGCTTTTGGTGCAGATTTTGATCAGGTTTTTTTTTAAAGGAAAACTGTCATCCTGTTCACCCACACTAAACCCAATACACTGGGTTATTGTGCAGGTGCACAGGAGTCGGATGCATGGTCATTTACTTAAATATGTCCAGTAGGTCCTGAGATATGTCCCCAGAAGATCCTTTGCTGAATCCAGTGAATTGCGCACAGGGCACGGGGCTTTGCCGGCTGAAATAACATATCCATTGTCTGGGACTACACTTCACTAGGATGTGGAGAGGCAGACAATAATTATGTAAATTCAGTTGGTGAAATGTTGTAAAGGGAATTATTCTCTGGCAAATCCACTCCGATTTTGGGTAAGGAATGCTAGAAGGAGGAGTTGAGGCTTTTTGATCTTTTTGTCCTACTGTAGACAGTGCATTTTTATATATTTCTTAGTTTTAAATGGAATATGGGACCAAATAGGATAGAAGGATAAGAGAACATTAAGTAAAGAAATGTTGGGATATTTTTAGGATTGTGCATTTAGTTTTTTTTTTTAGCTATCTATAATAATAATACTGGAAGTGCTAGATATAATCAAAGAAATATATTACCAAGTAAATCCCATCTCTTACCTGTGGCCTGATTCCATGAACAGTGGTAACATCTTTGCAGAAATCCCATACAGGGAGATCATTTCAGGTGGCTGGTACACTTGCTCAGCCTCACCACCCATGTCTTCTGTTGAAGCATTTGGTTCTGGAATTGGGGCAACAAAAGATCTGATGCTGACAAATGCAAAAAAAAAAAAAAAAAATTATTACTTTTAATGGAATTAACACATGATAGGACCTGCTTTTTCTCAATGTATTAGCTGCCCACAAGAGTTCTGCTTGCAGTTTTCTGCCTCCCAGTCCCCTGCTGCCCACTGCCCGTTGCTACTTATGCGACAAGTTGTCTTACAGGACATTCCCACTCAGCCAATCAGTGGCTACAGAAGTGTCCAGCAAGTGATTGGCTGAGTGGGCAGGACCAGCTAAGACATCTAGTCTCTGAGCTGCAGGGGGCGGATTTTGGTGAGTATCACGTATTTTTTATTTTTACATTTAAGGGTTTTAAAAACAAACAAAACAATCCAAATAAACGGAAGCAAAACCGTTTACATAGTAAATTGACTTTTAAAAGTCCGATTTACACTACAGGCTTCTTTTGGTCTACTTAAAAAATAAAAACGTAAGAAATCACAGGTGTTCTGTGGTCATACACATGAGACTTATATTTTGAGAATAGTTTATAGTACACAGGTGGCCGGTCTTCCTGTGCTGACAACTAAATGGGCACTGGCAGATTCAAAAACCTTTTATATGTTGCACATCTCGGCAAAACATTAATCTTTCTAATATACTTCATAAGGAAATGTAATTTCCTTTTTAGAGAAATAATGGCTTCTCAGTCTTTGAGCACTTGCTTTTTATTCCTTTGCCACAACATTGGGTTTGGCAACTGTATGGCGCAGTACATACACCTTTATGCACTTATGTCATACTTTTCTTTGGATTTGTGGACCTCGATAATTCATCTCAGAGTTGCATCTCTGTAGCAGTATATATCAGTTAAAACTAGTTTTTAGTTAAAAATAGTTTTCCCTAGTGAAACTAGAATTGACTGTTCATCCCCAGTGTAAACCAGTTTTGACTGAACGTCTTCGTACAAACTAGAATTTACTGCTAATCAAAAACTGAATGTCAATTTAAACTGGTTTAGGGTATAGAAAATTAGTTTCAACAAAATGATTCAGTTCAAACTGTTCCCACAGAGGTCAAAGTTCATCTAGCTTACACATGGCGCTGGAGATCAAAGATCATCTAGCTCACACGGGCAAAGTTAATCTAGCTCACACGTGGTGCTTGAGAATGATTCTTAATGGTTGTGTGACGTCACCTGACACGTGGTGGGTTGACCACGCCGCTTCCACATAACCGTGTACCTAGTGCTGGGCGGTATGGCCTAAAATGAATATCACAGTATTTTTTTTTATTATCGCGGTATCACGGTATTACCCCCCCACCCCGCTAGTGGGGTCTCTGTGCCCACTAGCGGTGTCACAAGAATGCCGAGTGCGGCTCTGTTCCCCGTCCCTGTCAGCTCTCAGGGTACGGGAACAAATTTAAAAGCCTCGCGCGCAGCTAACGTAGTACTGCGCAGGCGCAGTACTACGCAAATAAGCGTAGGGCTAACGCTAGGCTCCTAGCGCTGCCTACGTTTGCCCTACGCTATTTGCGTAGTGCTGCGCCTGCGCAGTACTACGTTAGCCGCACGCAAGGCTTTTAAATCTGTTCCCGTACCCTGAGAGCTGACAGGGACGGGGAACAGAGCCACTCTCGGCATTCTTGTGACACCGCTAGTGGGCACAGGACCCCGCTAGCGGTGATGGTATCGATCGCGATCGCAGGAGGCATTCTTGTGACACTGCTAGTGGGCACATGGATCCCGCTAGCGGTGGGGGATTGATCGTGCTAGCAGGGACACTGGCTGACAGCAAAGGAATGAAGAGAGTCCAGCTCACCTCCCGTGTCGTGCTATGCACGGACCGGTGCCCGGCCAGGCGCCCCGGATACTAGAAATGAAGAAGGAGTCCAGCACTGCAGTGAAGGCAGCTTTATTATGTGAGGAGCAAGCATTAAAAGCACACTAGTCAGACATTGGCTGACAGGCGCAGTGGGGGGGGACACAGTAAATGGATTAGCTTCTGTAGTCCGATTCCGCTCTCGGAATCGGGCCAGAGAAGCACACCGGGACAAGTGAGGGCGCAGCGCTGGGCTCTACAATTCATCCGGAGGGTGGGGGAGGGGCCCGACCGGTATAGCGGTATGGGCAAAAATTCATACCGTGGGAGAAAAAAAAAAACGGTATCCGGTTCATACCGGTATATCGCCCAGCACTACGTGTACCCCTCTGCTAAACACACTCATGTGGGTTGACCACGCTGCCTCCACATAACCACGTACCCCCTGCGCTAAGCACGATGGTGCACGGACCATGTGGCCCTTGCATACCTGTGTACCCCTCCGCTAAGAACCAAAACATAACTTTTGATATGCTGTACATCTTGGCAGAACAATAGATTTTCTAAAATACTTCTTTAAGAAAAATTCACATTTTATTAAAGAAAACTGTCTTTGAAAATCACGTCATTAGGGGTCCCCATACCTCCTAAGACACTGACAAGTCCTGCAGCAGCATAAGCTTGTCCACGAGTCATGGACAAGAGATGGCCGATGGACAAAGCTGCGGATAGGACTAACATTCTGCTGTGCTAGCTCCTGGCCTGTCACTTTGCCTAGGGGAGCGCGCGGCTGCCAGGAGCATGTGTGCATGAATTTACAGCATCAGTGCTAGGAACCTCTGAGGATCGCAGCACAAGACCAAGAGTTCATAAACTTTTATGGAGCTTTACTTCAAGGGACACCATTATATTTTTATGTAAATATTTCTACTCTGATACGTTTTTTTTTTTCTTTTCTGTGGTGGCAAGGTTTGGCACAGGGGGAAAACAGCTGATCCGATGTGGGATGTTACAGAGCTACGTGCAGTGCAGGACTTTACAAGATATGTGACTTTGACTTCTGTAATATGCTGACAGCCAGGGGCGTCACTAGATTAAAACATTCGGGGCCTGTTCCCCAAATAAAAAGATAAGTGGCCCAAATGTCAGCTGAGTGAGTCCATATATCAGTGTTTCCCAAGCAGGGTGCCTCCAGCTGTTGCAAAACTACAACTCCCAGCATTCTCAGATAGCCAAAAGCTGTCCGGCATGCTGGGAGTTACAGTTTTAAAAACATCTGTTTAGGAAACACTGCCATACACTCAGCAATCTTGGACTGTCATGTACGTCATGGAGGGTTTTCCCGACCCGTGATGTACATGTACGGATACTGGCCGCCGCTGAAAGTGTAACGCTGCGCCTGGTAAGGAGGTGGCTGATAGCCAGCCATCTTGCCTCGGGACCCTAGCCCCCCCACCACCATGATAGCTGCACCGCAATGAAGCCAACAGGGGAAAAAGAAAGAAGAGCCACAGGAGTTATGCATGCCAGAGGGGAGAGGGTGGTGGAAATTGCTGCCTGCTTTGGAGAAACTGTTGCCTACAATGGGGGAACTGCTGCCTCCTATGGGGAACTACTGCCTGCTATGGGGGAACTGCTGCCAGCTATGCGGGAACGGTTGCCTACTATAGGAGGACTTCTCCTGCCTACCTAATGTGGAGGACTTCTGCTGGATACCTAATGTGGGGGACATCTGCTAGATACGTAATGTGGGGGGACTTCTGCCTACCCAATGTGGAGGACTTCTGCTACTTATCTAATGTGGGGAGCTATCTACTACCCATAAGCTATTATGGAGACCTACTACAAAGCTAATAGGGGGGCTATCTACTACCTACATAGCTTATATGAGGGTTTTCATTTATGGGATAGCAATCTGGGGAATTTACTTTTACATTCATTATGTTTTTTTTTTATATAAAAAAAAAAGCCCTTTCCTAATAAAAACTGAAAACATCCCCTTTTTCCCTTAAAAAAAAAAAAATTGTCAACATTTAAAATAGTATCACAATTGGTTTCAGCGCGTATTTAAAAAAAGGATCGGTTCTCATACTCTGTCTTAAAAAAATGGTATCAGAACATCCCTAATAACTAGATTTATTTGGCATGACTCTCTCTCTTACAAGTAGAGAATTTCAAATCTAGAAAAATGCAAAAAAAGAAAACAAAAACACTGCATGTATCATCAAAATGTACTACTAATATAAAGTACAATATGTCATAAATTCTAGTTTGTACGACAGCGTTCAGTAAGTATTCTAGTTTGTATGACAGCGTTCAGTAAGTATTCTAGTTTGTACGAAGACGTTCAGTTAATATTCTAGTTTGTACGAAGGCGTTTAGTAAAAACAGGTGTTTCAACAAAGGCATTCAGTAAAAGCTGTTTTTAACTAGAAAAATTCAGTCAATTCTAGTTTTCACAAAGACGTCCAGTCAAAACTAGTATTCACTGGGGAAAAGCAGTCAATATTAGTTTTTACAAAGGCATTCAGTCAATTCAGTTTCACTAGGGAAACATATATATATATATATATATATATATATATATATATATATATGGGACCCTAACACTCATTCCACTAACCTCTGATGAGCATATAGCCTCAGACTGGTGACATGCTGGATCCACTATCAATTTAATAAACCTCCTCTGAATAGGGAGGGGTGCATGGCTACAGAGGGCCACTCCCCCTAAATTGCACAGCAAAAACAAAAATAAAAACAGCTAGCACAACTACCTAATATACTGGTGCTTGCTGCTGTGGACAATACAAAGTATACAAAAAAAAGAAGGTTGCAGCAGCACTCTTGGTCAAAAAATGAAGGCTCTTGGCGCACTTTTTGATCAAAACGTGTCCTCCATCCTGCTGTAACCTTCTTTTTTGTATACTTTGTATTTGCCACAGCAGCGTGCACCCATGTATTAGGTAGTTGTGCTGGCTATTTTTACTTTTGTTTTTGTTTTTGCTACAGTAGGGTAAAAAGTATTTAGCCACTAATTGTGCATTCTCCTAATTAAAAAAGATGAAAGAGGCCTGTATTTTCATCATAGGTATACCTCAACTATGAGAGACATAATGAGAAAAAAAAATCCATAAAATCACATTGTCTGATTTTTAAAGAATTTATTTGCAAATTATGGTGGAAAATAAGTATTTGGTCACCTACAAACAAGCTAGATGTCTGGCTCTCACAGACCTGTAACAACTTCTTTAAGAGTCTCCTCTGTCCTCCACTCGTTACCTGTATTAATGGCACCTGTTTGAACTTGTTATCAGTATAAAAGACACCTGTCCACAAACAGTCACAAAAGAGCTGTCTTAGGACACCAGAAATAAAATTGTAGACCTGCACCAGGCTGGGAAGACTGAATCTGCAATAGGCAAGCAGCTTGGTGTTAAGAAATCAACTGTGGGAGCAAGTATTAGAAAATGGAAGATATACAAGACCACTGAATCTCCCTCGATTTGGGGCTCCATGCAAGATCTCACCCCGTGGTGTCAAAATGATCACAAGAATGGTGAGCAAAAATCCCAGATCATGCAGTGCCAGACGTGTCCCCTTGCTTAAGCCAGTACATGCCCGGGCCCGTCTGAAGTTTGCTAAAGAGCATTTGGATAATCCAGAAGAGTATTGGGAGAATGTCATATGGTTAGATGTGAAAACCTTGTGAAGGCTTACAAAAAATGTTTGACCTCTGTCATTGCCAACAAAGGGTATCTAACAAAGTATTGAGATTAACTTTTGTTAATGACCAAATACTTATTTTCCACCATAATTTGCAAACAAATTCTTTAAAAAACAGACAATGTGATTTTATGGATATTTTTTTTTCTCATTATGTCTCTCATAGTTGAGGTCTATGATGAAAATTACCGGCCTCTCTATTCTTTTTGAGTGGGAGAACTTGCACAATTACTTTTTTGCCCCACTGTATACACACAAAACAAGTCCAATGCAGCACTCCACAGTAGTGAAAAAAGAAAGTGAAAAAGTTTTAATCCTTTAACAATGTGAGCAGCAGCAACGTTTCAACTCACTCTTGAGTAGAGATGAGCGAACTTAGAGTAAATTCGATTCGTCACGAACTTCTCGGTGCGGTAATTGATGACTTATCCTGCATAAATTAGTTCAGCTTTCAGGTGCTCCTGTGGGCTGGAAAAGGTGGATACAGTTCTAGGAGACTCTTTCCTAGGACTGTATCCATCTTTTCCAGCCCACCGGAACACCTGAAAGCTGAACTAATTTATGCAGGATAAGTCATCAACTGCAGAACCGAGAAGTTTGTGACGAATCGAATTTACTGTAAGTTCGCTCATCTCTACTCTTGAGTCTTTTTCAAGCTAACAATACAGACATGTGCTCAGTTTAACCCCTTGGGGACGGAGCCCATTATAACCCTATGGACGTGAGCAATTTTTGCAGATCTGACCTCTATCACTTTAAGCATTAATAACTCTGGGATGCTTTTACTTATAAATTTGATTCAGCTTCGAAGCTCTCTGTTTGTAAGGAAAAGGGACATGTCAAATTACATATTGATTCACATGTACAATATGTCTACTTTATGTTGGCATCATAAAGTTGACATGTTTTACTTTTTGAAGACATCAGAGGACTTCAAAATATAGCAGCAATTTTCTAATTTTTTCTGAAAATTTAAAAATCAGAATTTTTCATAGACCAGTTAGAAGTGGACACCATTATAAAAACTGCACCCCTTAAAGTAGTCAAAATGACATTCAAAAAGTTTGTTAACCCTTTAGGTGTTTCACAGGAATAGCAGCAAAATGGAGGAAAAAAACCTAAATCTCCATTTTTTACACTAAAATGTTATTGTAGCCATATGTTTTTCATTTTTACAAGAGGTAAAAGGTTAATAGGCCCCCCAAAACTTGTAATTCATTTTCTCTTGAGTAAGGAAATACCTCATATGTGGATGTTAAGTGCTCTGTGGGTGCACTAGAGTGCTCAGAAGGGAAGGAACGACAATGGCATTTTGGAGTGCGAATTTTGCTGAAATTGTTTTTGGGGGGCATGTTGCATTTAGGGAGCCCCCATGATGCCAGAACAGTAAAAAAAAAAATTATTTTGGCATATTATTTCGGAAACTACACCCCTCAAGGAATGTAAAAAGGGGTACAGTGAGCCTTAACACCCCACAGGTGATTGACAAACTTTCCTTAAATTGGGACGTAAAAAAAAAAATGTTTCACTAAAATGCTGGTGTTACCCCAAATTTTTTCATTTTCACAAAGGGTAATAGGAGAAAAAGCCCCCAAAAATTTGTAACCCCATCTCTTCTGAGTATGGAAATACCTCATATGTGGATGTAAAGTGCTCTGTGGGCGAACTACAATGCTCAGAAGAGAAAGAGCGCCAATGCGCCTTTGGAGAGAGAATTTGGTTGGAATGGAAGTCAGGGGCCATGTGCCAGGAACCCCCCACGTGACCCCATTTTTGAAACTACACCCCTCACAGAATTTAATAAGGGGTGCAGTGAGCATTTGGAACAGTAGGCTGTGCAAATGAAAAATTAAATTTTAAATTTTTATGGACGACTGTTCAAAAAAAATCAGTCAGACACCTGTGGGGGCGTAAATGCTCACTGTACCCCTTATTACAATCCGTGAGGGGTGTAGTTTCCAAAATGGGGTCACATGTGGGGGGGGGTCCACTGTTCTGGCACCATGGGGGCTTTGTAAACGCACATGGTCTTCAATTCCAGCCGAATTCTCTCTTCAAAAGCCCAATGGCGCTCCTTCCTTTCTGAGCATTGTAGTGCGCTCGCAGAGCACTTAACATCCACATATGGGGTATTTCCTTACTCAGAAAAAATGGTGTTACAAATTTTGGGAGTTTTTTTTTTTTTCCTATTACCCCTTGTGAAAATGAAAAATTTGGGGTAACACCAGCATTTCAAGGGAAAAAAAAATAATTTAATTTTCATGTCCAACTTTAACGAAAATTTGTCAAAGACCTGTAGGGTGTTAAGGTTCACTTTAACCCTTGTTAGATTCCGTGAGGGGTGTAGTTTTTCGAAAATGGGGTCACTTGGGTGTTTTTTTTTCCAAGTTTATGTCAGAACTGCTGTAACTATCAGCCACCTCTGTGCAAATCACCAATTTAGGCCTCAAATGTACATGGCGCTCTCTCATTCCTGAGCCATGTAGTTCGCCCCCAGAGCATTTTACGTCCACATTTCCGAAGAAATTGTGTTAGAAATTTTGGGGGTCTTTTTCTTCTTTTACCTCTTGTGAAAATGAAAAGTATGGGGCAACACCAGCATGTTAGTGTAAAATGTTTTATTTTTTTACACTAACATGCTGGTGTAGACCCCAACTTTATCTTTTCATAAGGGGTAAAAGGAGAAAAATCCCCCCCAAATTTTTAATGCAATTTCTCCTGAGTACGGAAATACCCCATATGTGGCACTAAACTGTTGCCTTGAAATACGACAGGTCTCTGAAGTGAGAGAGCGCCATGTGCATTTGGGACCTAAATTAGGAATTTGCAATAGGGGCGGACCCGGATACAAGGATGGCGCTGGTCTCCACCAAAACCCTACAGCAGTGTTTCCCAAACAGGGTGCCTCCAGCTGTTGCAAGACTCCCAGCCTGTCAGGACAGTCAATGGCTGTCTGGCAATACTGGGAGTTGTTGTTTTACAACAGCTGGAGGCTCAGTTTAGGAAACACTGCCTTATGAGACGTTTTTCATTTTTATTGGTGGGGGGGAGGGGGGACTTGTAAAGGTGTGTATGTAGTGTTTTACTTTTTATTTTGTGTTAGTGTAGTGTTTTTAGGGTACATTCACACAGGCGGGGTTCACTGAGTTTTTCGCTGGGAGTTTGAGCTGCGGCGGAAAATTTGCCACAGATCAAACTTGTAGAAGGAAACCCACTGTAAACCCACCCATGTGAATGTGCCCTGTACATTCACACGGGGGGGGGGGGGGGGCACCCCAAACCTTCAGCTGTTGCAAAACTACAACTCCCAGAATGCACTGACAGATCGTACATGCTGGGAGTTGTAGCTTTGCAACAGCTGTAGGCACACTGGCGGGGAGCCACTGAGTTGGCCCAACCAGTGTGCCTACAGCTGTTTCAAAACTACAATTCCCAGCATGCCCAGAAAGTCAGGGATGCTGGACCATGTAGTTCTGCAATATCTGGCCCTTGAGTTGTTGCAGAACTACAACTCCCAGCATGCCTGGACAGTCTGGGCATGCTATTAGTTGTAGTTATTCAACAACTGGAGAAGAACAGTTTGAAGACCGCTAAGTAGTGGTCTCCAAACTGTAGCCCTCCAGATGTTGCAAAACTACAACTCCAAGCATGCCCAGACTGTCCAGGCATGCTGGGAGTTGTAGTTCTGCAACATATGAAGGGCCAGATATTGCAGAACTACACGCACTACACTATCCCTGACAGTCTGGGCATGCTGGGAATTGTAGTTTTGCAACATCTGGAGGGCTACAGTTTGAAGACCACCAAATAGTGGTCTCTAAACTGTGCCACATCAGTGCATGCTGAAAGTTGTAGTTTTGCAACATCTGGAGAACCACAGTTTAAAGACCACTATATAGTGGTCTCCAAACTGTGGCCCTCCAGATGTTGCAAAACTACAACTCCCAGCATGCCCATACATCCTTTGGCTGTCTGGGCATGCTGGGAGTTGTAGTTTTGCAACTTTTAGAAGGCCACAGTGATGATCACTTACTGGCGATCTTCACTGCAGCCTCCTCCACAGCCGCACTTTCCGGCCGCCACTCCGATGACGCTGCTGCTCCATGCCGCCGCCGGTCCGATAAGTGGGTCATGCTCCCCCTCCCCTCGCCGCATGTGTTCCCCCCCCTCTGCCCGGCCTTCGATCGGTGGGCAGAGCGGGGGAAATTAACTTTAACACCCCCCGTCCTTCACTGCCATTGGTGCCACTGCTATCTCCGATTGGCCCGGAAACGCCGCAAATTGCCGGTCTGAATTGACTGGCAATTTGCGGCAATCAGGACCCCCCCTAGGAATTGCCACGGGATGCCTGCTTATAGATATCAGCAGTCATCCCGATCCCATCCCCGTCCGGCGCGAGGCGGGGACCAAAATTCCCACGGGCGTCCTAAAGTACCAGGACGCGAGGGCGTACCTGTGCGCCATCCGTCCCCAACAGGATAAGGAGCACGGGTTTTTCCGTTTTTGCACTTTCATTTTTTCCTCATCACCTTCTAAAAATCATAACGCTTTCAATTTTGCACCTACATACTCATATGAGGGATTATTTTTTTTGCACCACCAATTGTTCTTTGTAATGACATTGATCATTTCATCACAACATTGACGACAAACTCAGAAAAAAAATATTTGTGGGACAAAATAAAAATTTAAAAAAACACGCCATTTTGTAATTTTGGGGGCTTTTGATTCTACGCAGCGCACATTTCAGTAAAAATGACACCATATATTTATTCTGTAGGTCCATATGGTTACAATGATTTATATAGGTATTCTTTATTTTAACTACTTAAAAAAAATTAAAACTACATGCACCAAAATTAGTAAGTTTAAAATTGTCTTCTCCTGACCTCTATAACTTTTTAATTTTTCAGTATACAGGGTGGTATGAGGGCTCATTTTTTGTGCCGTAATCTGAAGTTTTTGCTGTACCGTGATTGTTTTGATCTGACTTTTTGATCACTTTTTACAAATTTTTTTATGGTAAGGGACCAAAAATATGCAATTTTGGACTTTGTAATTTTTTTCCGTGTACGCCATTGACCGTGCGGATTAATTAACCTTATATTTTTATAGTTCGGACATTTACGCACGCGGCGATACCACATGTTTATTTTTATTATATTTATATATTTTTTATATGGAATTTGGGAAAAGGGGGAGATTTGAACTTTTAATAAGGAAGGAGTTGATGTGTATGTTTTTAAACTTTTTTTCTTTACACTTTTAGTCCCCTTAGGGACATAGAACCACATTGATCTGTGTGCTCTGCGCTCGATTGATAAAGCCTGGTCCTGCCAGGCTTTATCATTGTCAGAGCAGCAGCCGACACAGGACGTGAGGTAAGCCCTTCGGCTACCTCAGCAGTGGATCACCCCCATCCCCCCCCCCCCCCCCCCCCCTAAACTGAGCCTGTACCACACCATTAACATATGTGCTTACTTCATACTTACTCTGGATGCTTCCAGTCTACCTCCACAATACTCTCCACTCCTTTAGTGAGCTCCTTTACCTGCAGGATCTTACGCTGTTGCATAACCTGTAAGAATTTGGACAGCTGGAAGAAACAGTGTACATATTATCAAGACTGGGGACAAAATATGCATCACAAATTCTGCTGGTCTTCATTAAACTGGGACAGAATGTTTCATGTAATGCTAGGAACATATACAACCTGCTTCAAACAGCACTGTCCTAGAGTTAGATACCCACCAGTAAAGTCAGCAGTTTCTATTTTACTTTCAAATTGTAAACTATTTATTCAGAAGTTTTTATTTTTTTATTTTTTTTATTTAGTAGGATGAGACAAGTTTGCTTTAGAAGTTACTGGTATTTCCCATAAATACAACCATCACTGTTGGAGCATCTTTCCTTAGAACTCTATAGTGAGCCATCCCCCAAAAGGGCATAATAATTTTTATTCTATGGGGAATTCCTGTACTTACTGAAAGACTTGCAAGGAAAGGCCATAGGTCCCCTTAAAAGTTACTAATAGGAAAGTTGGGTGCTTGCCAATACAGTCACCACTACAGCAGGACTACACATTAATTTTTATTTTTTTCATATAAAAGAGACTTGGATGAACTAAATAAAGAATGCATTAAAGGGTAAGCAACACTGTATGTGGTTATCATACCTTTTTGTAACTGGACTTCTTAATGTCCACTTGCTGTCCTTCAGGGCTACAAAGTAAACCAATTAATAAAGGTAATGTATAAGACTATGATATAGATGTATTTGTATGTTCTCTGCAGAAAAAAAAAGGTTTTTTTTGTAATCACCGTAAAATCTCTTACTTGTAGCCTTCATTGGGGGACACCTATACTGATGGTTATATGCTTTTGCCACTAGGAGGCGCTGACTCTAGGAAAAAGTTGGATATACCCACCCACTGGAAGTGAGGTAATCAGTTTTTTCACAAATCAGTAGGAGAAGCCAACAAAGAAATATGTCCGAAGGACCCTAGAAAAGAATCCCGGATAAAAACCCAATAACCGGAAAAGATTATCTGGACAAAAAATAAGAAATTGGTGGGTGCGGTGTCCCCCAGTGAAGGCTACAAGAAAGAGATTTTACGGTGAGTACAACAAAAAAAATCTCCTTTTCTCGGTTGCTCTTCATTGGAATACACCTTACTGACGGGAAGTACCAAAGCAGTCCCCTAGGGGGGGAAATAACCAACAGCAAAAGGGGAATCAGTCCAGAGACCAAACCCACTCAACCGTAAGGCCTGTGGACGAGATCCCGAGCAGAGACAACCGAGGCCCACAAGCTGAGTCCATGGAGAAGAACTAAGATGCCAAGGAAGAGACTGTCCTATGTAAAGACTCCAAAGCTATGGTCCAGAAAGAGAGACCAGAAAAGGTCGACTAGGAAGCCAGATGGGCCGAAACCATTTCGGGAGGAGGTAGAAAACAACTCCAAGGAACACAGAATCAGACAGAGGGCTAGCCTGGCTCAAACAAGAGAAACCCTGGAGGAAAAAACTCCAGGGAGAGCAGTTTACACCTGAGCAGAAGGCGAGTACGGAAGGTTGAGACCAGAAAAACACTGGAAAAAAAAAAAGAAGGATGGAGACTGGCTGCGGAGAGGCCTGGTACAGAAAATCGATGAACAGAACAGCTGCAGATCAAAAACCTCCATCCCATGGGCCCGCCGCGAACACCTGGGAGGCGAAATAAGCTTGAGTAGAGTAATCCGGATGACCGGAACACCCACCACCCTGGGAGTACATTGACCCACGAAGGAGGAGATGGAAGGAAAAAGGCCAAAAGGGGAGCAAAATACCCTGAAAAGGGGCATCCCGGAATACCGTAGTGTCTGACATGGGAACTGGAGGTAACGGGTCACCTGGAAGATGTACACCTGTAGAGTATGTAAACCCAATGTCCGTGAAACGCTCCAGGTGACAAACTTCTACATCTAGACAAGCAGAAGTGTGGTACAGGAAGACCGCCCCACAAACGGGACGAAGTCAGTGCAAGAGAGCTAACCTGCCCGAGACCACAACCATCACTAAGGCCCAAAGAACAAGAAGGGCCTTAGTGAAAAAGACACGCCACAACATACTAGGATAGTCTCCCAGACACAGAGACCAACCAAACATGAACCCCAGCGGTCTGAGCGGACCGCAGCAACATCCCGTTCGGACAGGAACGGAGGGGGAAACAAAAGGAAAGGTTACTCCAGAAGACTGTAGTGTCAGTGTAGTGCAAATGACACCAACAAGGAAGGAGGAACAAACCCCTCCAGGGAGACTGCACCGAGGGAGGAGGAGAGCAACGGCAAGACCCTAACAACAGATTTTACTAGACCGGCTGTTGCCGAGCCATACATGAGTGCATAAACTCCTACAACAGAGGAGAGTGCCACTCTGTATGAGCAGCAGTAGATAACCAAGAAACAGGAAGAGACCCAGGCTCCAAAAGTGCACAGCTCAGCTGATTGCTCTCTGCAAAAACAAGGGCCCAGCAAGGTACCAAGGGGAAAACAAGGGGTGACTGTTATGAAACCCAGGCACAGACCCTGCCAAGATTCCGGATCCCCGTACACCCTGTGGAAGGGGGATGATCAAAATGTGCCAGGCACTATAGGAGCAGTGAAATGCTGCCCAAAGGTAAGGGGGCAAAGGACTGGGTGGACGTAGTCCCCAGGAACCCTGCAACAACATATCAAGGAATGGAGGAGCTAATTTGAGTCCTGACTACGAATGGAAGGAAGAAGCACACATACACCCAAAGTCATGGGGGGGGGGGGCTGACTCGACTGTGTCACTCCATCATGCCCCATGCCAGAGCAGAGGAGTTCGACTGCCTAAACCTGTGGAAACAAGATCACAGGAAGGTCAGGGGCACATCCCACAGGAAAAAAAGGGAAGGTGGAGTTGTGCAGAGTGGCCTAGCATACGTAGGGACACAGACGTGGTTACCGCACAATAATAGAAGACTGCAGATGCGAAAGAAACCGCAGTCATTAAAAAGCCCAGCAGCATGGTGTCACAACCATGCCCCTAGCAGACCAATGTTGCACCCTTAGAAAGGGGAGCAGAGAGTGCTCTTTCTGTGAAAGTCCATGGAACCTGCAGGAAACGCCCACACCCCAGCTCCACATGGTGCCACACACCAGGACTGCTGTCGCAGACGCAAGGGATGAATGAGGTATGTGGGGCAGGAAACATGCAGATAGTCTAAAAGGCAAGTATAAAAGATCCAATGAAACCACCGAGACTCTCTTTGGCACTTCACCTGGAAAATGAGTCACCGCACTGTAACCGCGGAAGCGGCAAGAATGGGGAAGGTGACCTGGTAGAGTAGAAAACCATGCAGATATAGTCTGTCTATCTGGCATAGGGACCATGGCCACACCGGGTGCTGTAGACAGAAAATGGGTTATCAGCCTTCAGCCTAGAGAGCGGCAGGCAAGTAGGGAGGAACCTGGTAAAGGAGGGAACCCCGCAAACCAGTATGTGGTGTATTGTATAGGGCCCATGGGGAGATTCACTCGTAATTACACCTTGGATAACCAGTGGATAACCTGAACTACCGTCCATGGTGTGGGAAGTGTAGGGTAGTGGACTTGACGTAGTAGTAGTAGACCATGCAGACAACTGTTGGGCTAACTGGTATAGGATTGGTGAATTCTCAGGGCTACTCCATCAAACCCCCCTACAGAAAGTGGGGTATTGGAGTACGACCGAACTAATGAGCGACCTGGCGGTGTAAGAGACCCAGCAGATGAAAGTCTGGCTGACTGTAATCAGTCCCGAGTCCCTGCAGTGACCCTCATCCAGAGTCCTTATACCAGCAGAGAGGTACAGGAGACCTTACCAAGCCTGCGGCAGCCCAGAGATGGGAGACCGACAGCGATGCAGACCGTGCAGACAAGTCTGGCTGAACAAGTACACTTCCAGTCGCTGGATAAAAGGGGACAGCCAGATAGGCAAACACTGTGCCCCACTGCCGCATGTGGGAGGGAGGGGAGGCCTAGGAGCCATACATAGTATCCCCGCCACCTTGGGAGATCGGGGGAGGCTGAGGAGCCGCGGAATGCAACCCTGCACCCCGTCTAGGGTGCATAGGACATGCTGGGACATGTCTTCGTAATCCTCGCACAGCAATGGGGTACTGGAACTCCATCCTCAGATACATCAGCTGAGTGATGAGTGACAGGCGGCTGATGAGACCACGCAGACCATTGTCTGGCAAGCTGGTATGGGTCCATAGTATCCAACGGGTCACTCCTTTGCACAGCAGTGGGGTACCAGAACTCCAGCTGCAGATACATCAGCTGTGTGACGAGTGGCAGGCGGTGGAGTAAACCACGCAGATCACTGTCTGGCTTACTGTTATGGGTCCATAGTAGACAACGGGTCACTCCGTTGGACACCTTGCATCAGCAGTGGGATACCGAAGTCCAAGCCACGGATGCAGCAGCTGAGAGATGAGTGACAGGCGAGACTACTGTCCGGCAGATCGACAACAGGACCAATCCATGCCAACACAGGGACACTTCCACAGAGACCTCGCACTAGACGGGAGGATCCAGAGCCCTAGTCGTGGATGTGGCAGCCTGTAGAGGAGGGAATCATATTGTACGACGTGCCAGAACACCCCCCATGATGGGTGACCGGAGGACCTGACAGAGTGTCCTTAGCATTCGCCAGGAATGCAAAAAAAAAGTAAAAATAAAAACTCTTGCAAGGGCACCCGACCATTGTCTTGCCTCGGTAGGGAGGAACTAGAATTCGGAGGGACTAGAATTCGTCCGTGAGCACGTCGGGCATGACATGGCACTCAGTGGTAGACACTGAATATATCCCCGACAGATATACACGCCACGTTGGTGCGCATATGTTCCCTGACAGAGTGAGAACCCTGCAGAAAATAGATACGCCAGAGACATACCTCAACTGACAACGTAAATAGTCTAAAGCAGGCCACTGAAGGCATAAAGCAGCCCCCGATTTCGTGGCTAGAAAAGGGAACCTGCAGATATTAAACTGGTAAAAACAGATGTGACAGGCCAAGCTTGGTTGCCACAAGGGGGAGCTCAAAAAGCAATGAGAAATCCAGGGCACTATTCAATTGATGGTCACAAGAGGGCGCCAAATACCAAATGGTCTGAGTGACCAGTGGTGAAAATGTATTTTTTTTTTTTTTACTTTTACAGACAGCCCCCTGAGCCAGCCTCAGACTAGGAGAAGCACGGGGGGGACGACTTGTGGTAAGATGCAACACCCGGCCGCATGAACAGGGTACCGGCCGCACAGTCTGCGGCCATTACAGGAAGGGGGCTGGGGAACTGGCTGAAAGACGCGGCGGGTTCCTTCGCGGCTGCATGGGGAGAAGTAAGCAGGCTGGTGTGCCGGCCCATAAAGGACGCAGCCAGGACACTGTGCTTGGCCGCAAGGATGGAGTGAGCCTGGGACCGGAGCTGTAAGTCTCTGGTCAGTCTATAGGAGATAGGAATAAGTGGGCTGATGCGCCCGCACTAAGAAGGCGGACAGCGGCGTGGGACCAGAGACCCACTGCCTGCAGCTGTAGGTCTCCGGTCAGCCTAAGAAATAACGCAGTGGCCAGGACAATGCGTCTGGCCGCACAAGGTGGTAAGTGGGCAGCCGTGCGGGACCAGTAGTGAAGATAATGTGGCCAGGGCACTGTGCCTGGCCGCAATACATGTGGGCTAGAAATGCGTGGCCCGAAGAGGGGGGAGGGAAGATTCACTGGGCTGTCCCCACCAGAATGGTGCCAGAGGCCATGAGGGGCCCGGTCCAGCACAGCCACGTGTAATGGCGGCTGAGGAGCTGGGCACATGAGAGGACCCCTGGATCAGCAAGAAGGAGGGAGAGGGGGAAGGGGGGGTTGTAGTACATACTCAACCACGGCTCCATCTTCTTATACTCACCCTGAAGTTTTCAACCAGCTTATAGCCACGCTGCATCATAACAGGCTAAGATAGAGGGTCGAGCAGGGGCAAGTGCAGGACCTGGCGCTGGGTACAACCTCCAGGAGCTGGCGAGAAAGGATTTACAGTACATACTCTATGTTTGTGCCCATTTGTCACATATGGGGAAAAAGGAGGCGCCATGCTCCTGAACCACCATCTGAAAAAGGGAAACAAAAATGAAATAAAACACTAAATAAACATCCCTTACTAGAAAAAAAATAAAAAAATAAAAAATATATGGTCTGGGGAGCTCCCAGACCTGTGTCTTGCCTCCTACTGACACTAGCTAAAACTGATTACCTCACTTCCAGTGGGCGGGTATATCCTTCCAAGGAGGAGCTAACTTTTTTTCCTAGTGTCAGCGCCTCCTAGTGGCAAGAGCATATACCCATCAGTATAGGTGTCCCCCAATGAAGAGCGACTGAGAAACTAGTTATATGTTCACAATTAGAAAGTTTGTGGACATTTTATTGTATAAAAATATTTCACACTGTCATGCAACCACTAGAGGGCACATTATGAATATCAAAGCTTAAAGTGTCACATTTAAACAAACTTGAGGTGCCATGGAGACATGGGTCATGGTGCTGAGACCACCACCGATCAACAAAGTGGGGAGAAGCACTTAGCTAAGTAATTCTAACCCCATGGGTCTTTCAACAACCAGAGACAGGCCCCATAGTCTTTCTAAGGAACCTGTTTCCTGAAGCTATGAGATAGACGAGAAGAGAAGGGACTCGGCCAAGCTCTTTTCACCAGATGTTCTAATGATCAGTGGGGTCTTAGCACCTAGACCCCCAATTAAAACAACTGACACATCTCTATATCCTGTCAAAAGTTTATTTTTAGAACAACAATTTTTTTTAAATATCATTTTCTTTACATGATTGTGGGGGAAGCTGTCTTGCCTAAGCTGTTGTCCTGTGTATATAGGATACAGGAATCTTTCATAGATTTAGCCCTGTATCGGGCTGGCAGGGCCGGAGCAACTTCCCCCTTTTTTTTTTTTTTTTTTTTATAATGCCAGTGTGAGGTGCAGGAGCGGATGCAGACTTGCATGGGACGCAAGTCTGCACCTCACACCTTCGCTCAGGGTGTACAGAGTGGGCTCCTGACTCGAGCCCGCTCCATACTCCACAGCCCCCAGCTGATTTCAGTAGCTGGGGGCCACCGCAAATAGCCCGGCATGCGGCGATTGCCGTGGCCGTTATTAACCCTTTAGATCATCACTGTGAAAGTTGACAGTGGTGTCTAAAGGGATCTTTTAACCATCCCTGTTGGTCTAGTGGGGTGGATCGCCCCGACATCCAAAGATCCCACCCCCACCCCCCGCAGCGCGATCGTGGGGGGCGATACCCTGTGGAGGTAGCCGGAGGGCTTACCTCTGAATCCGTGGCTGCCCCCATAGATCTGCATTTGATCTGCCTTGAGCAGGCTCAACCAAATGAACACAGATCAATAGAGTTCAATAAAACTGCATTTATCTGTATGAGGAATCTAAAATGATTCCTCCTAAAAAAAGTGTATTAAAAAAAAAAAAAGTTTAATAAAAGTTTAAAAACACCCATTAACCACTTCCATATTAGAGGTACGTTCACACGGGCGGATTTATTTGCAGGTTTCCCGCTGCGTATTTGAAAGGGGGCGTCTCTTCTCTGCTGTCCGCAGCAGATTTTCCGTGGCGGAAAATCCGCCGCAGACCCTTCTGACTTCAATGGGGCTTGCGGCGGATTTTCCGCTGCGTAAATTCCGCCTCAGAAAATCTGCTGCGGAAGAGCCTGCCCCCTTTCAAATACGCAGCGGCAAACCCACAAATAAATCCGCCCGTGTGAACGTACCCTAAAGGTTCATATCACCCCCCTTTTCCATATAAAAATATGTAAACATAATAAAAATAAACATATTTGGTATTGGCGCGTGCATAATTCACTGAACTATTAAAAAATAAAATGTTATATGCCATACGGTAAATGGCGTTAACGTAAAAAAAAAAATTATTAAAACGTGACGGAAACTAAAATTTGGTATTGGTGTAATCAGGCCAACGTAAAGTAAAAAATAATATGTATTAATATGCATTTTTTTCAATTTCACCTCACAAATATTATTTTTTTTGTTTCAGAGCATAAGTTATGGAAAAATGAAAGGTGTCATTACAAAGTATACTTCCCTGCAAAAAACAAGCCTCATATGTGTCTGTAGATGGAAAAATAAGTGTTATGGCTATTATAGGCCGAGGAGGAAAAAATGAAAGTGCAGAAACTAATAAAGACCTTATTTTCATACTATTTTGGTTGAAATTATTTTACCAGGACAAGTGGATTTTCTTAAGGGACAAGTAGATTGTGTTCCGCATTAGTCCCTTGGACAAGTGTTTTTTTTTATTTTTATTCCCACACCCCTGATGTACTGTAAGGAGATGAAGATTAGAGCTACTCACGTGCCAAATATTTCACAAATATGTTTAATATGAAACCTTAACATACAATTTAACATTCTGGAAATATTTGGCAATGAGTAGCTCCTCTACTCCCTTTCCACAGTTTATGGACCGACAATGTTGCTGGATGTTTTAGACATAAATAATAATTTTTTTCTCTGGAACTCCACTTTAATATAGGAGACGTCAAGGCTTTTGCAAAGTTTATGGACTTTCTGTGAATGTGTACACTGCTTGAGCCGCACTCCAAGCAGAGCAGATCAGAAACGAATGGGAATCGAATTTAGCTGAACACTGAAGCCCATTTCTTTTAGCAATCGATGGGGATCTCAGTACAGGGACTCCCACCAATCAAAATTCCTCACACGTCATAACATGTTAACTGAATAGGACTGAGCTGCAGTACGACACAATGTCCAATACTGCACTGATTGCGCTGCAGCTTTTTAGATGGTACTACCTTCCTCTTGTTCTGTTAAAAGAGCTTTTTTTTTTTTAATTGATGAACTACTCTGTAAATAAGCCATTACAGTGGTCCCTCAACATACGATGGTAATTCGTTCCAAACGACCCATCGTTTGTCGAATCCATCGTATGTTGAGGGATCCGTGCAATGTAAAGTACAGTAACCCCCCGACCTACGATGGCCCCGACATATGATAAAATCGACATACGATGGCCTCTCAGAGGCCATCGCATGTCGATGTCAGCATCGACATACGATGCTTTTATATGTCGGGGCCATCGCATTAACTGCTATCCGACAGCGCAAAATGCTTAAGCTGTTGTCGGATAGCAGTTTAAGCATCCCTGGCAGGTTCGCTTACCTATTCCCGCTGCTCCGGGTCCACTTTGCGATCCTCCGGTGTCTTCTGCATCTTCACCAGGGTCCGGGCCTTATTTCCGGCGTCGTTATTACGTCACTACGCACGCCGCGCCGGCGCAGAAGCGTAATAACGTCACCAGAAAGCGAGGCCCGGACCCTGCAGAAGATGCGGAAGAAGCCGGAGGATCGCGAAGAAGACACCGGAGCAGCGGAACAGCATCGGGAGCCCCTGGGACAGCATTGGGAGCGGTGAGGACCTGGTCCGGAGCGACGGGGACAGGTGAGTATAACTTCCTATACTTTACATTGCACGGATCCCTCAACATACGATGGATTCGACAAACGATGGGTCGTTTGGAACGAATTACCATCGTATGTTGAGGGACCACTGTATAGGAAGCTGTACTCACCTGTCCCCGTTGCTCCGGACCAGGTCCTCACCGCTCCCGATGCTGTCCCAGGGGCTCCCGATGCTGTCCCGCTGCTCCGGTATCTTCTTCGCGATCCTCCGGTGTCTTGCGCATCTTCTGCAGGGTCCGGGCCTCGCTTTCTGGTGACGTTATTACGCTGCTGCGCCGGCGCCGACATATAACGACGCCGGAAAGCAAGGCCCGGACCCTGGAGAAGATGCGCAAGACACCGGAGGATCGCGAAGTGGACCCGGAGCAGTGGGAATAGGTGAGCGAACCTGCCAGGGATGCTTAAACTGCTATCCGACAGCAGCTTAAGCATTTTGCGCTGTCGGATAGCAGTTAATGCGATGGCCCCGACATATAAAAGCATCGTATGTCGATGCTGACATCGACATGCGATGGCCTCTGAGAGGCCATCATATGTCGATTTTATCATATGTCGGGGCCATCGTAGGTCGGGGGGTTACTGTAATATCATATTGGTGGGGTGCTAATCAGCTGTTTGTCAGAGCTACATCACTGTAACCCAATGGCCACTACACACATGTACAGAACTATCTGATTCCAGTATCTTGGTGGCTCTGGCAAACATATGATTGGTAGGGGTTATATTAAATGTAAACATAGGGAGCTAAAGGAGTACTATAGTGCAGGAAAATGCACCTCTCCCTTAGAGATACATGGAGGGAGCATGTCGGCCACCGCTTTCTGGGGAGAGCCAGGGTGCCATATAGGAGATTGTGGGGGGTCCCAGCAGTTGCTCCCCTTGCGATCAGACACTTCTCCTCTATCCTTTGGATAGGGTATACATTGGTCTACACGATAGTACTCCTTTAATGAAAATTCCTGGAAAACCCATTTAATGGTACTTAAGTTACGAATGTACCGAAGACACAACTGAAGTTAAAGCAAAACTCACCAACAGGAGAAAAGATAAGTCCGCAGGAAGGTGCTTGAAAGCAGAGGAAGGTCTGACTTCTTAATCTTGAACCGCAACGCATGGAAGAAGCACTGGTTTAATAAGTTGTCCATGGCTTCTATAGCATGACAAAAAGAGAAGACTAATTTAAGGCCTTCATCTTTCATATGTTACGCTTAAATATGTTTATTATGTTTCAACCATTTCATAACTTTCAAATGATACCAGGATGACTGTATGGCGTGCAGCGCTACATAAATGGTGTAACTTCCTGTTTCCATGTCTGTGTAGAGAAAGGCGGGGCTACATGTAAAGGTCTCCATACACTTATATAAAAGGTTAGCACAGAACAGCTGGCTCTCTAATGTGTATGGGTAACAGCAGGGGGTCCGCAGGGGTCCGAATCCTTTGTTTTTAATGGAACAGAAACTAGCTCATGTGTGCCTCTGCTTCATTAATTCTCTATGGAGCTCCTGGAGATAGTCAAGCACTGTACTTTGCTACCTTCCAGGAAATCTGACACTTATCCTGTGGTTAGGGGATAAGTACATTTCAATCAAATGGAAACCACACTTTCAACACAAGAAAATATACAGCAATATTGCCCCTCCCTGTGCACCCTGGATATAATATTGCCACTCATAGGCCCAGATTTATCAAAGAATGTCTATGGTAGAGCTATTCTCCCACTTTTATTTGGGTGGTGGGTTTGACTAACGTGCATCTTATTTATCAAGGAGGTGCAGCAGGATGATGAATTTTGCGCAGCTCTGCTGTGGTGGGAAGAGCTCTACCCCATACACTTTTTCTAGACGCTTGTGAGGGAGGGAAGTAGACACTTTCCCGGGTCCTGAATTTGGAAGGTTAGGTGTTTTTACTTAATTTCACAGAGCTACTGGGACATTCTATGAGTGAGTAAAAGATTGCCAAATGGTTCTCTCAGAGATTTGTGAAGGGGGCGTGGTGGGGTAATAGCATAGAGTCAGGCATGAAGGGGTTCAAAATATTAAAGAAATCCAAACATAATTTCTAATAAAGTGAATAGAAGTCTATATAGAAGATAAAAATGTATTCGATCACACCAAAATACCAGGCAACAATCCCCCCAAAAAGCTGCTCCCTGTTATAGGTTTTAGTCAAAGCAAAATTATTTTTGCTCCTTTTTCCTCAGCTCATCCGAGTGAGTAGGAGTAGGAAAGCCATGGTCACAATTTAAATATGATATATATGAACCAGGGAGGATGGGAAATGGTTACCTTGTGGAGATATGTCAGAGTCCTGCGTTTCTGTGCTTTCTTCCTCTGCTGCAATGTCTTCGCCCTCCTGAGGTGTATCCGCTGCTATTTCAGCCAGGCACAAGGTTTCCATTTGTGTTTCAGGTATGTGGGTGTCGTGGGAGACTAACTTTTCCTCCTGCTCTCCTTCAGGTGCGGCCTCCGTCTCCTTAGGACCAATGACTGGAGGGGCTGACTTGTCACCATAAGCCCTGCCATAACACGATAATGCTGAAAATAAGCCTATATATATATATATTTATATATAAGAGGGGACTTGGGGACCACAAGCCTCATTCACACCATTTTCATTTATCTTAACACTTTTTGAACATATGAAACTAGATACCTTTAGAGTGTAGCACAAATGACTGACAACTATATATTTAAGCTACTTTGATCTGTACATTTAGGGTCTATTCACACGTACAGTATTCTGCACAGATTTGATGCACAGGATTTTAAGCTGTATTCCGTTTACATTGAAATCTGCATCAGAAAATCCTGACCGTCTGCATCAAATCTGCGCAGAATACTGTACGTGTGAATAGACCATTAAAGGCCCCTTTCACACTACAGGTATCATCCTTTAAAAAACCTCCGTTATTACTCCCAGCAAAAAGTCCTGAAAATGGCAATTCATGTCAATGGGATTTTTTGAACATCCTTTTGCATCAGGCATGTCCGTTTTTACTAATGTCAGTTATGTTTGCCGGCACAAAAGACGGTGCATGCACTAATTTTTGGTCCGGCAAAAAAAATGGTGATAAAACCGGACATTAAAATTTAACATTGAAGTCTATGGGAACGGGATGTTCAAAAAAAAAAAAACATCCGTTATGAGTTAGTGTCAGGTTTTTTTAACATCCTTTTTTTGTACTGAGCATGCTCAGTACAGCTTTACAAAAAAAGGGTAAAAAACCTGTTAAAAATATAAAATAAATGGATGTAACTGGTAATAACGGATGGTAACGGATGAACAAAACCCATTAAAAATAACGGATGATGGTCATCAGTTATCATCCGTTATTACTAGTTATTGCATCTGTTTTTTTTCATCCGTTATTGTAAAATAACGACAGGAAAAAATACAGGATGATACCTGTAGTGCGAAAGGGGCCTAAGGGGTATTCAGAATTTAACTTATCTCCTACATGATATTTCAGAGGTGGGGAGGGACTTTGCTGTGAACTGAAAGTTAAAAAGCACAAGTACCAGAGGCAAGAAGAAGTGGAGAAAGAAGCATTTTTCTCTAAAAAGATACATTATAGCATTTCTTATATTCTCTTTTACTACTGCTTTGTTGAAAGTGCTGTGACTACGTATCACAAGTATATATTAAATATACAGAAAATAGATCCGAAACTAAACATTGTGCACATTTGTAGTCTTACCACAGCTGATCTTTGTACGTGTGCAAAATGTTGAAACCTTTGCCTTTCATTCCAGATGCCAACATCTCCTTTGTAGACATAGTGGCCACACCAATTGCTACAGGAGCCCTGCAAAAGAATAATACAAAATGTTCAAAATAACATTTTCAAAGTGTTTGAGATCAGTTGCGTTCTTAAGTGGATTTGAGGGGCCTGAATGTTAGAACCAGCCCATTATAAAAACTGCACTCCTCAAAGAAATCAAAATGACATTTAGGAATTTTATTAACCCGTTAGTTGCATCACCAAAATGAAAGCATTGTTAAATTAAGTTAAAAAATGTCAGATTTTCTTGCAGATATGCAATTTTGCTCAATTTTTTTCTGTAACATTGTGGGTGCTGACAGACAAATGCAACTCATTATTTATTCCCCTATTCCCCATATTTAGAAATATCCCATATGTGGCATTAGAGCATTACATGATACACTCATGCTAAGACGCAGAGGCCTTGGAGTCCCAAAATACTTTTGCAAGACAAACTGATGTTCTTATTGGGACCATTTTGGGGTGACACTTGATCACTTTTTATTCCATTTTTGGAATAGCAAGTTCTGCCATTGTATTTTATTTAGTTTTTTTCCTCATTCTCTATGCAGTACAAATGACATTGTTATTTTTAGTCAGCGGTTGGGTATGACTATGACGATACCTAATTCCTATACATTTTTTAATGGTTTTACAGCACAAAAATTTTTTTTGTTTAAAAAATAAATAAATAGAGTGTCGCATTTTCCAAGAGCTGTTACTTTCTTCTTTTTTTTCGTCAATGAAGCTCCAGAGCGGAATTCAGCTTTGAAAATACATCATGTGAATATGTGTTAAAAGTGCAATAAGGTTTACTAGTAAAGCCATTATTTCTGAGCTCAAGCAGCGCAGACACCCTTGCTGCACACTTCAGCAACTGACTGTAAAGCTCCAGCAGCAAACTGAGCTCTGTGCTTCGCATCCAGCAGGAAGACTCACTGTGCTGCAGCAGAGACATCCTTCTAGCACAGGTCAGGAAGGTGCAGAAGAGGTGACTGTACTGCTGGAGCTCATAAAAGAGAAACACTTTAGTTCTGCAAAATGGTTGATCAGTAAAGCATAGAGTACATGCTCGATTTCCCAACTGTAGTATACAGAATATACAATACCTGCTTCCCACTAAAATGACTGCACAAAGTGTACCCTTCTGTACTTCTGCAAGGCCTGTAGGTGGCACCACAACTCCAGGCAGCATCAGATCTGAGGGGAAGAAAAAACTAATATCAGCATATGAATCATTCCAATAGGAAACTTTCTCTTGACAATAACATCTATCGCAGTGTAGGGCGGGTCAAAGATTGAACCATTAGTTACTTCATTAAAGATGATTTTCACTTGCCATGCCTAGTAAACTAAATGTGTCATAGTCATTGAACACGTGTGATGGTGATCTCTTCAGCAGGTTTTCTATCTAAATGAAAAACAAGTCCAGGTAACTCTAGTTTTCAATGGAGGGTCACATGTGGATTTTTTTTTTGCATGGCATACCTGCCGCAGACCTATTGACCTTAATGGACTGTACATAAGTGAACAAGAGACCTATGCAGGGTCTCGGACTGTTATACCTACCTGCAGTCCGGAGCCCCGATCCTCCAAAAGTCCCCCTTCCAGCGCTGACTTGCTCTTTGAGGCGAGCCCACTTTTGAATATTTAAATGGGCACTGTCAGATACAAAAACTTTTGATATGTTGTAAAGCATGCAAAACCAATAGGTTTTGCAATTGCTTTCATTAGAAAAATTTTCAGTATTTCATACTGAAAAAGCCAGTCTAACAACTGCCCCGATTTCATACCAGCAAGCCACACCCCCTTTCTAATTGTCTCGGCAGCAAGTACTGCTGGGAAATGTAGTTTTAAAAAGGTGTGCAGGAGGAAAGAGCAGAAAGAAAAGGGAATATTTACCATGTATAGTGTGTGGCAATGCGTTTTATGTGGTAAAAACTTTCCTGCCCCCAGCGATGGTAAGTATATGAAGTTTGTAAGTTGCTCCCACTGCCCACGTACGTAGTCCCCTGGGGGGGGGGGGGGGGGGAGCTATAGTTACCTAGTCCCATAAGCTGTGATGTAATCACACCCACTTCGCGTCATTGTTGGCCCATGCCATCGCTCTGCGCCATCTGCTAAGGGACCAGAGCTTTAAAGCGAGCTGTCAATTACGCAGAGGGGGCATGATTACAGTGCAGGCGATGGGACTGGGTAAGTACAGCTCCCTGTCCAGGGGACTACTTACAGGGGCATCGGGGGAGGCTTACAAACTTTATGTCCTCCCTATCTCACTGGGCAGGAAGGTCACCCGGGGAAGGTGGGGTTTAACATGGTGCCACACATTATATATGGAAAAATCTGATGCTTGGTTCCCTTTAAAGGGGTTGCCCAGTGGAAACAATTCATTTACTATTGTCCTGAGGCTACCTACAAAACTAAAACACTCCTAAATAAAACTCACCTTCTGTTGCTCCCTTTTATCTTCCGTATAGGGGCGCATCTTCCAAGGCCAGTGACACAGCTTTCCCCCAATCTGCAGAGCATAGTATAGCATCTACAGCCAGGGGAAGTAACAGTGCCGCAGAACAATCATTGGCCGAGGCGGGAACCTCACGTTCACAGTTCTGGCCGGCTCCTCTGAAGCAGACTGTCAGTGGAGACCGGCCAGAGATGGGGCACCCCGATACCGTAGCTATGAGGGGCCGATGGAAGGCGAGTAAAAGTGTTTATTATTTTGTAGGCAGCCTGGGGACAATAGTAAATTAACTATTTTCACTGGACAACCGCTTTAATGACTTTTCCCAACCTAAGGATTTATGGCATATGCGCTGGGTGCTTGTGTGGAGCTCCCCCCACACCCGCAGACTTATACAGAGAGAGGGGTGCAAGCAAGCATGGCCATTTTGCTCCACCGTTCATACTGCTGTTTTTTTTCTTCCCACGATAATTCTGGACTCACCATAATAATAATTAACAAGTTTATTTTTTCTGTTGCAATCTGTGTGGACTGCATTGCTGTCCCACTCGAATAGTATATTTACAGAAATGCTTGTACATGGAAACATGTTAAATTTTCACCCTTAGGACACGTTCAAATCACATGGGTGGATTTTATGAAGATGTTTTGCTAGCATTGATTTCAATGGGTCAAAAGAAAACAGCAATAGTGACAGATTTGTGGATTTGCCGCAGATTCTTCAATGTCAATGGTAGAAAAATACCCTGACAATTTTTTTTATATTTTTTTTTACAGCAAATACACTGCTAAAAATCTGTACAAAATCACCCATGTTAACAGATTCTAAGGGTTCGGTCACACATGTGGATTTAATCGAGGGCTCTCAGCGGCAGATTTATGGCAGCGTAATTTCCGCTGCGAAAAATCTGCAGCAGACCCCAATGAAGTCAATGTAACCTGCTGTGGATTTTCCACAGCAAAAATTCTGCTGGTGATAGTCTGCTGCAGAGAGCCTGCCCAGACTGAAATTTTCGCCGGGAAACACACTCTCAGAATTAACCCCCGCGATCTCTCCTGCTCGCACCCAGTGTCATCTGTTGCACAGAGCAAACTCCGTGCCAGATGACTGGCGATGCAGGGGCCGGAGGGTTGTGATGTCACGGTCCCGCCCCCTCTTGATGTCACAGTCCCGCCCCCTTAATGCAAATCTATGGGAGGGGGCACGGTGACCGTCGCGCCCCCTCCCATAGACTTGCATTGAAGGGGCGAGGTGTGTCATCAGGATCCTCTGGCCCCTGCATAACCAGTCATCAGGCAAGGAGCAAAGCTCACTCCGTGTACCAGATGACAGGGGGTGCTGCAGGAGAGATCATGGGGGGTTCCCTTTGGATAGGGGATAAGATGTCTAGGGGTGGGGTACCCCTATAAGTGTGGTCTTCTGTAAGGCATGAGTCCATACACTGAGATGCGTTGCTTTTGTGTGATTTTAATAAACAGCGAATTCTAAAAATTTCCTGTGGAGCATTCATACCTCCCATATGATAAGCAGACCAAAGGCAAAAGTGGAGGCTCTTTTCCCATTTATTATTGTCTGCATAAAGCTATGGTAGAGACCAAGGGCTTGCCCTTGCATCTCCAGTATGATACAACACCTCAAGATTACTGCTAACCTGCATTCATAATACACATGCTTCATAGAGTTGTGCCTTTTTAAAGCTAATTTCTTCTAAAAATAGTGTCACCTCTGTGCTCAGGTTGTTTGTGGTATTATAACTTGGTTCCTTCAATTCAATGGAACTAAGCTGCAATACCACACACAACCCGAAAACAGGTGTGGTGTAGTTTTTTTAAGAAATTGGCTTGTCTATTTCTAATTCTAAATAAAAATCTGAAATGTCCCCTTTTCCGAATTACATTAATCCTGCATATTATGCTATGTTATTGTCGAGGGACATAAGAAAAGCCACATCCATTACCTGCTCCACCAGCCATTTTCTCAAGAACCTGTGGCCATGTGGTAAAAACTGGAAGAAGATCTGGGAAACTCCACAGAGTATACACTGTAAAAAGAGAAAACAAAAGACTTACTAGGTATGTAATGCTGGTGTGACGATATAGGTTGGACACCTAATATAATCAAATAGTTAGGAGGCTTGGATACTACATGTTCTGAGAGGTATTGGGATCTTGAGAATATCTAGAATGCTTCAAACTATTATTACTGCAGTATACAGAAATTCCTCTAACAGAAGACAATGAGACATCTGAATTTCAAAACATCCAATTCAATGTTACTCCAGGAGATAAGACGCTGTCAACGGTGCTTGGCAGTGGCCACTAGTGTCTCCTTTTTGACATAAAACACACAAGCCCAAATATTAGAAGACTGTACATTTACAGGAGAGCTAGTAAGTAGCTATTCAATGTGCATGGCTCACTTTAGCTAGTACTTTGCTGTATTATAGGAATTATGCTTTATTAAACAAGCTTTGTCTGTTTTTCATATTAAAGGGGTACTCCGGTGGAAAATTTTTTTTTAAATCAACTGGTGCCAAAAAGTAAAAAAAAATTGCATATTACTTCTATTAAAAAAAAAAAATCTTAATCCTTCCAGTACTTATCAGCTGCTGTATACTACAGAGGAAATTATTTTCTTATTGGATTTCTTTTCTGTCTGACCACAGTGCTCTCTGCTGACACCTCTGTCCATTTTAGGAACTGTTCCTGTATTATTCTAATTGTTACACACCCACACCGTTTATCTGGTGTAGGATTCTATTGTGGCACTTGTAGTCCGCTGCAGGCATCCTCCATTGTATGCATTTTTATGCTGGGGATCGCCCCTAGCAACGGACTACAAGGGCAGGATCTGCTCCCCCAGTATATATGCACAACTGCATTTGGGGTTGAGCACCTCCAGCCATTTGAGACCACGTCTTTGTTGTTGTTTAAATACTTGGAGGTGTGTAAACTCCATATGTTATGCTCCTTGAACATTTTCCAGGCAGCATTAAGGTAGCACCTGTGAGGCCATGCACCTATATCAGCTTGGGTGGGGCTTGTAGTCTGCCTCCCTCCTCCCATTATATGTGTGCTCAGTCACACTGGAGGGAACTGGGAGCAGGCTGTGAGTCGGCCTAATGCTGCTGTAAATGCGCACTGGCCCCTGGTTTTGCTTATCATGCACAGGTAGGTTAGTGTTAGGTCCCGTGCCATTTGAGAAACCTTTGCGTTGGTGTACGGGCTCTGGTGTGTCCTTCATATAAGGATATACTGCCTAATGTCTCAATTTTAACATCTGTGTTGAGGGATTAGCCAATGTCATTGTATACATCTACCACAGTAGTGCAACTAAATTTCTGTATCATTTTAGGAACTGTCCAGACCAGCATATGTTTGCTAAGGGGATTTTCTCCTGCTGTGTTCAGTTCCTGACACGGACAGAGGTGTCAGCAGAGAGCACTGTGGACAGTTTCACTAAAATATAAAATGTATTGCGATCGACTCATTTCCGCAGAATAACTCTATACTGCTTTATTAAGACATTACAGGGACTTAAACAGGATTTAGATAATTTTCGATGAATATTAGTCCTGGGCTGACGTGGGTCTAGAAACCTGAACTGACAGCATTATGGGGATCTATGATGTTTTCAGTTCTGTTAAGTAGACTCATGACTATATTAGGGAATGTCTGTAACCAATCTGAAAAAGTGGTTTTTGGGAAAAAATTAAATAAAATTGCACGGGCAAAAACAGACCCAAGAAAATAAAATCCATTATTCATGCCAAGATTTGACAGTGCTTCAAGTGGACCTGCTAGCAGAGTTCCCTTTAGCAAGACCCCAGGGTTATGCCTACCCTACCTGGTAAAAAAGACGAGATAGGCTTGGCTGAGCCTGGACTCCTACTGTGGGGAATGCCCCCTGGGCACTTAAGCCTCATTTACATATTAACACACAGACTTCTGCCAGCTCCTTTTTCAATGTATACCTACCGGGCCTGCTGTAATGACGTCACATACTCTGTACACGAGATGCCGCAGCCAGTCACTTGCCTCAGTGATCTCTTTCTGTATGTAAGGCACATGACCACGGTGCCTTGTGACTGGCTGCAGCGTCACCTGAACAATGTACATGACATCAGGCTTAGTGGAAGACAATGAAGTAGCAGCAAATTTAGGTGTGAGTAAAGGTTTTTTTTTCTCTTTTTTAACACTGCTTTCAAGTTGTACTTTTTTTTTTTCTTTAATTACAAAAAAAACCAACAACCTTTATGAGCCCTTCACATTGGCCAATGACAGGGAAAATGACATTTTCTATGAATGTTGGTAACTGATCACTGGCTAGGATCAGCTGACAAACAAGCAAAGTTCCTTTATCCAGACGATCAGTGTCTTCCCTCATTGTCCTCTTTGCATTTAATATAATGCATTAATAAACAGGCAGGAAGGGAGTGGCTGGGCTTTGTTAACACGACTTACTTAGTATATAGTGAAATCACATACACACCTCTATTTCCCAACTCTTAATTAATTAGCACAAATGTCACAACTGCTGTCACAGCTAGCCACCAAAATGCTACAACAACATAGCGTTACACTGAAGATCTACTGCTGATATTCCCTTTACGGATGCAATAAAGGATTAATAAACTAAATAGACTTATAACCTAAAATAATACAATAGGACTGTAAATGCAGGTTCATCAATTAGAATGATGTTCTTGTGAAGATTTCATTCTTTAGAGCTCCAACAGGGCATTACTATACATTTTTATCAAAGAAATGACAACAAAAAAGGGGTAGATTTGCAGAAAACACTATAGGAGCGGTACATTCAGCTATTAGACAAATACGATATTATATTTGTCTGACACACTACCTGCCAGTCCCTAGCTTAGTTGCTTGATGCCAAAACTTGAAAGCCCATTTACACTACACATATACGATCACAATTGTGTCAAAATAAAGACATTTGCACCCTGATCTGTACACGTTACCCATAGGGACATTTACAATAGATGTCAGTGTCCTCTCTGTTGGCTCTGAGAATCGGCCCGATAGGGAAGTCCATGAGATCCTCACCAATGGCTTTAAAACCATGACAGTGTATAAAGTCACCGGAAAACTCCATTTACTGGGTTATGTGTAAATAGGTCATGATGTATGCCATAATCCTTTCGCTAGTTCCCATGCACTTGAATTACATCAGCACTATTCAGTCATAGAAATCTATAGATTTCACAACATATAAAAGGTGATGTGTTTTGACAGGAAGGGTTTCCCGTCATGTATCTGTCCCTCAGCTACAACTCCCAGCCACATAAGCATTACTGGGCAGAGCATTAGCATATCAAAGCCAGGGGGCATCTTGTATGAATCAGGTACATTGCTCTGCTGTAACCACTCCTGTAAGCACTAACCTATCCTGGGGTATGTTTATTTCCACGTAATAAGCTCAGTTACATTTATACATCCAGCACAATTCTACCAATAATGCCCTGGAATATGAACTCAGAGACTCTGTTCCCAGAAGTAGCCTACCGCATTGCTCATTTCCTGGAGATAGGACAATTGGGGCTCTCCAGGAGGTCTGGAGCCTTTTGCTAGGAAACGCCTTATTATAAACTCGGGAGATGATGTCCGTCTAGGCTGCTGCAGGCTGGTCCGCAACCTGCTCAGAAACTATTCTATCAGTGACAGGCCGGACATCGAGGAAGAAGAGGATTGACTGTTTCATTCTCCCTTTCCCTTGTGTATTTTGTCTCAAAATAAAACTCCAGGCCTGTGATCTCCCCTCACTACCTCAACCCTCATGCCCTATTACAGTCTGTAATGTTTGACTTTGTTTCATAAAGTGTGTGGAAATGTTAGTGTAGCGTGTGGTATGATGTATATTGTAGAGACCCTTTTCTGTATGTTGTAATGTCATGCTATGTATGATTAATGTATTTATTTATTGTTTGTGTCGCTTCCTAGCCTCATACATATGTGTAATGACCTCTGATTGCTAATAAAGTTATCTTCAATCAAAAAACAGAAGGGATTGATCAGCAATTTCTTTTTTTTTTTTTTTTTTAGTTACAAAGAGGGACATAAACGATCATTCTATATTATAAGCAGCATAACACATTAAACTAAGGAGCGTAAGTGATTCAACAATGTTCATGTATGCAGTAGAAATAATAATAATCTAGAAAACAACAATTAACCAACCACACCTAATAATACAGGGGGGGGGGGTAAGGAGGAGAGATAGGTAAGAGGAGATATTACTAAGATAGATGGTAGCAGATAGAAAGTGAAGCACAGAAAACATTAAAACTTCACTTTTATTATATCACCATAAAATGTATAGACCATCAAAAAAACACATATAACAATTCTGGTGTTGTACCCAAATGTCGTACATCCAACCAGAGGAGACAAAAATTACACCTTTGTCATTCAGACCACTTTTGCTGCACCGCAACTATGATAAGTTGACCCTTTGCAGACTTACAGAAAAATGCACATATCCCCCGACCCAGCAGCAGTATAGTGTTTCAATATATACAGGATATATACAGGATGTCCTAGAATAAAGGATGGGTATAAGGGCGGGGTAGGTATGGGTAGGACCTGGGGTTAGCACGGGCTAGATATTAAGTGCCCCTGTGGCTATCCTAACCCTAGATGGTCACCCTACTCTAGGCCTAAACCTAGGCGGAGTGAACGCCCTGATAAGGGCGGCCCCGCTCCGGAACCTACCCTAGTATACCCTAGAGCGACCCTGTTTTAGAGACAAGTAGGAAGGTGGCTCTCTGTCTCACTGGGGCGCCCTATCTAACTCGGTGGACTGGGAGGATGCCCTAACATATATATATATATATATATATATATATAAAGTCAGATAATGTAGAGGATAAAATAGTGTATGTATCCCACTGAGATGTTATATTAAGTAATAGGTGCATACTATATACAGATAACGGATGAAGAGCTAATTGTGACCTAATAAAATATAATATTGGTCGGTGACTATAGCAGGATATATATCGCAGATCCCTGCAAACTGAGCCATATATCGGTATATATATCTATCATGGTGTCCCAGGTTTAAGTAGTTAAGTCTTAACAAGGTACAAGCACATTCGGATAGAGCAGAATTCCTGGCTGCTATAGACAACCCGTCCAAGAATCACAACCACACTTATATGACCTGGTGCATTCAGAGAAATGTCAAAGGCAATGTTATTCCAAAGCTCGCTACTCAATATAAACCAATAAATAAAGATTCACAATTGGTTGCCATGGGCAACTAAGATGACTCACAGCTCAGGATATATACCATACATGTGACTCTATGTGGCCCACTGGTCAGTACCACATGTATCCAAATGCAGAGTCACAAAGGAAACACATTAACAGATATAAGTATACACAGATAGGGCAGTGGGATATTTATCAGACCGCTGGAGGATCTAGGGAATGCAGTCCTCCGATCCTCACAATTAGCTCTTCATCCGTTATACTAGGTATACTAGGGTAGGTTCCGGAGTGGGGCCGCCCTTATCAGGGCGTTCACTCCGCCTAGGTTTAGGCCTAGAGTAGGGTGACCATCTAGGGGTAGGAGAGCCACAACTATGATAAGTTGACCCTTTGCAGACTTACAGAAAAATGCACAGATCCCCCGACCCAGCAGCAGTATAGTGTTTCAATATATACAGGATATATACAGGATGTCCTACAATAAAGGATGGGTATAAGGGCGGGGTAGGTATGGGTAGGACCTGGGGGTAGCACAGGCTAGATATTAAGTGCCCCTGTGGCTCTCCTAACCCTAGATGGTCACCCTACTCTAGGCCTAAACCTAGGCGGAGTGAACGCCCTGATAAGGGCGGCCCGCTCCGGAACCTACCCTAGTATACCCTAGAGCGACCCTGTTTTAGAGACAAGTAGGAAGGTGGCTCTCTGTCTCACTGGGGCGCCCTATCTAACTCGGTGGACTGGGAGGATGCCCTAACTTATATATCACTTAATATCTAGCCCGTGCTACCCCCAGGTCCTACCCATACCTACCCTGCCCTTATACCCATCCTTTATTGTAGGACATCCTGTATATATCCTGTATATATTGAAACACTATACTGCTGCTGGGTCGGGGGATCTGTGCATTTTTCTGTAAGTCTGCAAAGGGTCAACTTATCATTGTTGCGGTGCAGCAAAAGTGGTCTGAATGACCAAGGTGTAATTTTTGTCTCCTCTGGTTGGATGTACGACATTTGGGTACAACACCAGAATTGTTATATGTGTTTTTTTGATGGTCTATACATTTTATAGTGATATAATAAAAGTGAAGTTTTAATGTTTTCTGTGATTCACAATTCTGATTGGTACATAAAAAATATAATTTATCTGTTTCTGTGAATTCTAGTAGATAGAAAGGTAGGTGGCCTGAGTTGGCATAAAGTGTCCAATAAAGGCAATGAGTGCCATGCCATAGGCCCATTGTTTTATATCTTTGGCCGGCACCAACAGCTGATCGGCAGCACCCCACTAATCAGATATTGATGGCCTATCCTGAGGATATAAAATTATTAAGAAACTATTATACAATGTGTATTTGGTTTAAAAACAGGAAAACAGCCAGTAATAATGACATTTTTTCTCCTAGCATCACAGAAAACTTTCATGTGCATTAATGGTCAGCTTAGTGCTAAAGAACGCCTTTCTTTTTAGAAACGTGATTATTATGGCAATAAGAGAGTCCTACCATTCCTCCTTCTACTCATACTTCCCTGAGTTCACATGCAATGCTGACTTTTATATATACCTGAGTCCTATGTATCAGGCTGGTGCTGCATAACAACCATAAAAGAGCTTTGGTCATTGGGCAATGTATCCGCTGCTGACAGACTTTCCGGTATTATTATTTTGGCTGTATTGCCAGAGTAGACAATAACAAGGGTGACAGACAGCTTGACAGCAGTCCTCCAGTGCCATTCCTTATACCTGCCTGTCATAGTGTAAAACTACAGTATCTGGTGACTGGGATGGTCATGTTATTATGGACATCAGCATGTAAATTCGGCCTAAACAGGTGCCGCCTCCTCTGGGAATGACAGAGCTATAAATACACAACTGTAATTTCCTGTGGAGGAAGAGAGACATGATCCTTTACCAACCACTTAAGTCATTACTGTGCCCTATGGAAAAGATAAAGTCTACTTTTCTGGCTATGAGGAAATCAGAGATAATTCCACTCACATGGCCAGGATATACAGTATCTCACAACACTATTGTGTTCACTTTGTTTGTCACAAGGATTTGTGGCATCCATATCCCTTATGGGACACCCCTTTAAAATTAATAGGAAGGGGTATGTGGGGAGAACACTTTGTGCAATTCCCAAGCACTTCTATCAAAAGTAAGCAATCCAGAAGTAAACCCTGGCTGGACAGGCTACGCTACTTATCCTTGGTGAAAGTGCACTGGACTGAACATGCAGTACACTATTACAGATGGCATGTGAAGGAAGAAGGGGTTAAAGAGGTACTCTTCTGGAAAACTTTTTTATTTAATTTTTTTTTTTTTAAATCAACTGGTGCCAGAAAGTTAAACAGATTTGTAAATTACTTCTATTAAAAAATCTTAATCCTTCCAGTACCTATTAGCAGCTGAATACTACAGAGTAAATGATTTTCTTTTCGAAACACAGTGCTCTCTGCTGACATCACGAGCACAGTGCTCTCTGCTGACATCTCTGTCCATTTTAGGAACTGTCCAGAGCAGCACATGTTTTCTATGAGGATTTTCTCCTACTCTGGACAGTTCTTAAAATGGACAGAGATGTCAGCAGAGAGCACTGTGCTCGTGATGTCAGCAGAGAGCTCTGTGTTTCAAACGGAAAATAATTTCCACTGTAGTATTCAGCAGCTAATAAGTACTGGAAGGATTAAGATTTTTTAATAGAAGTAATTTCCAAATCTGTTTAACTTTCTGGCACCAGTTGATTAAAAAAATAAATAAATAAATTAACTTTTCCACTGGAGTACCCCTTTAACCCCTTAAGGACCCGGGGTTTTTGTCCGTTTTTACATTCTTGTTTTTTCCTTCCTTTTTTCATCATAACTCTTTCAATTTTGCACCTAAAAATCCATATCATGGCTTATTTTTTGCGCCACCAATTCTTTGTAATGACGTCAGTCATTTTACCCAAAAATCTAAGGCGAAACGGAAAAAAAAATCAATGAGAGACAAAATTGAAAAAAAAAAACGCCATTTAGTAAATTTTGGGGGCTTCCGTTTCTACACCGTACATTTTTTGGTAAAAATGACACCTTATCTTTATTCTGTAGGTCCATACAATTAAAAGGATACCCTACTTATATAGGTTTGATTTTGTCGTACTTCTGGAAAAAATCATAACTACATGCAGGAAAATGTATACGTTTAAAATTGTCATCTTCTGACCCCTATAACTTTTTATTTTTCCATGTATGGGGCGGTATGAGGACTAATTTTTTGCGTCGTGATCTGAAGTTTTCAGCGGTACAATTTTTGCATTGATAGGACTTATTTATCGCTTTTTATTCATTTTTTCATGATATAAAAAGTGACCAAAAATGCACTATTTTGGACTTTGGAATTTTTTTGTGCGTACGCCATTGTCCGTGCGGTTTAATTAACAAAATATTTTTATAAATCGGACATTTCCGTACGCGGCGATACCACGTTTATTTTTATTTACATTGTTTTGTTTTTTTTTAATGGGAAAAGGGGGGCAGGCACTGAGCAGTCATTCGGCGATCGGACAGCGAGGTGGCAGGTAGGGGCCCTCCCGCTGTCCTGTAAGCTGTACGGAATGCCGCGATTTCGCCGCGGCGATCCCGAACAGCTGCCTGAGCTAACCGGCATGGTTTCACTTTCACTTTAGACCGCGTCTAAAGGGTTAATAGCGCGCGGCACCGCGATCAATGCCGCGCGCTATTAGCCATGGGTCTCGGCAGTTGTTAGAAGCTGGGCCCGACCCACTATGACGCAGGACCACGCCCGCGTTATAGATCGGGAGCGAACTCATGACGTACGCGAACGTCATGGGTCGTTAAAAGGTTAATAATGCACTGGCTTTACATGGTGCCATGTGAGCAGGAAGGAAAGAGACAGCAGCAGGATCAGAGCAAAAGTTGGAATTATTAATTCGTTTTTCATGAGTTCATTATGACAGCATCACCATGAGATTGTCCCTTGTAGCTCTAATAGGAACAGGAAACACAGAGAGGTTAAATAGGCCCCTCCCCATCCACCCCTCAGTAGAGGAGAATGTCTCGTCCCCCTTGATGGTTGAGAAAGTCCACTGTGGTTATATTGTCCAAATATACCTTCACATGATTGTTATTTAAAGGAGAACTCCAGAACATAAAAATTGTCCCCCATAGTGCCGGCAGTAAAAAAATAAAGATGTACATACCTTACTCCGCTCCCCCGGGGCCTCCGGTAACCGGCTCCGGTCTCCGCCGCGATCCACTTCCAGGTTGCCGGTGGTCGGATGAATCATACTGCGCTCAGCTAATTACCGGCCGCAGCGAAGTCAGACTCGGCCGGCGATAGGCTGAGCGGCAGTGTGATGTTTTCGGCCCCGGCCGCAGCTGCTGGTGTAGTGAAGAATTTTGTGTCCTGAAGCGTTTCACGCTGCCGCTCAGCCTATCGCCAGCCGAGTCGGTGATTGGCTGAGCGCAGTATGAGTCATCCGGCCACCGGCAACCAGGAAGTGGATCGCGGCGGAGACCGGAGACGGTTACCGGAGGAAGGTATGTACATCTTAATTTTTTTACTACCGGCAGTATGGGCGACAACTTTAAGAGATGTTCTGAAGCTTTTAATGCCATTAAATCTGTCTTTAATTCCTGAGAGTTGGAGGAGTGACATCAGGTTTTCTGGGACCACGAACCTTAAAGATGAAGGTGCTCGACGTGAGCACCCCAAAGACACGAGTCTGTTGTCACCGTAACAGCAGGAGAGAGAATCCAATAAATTCCCATAGAGATTTTTTTTCTTCAGCCACCATGCTAATGAGGCTTTTACCTGATGTGGTATCTGTAATCTCTTCTCTAGGGACAGTTGGGATCCGTCCCACACTTTCAAAATTAGGGATTGAAGGGGTCTTGAATGGCTTTGAGCCCAAGGTACTGCTGGTGTACAGGATGCCATTGATCCTAGGACCTACATGGCTGTTCTTATGGGACAAGAATATCTCTGTATATTTAAGGTAGAGAATCTTGTCTTCTGGGAGAAAGGGCTATTGTGTCTCGGAGTCTAATGTCATGTCCAGAAATTTCTTCTACCTTGCTGGAATTAAAGGAGAAGTCCCATGTAGAAAAATTATTGTGTTTTAAATGCAGAAGCAAAAGTTATATCACTTTGTAAATCACTGACTTCACCCATCTTGTATATAAAACCTGTTTTTCTAGCTTCTTTGTTCAGAGAGGAAGTTCAGCAGCTCCCTGTTCTGATGACTTGCGATCCCCCATTGAGCTGCATTATGCTGGGGGCCGTGATGTCACAATTTCCCATAGTTCTGCAGCTTAGCCAGCTCTGTGCACGGCAAGGGAACCTCCCATGTGCAGCTTCAGCCAATCATAGAAGCCCCAGTGAGCTGAGCACGTGTCTTCATCTCCTCAGCAGGGAAGCATCTGACAGCCAGCTCAGTGTTTATAAGAGCAAGAACGATGTCCCAATGTCCCGAGAAGAAGCAGAGGGGGAGGGGGAGATCCCTGCACTGATTACAATCTGACAGCAGGTCAGTCTGAAAGAACAATGTCCTAAGAATAGAAGCAGGGGGAGGGGAAACACTAAGCCTGCTGTTAGGAAAGTGATCGGTGTCTAGGTCAGTGTAGCCCAACCAGGGTGCCTCCAGCTGTTGCAAAACTAAAACTCCCAGGCATGCTGGGAGTTGTAGTTTCACAACAGCTGGAGGCACCCTGGTTAGGAAGCACTGGTCTAGGCTGGGCTACTTCTATGATGAACTGAAAGGCATTATGGGAGACAGGAAGTCAGGGACCTCCATGTACCAGGAAGTACCGATCTTTCAGAGGGGATTGCAGGAGAAGGGAGAGGGTGAGATACATGAGGAGCAGATTGTCAGAATGATGAGCTGATGCACTTTCACATGATATAAAAAAAATTTGTGACTTGGTCCATGATACTTCTTCTTTAAGTCTGATTTCTGCCAGTTTATGATCCAGCTAAGGATTTGAAGACAGGACAAAGTTAGAAGAAGCACCAAATAAAAACTTCTCCAAATAAAAGCAAGGTGAAATCAGGCGCTGAGACCAGGATAAAAGTTCAGGGTGTTTAAATACCCACAATGCAACGCGTTTCGCGGAAGATCCGCTTCTTCAGTGCTCCTCTATCAGAAAAAATACATTCCATATAGTACATCCAGAGAATTCAGAGCGCACTCACCCGGAGTCGGCCGCCGTACCAAGAATTCCAACATCGGTTATACTCGGTCCATCGGGAATATCGCAAGGTATATCGAATATACCACTCTATCTCCTGCGATATTCCCGATGGACCGAGTATAACCGATGTTGGAATTCTTGGTACGGCAACCGACTCCGGGTGAGTGCGCTCTGAATTCTTTAGGAATCTGCAAGCACCTCTCCGGAGCCTGCCACTCATCTGTAATAAGCGTTTTAACCCCTTAAGGACTGAGCGATTTCACGTTTTTGCATTTTCGTTTTTTCCTCCTTGCCTTTAAAAAATCATAACCCTTTCAATTTTACACCTAAAAATCTGTATTATAGCTTATTTATTGCGCCACCAATTCTACTTTACAGTGACATTAGTCATTTTACCGAAAAATCCACGGCAAAACGGAAAAAAAATTAATTGTGCGACAAACTTGAAGAAAAAATGCCATTTTGAAAATTTTGGGGTCTTCCGTTTCTACACAGTACATTTTTCGGTAAAAATGACACCTTATCTTTATTCTGTAGGTCCATATGGTTAAAATGATACCCTACTTATATAGGTTTGATTGTGCATTACTTCAGAAAAAAATCATAACTGCATGCAGGAAAATGTATACGTTTAAAATTGTCATTTTCTGAGCCCTATAACTTTTTTATTTTGCTGCGTTCAGGGGGCTATGAGGGCTCATTTTTTGCGCCGTGATCTGAAGTTTTTAGCGGTACCATTTTTGTTCTGATCAGACTTTTTGATCACTTTTTATTCAAAATGCGCTATTTTGGACTTTGGAATTTTTTTGCGCGTACGCCATTGAACGTGCGTTTTAAAAAGCGGTATATTTTTAAAATTCGGACATTTCCGCACGCGGCGATACCCCATATTTGTATTTACACTCTTATTTTGTTACTAGGAAATGCCAGGTGATTTAAACTATTAATTCAGAAGGGAATACCTGAAAGGGTTAACTTTTTTTTTTACACTTTTTTTTTTTGCAAGCTGATAGGTGCCATAGAGACCTATCAGCTTGCAATGGCTGATTTAATTCACAGACTGCTGCCTTGCCGTTGCATGGCAACAATCAGTGAAATCGGTGATTGAGTGCTCCAGCCTGTAACTCAGGCTGGGAGTAATCAATCGGAGCCCGGACGCCGCCGGAGAAGGTAAGAGACCTTCTTCTTTCCGGGTAGCTGATCGGGGCCTCGCGATTTTATCGCGATGACCCCGATCAGCCCGAGTGAGCAGCCGGGAAGCATTTAGTTTCACTTTCGATGCGGCGCTCAGCTTTGGGCGCCGCATCGGTAGGGTTAATAGCACGGGGGCCGAACGATCGTGGCCGCGTGCCATTAGCAGCGGGTCCCGGCTGTGAATAGGCACCGGGACCATCCCGCTATGACGCGGGGTCCCGCCGGGACCCCGCGTTATAGACAGGGACCGCACTTAGGACGTTTATGAACGTCATTTTGCGGGAAGGGGTTAATGCTTTCATGAACTGAAAAAACTTTTGAACGGACGTAGGTTCTGGAATATCTATTGTATTCATAGCACTTTTTACAGCGGTAAGTAAGATATCTGTATCTTCAGAAGAAAAATAATATTTTTTATCATCTCTCTTAGGAGGAGTGTTTTGAATTTCATTCTCTTCTTCAGAGTAAGACCGGAATTGAAATCTTCATTAGAATCAGAGTCTTAGTCCAAAACAATTGTCATTTTTTGCCTTTTTGGTGGATTAGGTTCAGCCACAGGTGTATCAGAAGTAACGGGATCAGAAGAACTAGGCAGTGCAGTAGCTATGGCAGACTGTACTTGCTGATTTATAAGTAAACTAAGCTTATCCATAAACAATTTTGTCAGTGCAGGATTTACAAAGGGATTTAGGATGGGTATCCGGTACCACAGCTGAAAAAATTCCACATTTTTTGGACCTAGATTTAGATTCCTTAGAAGTTTCTTTAGAAGATTCTCTTTCTTTTGATTTCTTCAGGGCCTCCTTGTCTCTCCCTAAGTGGGAAAAGGAATACCCATAAGAATCAAAGCTATATATACTACTTCAGAGAGTAGAATATAGGGAAAAAAAGCAGCATAGTGCAAGCAATATGGTGCTAATCCCAAAGAAACCACTGCTATACAAGACACCAAGTGATACATAAGAAAGAAGCAGTATAAAAGTAAGTGAACCCCACCCCTAAGGGCCAGCTACTTACAGTTCATGCCGAGCGCTCCAGATGAGCAGAGCGGGGGGCAGCAGACGCATCCATGGTTCAGAGGGATGAATGATGGAACAAAGGAACAATTTATACCCCTCCATTCTTCCCTGGCATTTCAGTGGGCGCCACCATCTTGGGGGAGGGACTTCCGTACCACAGCCAATGCCAGAGTACGCTCACGTCCGTGCGCGCGCTCCAGCAGCATGGAGCCAGAACAGCCAGGGAGCTCCTGGGAGATCCGAGAGCGGCCTATACAGGACTCCTGCCGCTGGAAGGGACCAGGAGGCAGCGACCTTAAGGAGGAACGACACAGTGACGCACAGGGGGAGGGAGACGCATCGTGACCGAAACCCCCGCTGCCTGGCAGCCCCATCTGGACAGGTGTCATCAGAGAGGATTTAGACAGAAAAGAACAACCTTAACAGAAGCTCATAAGAACTGAAAGGATTAAGATTTTTTAATAGAAGTAATTTACAAATCTGTTTAACTTTCTGGAGCCAGTTGAGAGATATATATATATATATATATATATATATATATATATATAAAAGTTTTTTTTTCCTGGAATACCCCTTTAAACTGTTGGAAACAGAGTTATTTCTAATCCAGTGTCCAAGCTATGTATTACAATCAGTCTCCTGCCGCTGATCACATGGGCACACTTAACAGGGCCCAGGCGATTGGCCCAAGATAAGGTCAAGCTAAACTGTATTGGCTTTAGCTAGAAGCCTGAACACAGCATGGGCAAAACTGTCAGGGGGTTAAAATGTACCAAATTTAGCACAGTGGCTCATGCTGTAAGATAAAGTGTATTTATGATACTAACTGGTTGATTTACTTTATGCCAATATATTGCACCAAAGTATTGGCATTATGTGTCACATTTCATGCCATGTCCCGTTAGTAGCTAAACCACACCCCTTGTTGACTTATCAAAATCTGAGTTGCCCATAGCAACTAATCAGATTGCTTATTTAATTTTTGAAAAGGCCTCTGAAAAATGAAATAAGCGATCTGATTGGTTGCTATGTTAAACTCAGCAACTTTTCCCCCATAAGGTGCAAAGCCTGTACCCCAGTTTTATGGCACAAATAAGTCATATTTTTGGTGAACAATAGACCGGCCTCACGCTCTGTAGGTTGGTCTATATTGATGTGGGAAATAGACAGCTTTGATAAATCCCCCCACTGTCCTTATCCGCACTACATTTATACATATAAACAATGTGGGAAATGTTTCAGATCTAGTGCAATGGAAAGTAGTCATAAGCCCATATGGTGTTTGCTTTCTATGATACTGTAAAGCATTGGATATGGAAATTAAATAACAAATACTTTTCCTTCTTACCAGTTGGATAAAGATTTCTCTCTAATTCAAACATGATGGGATTCTTGTTGTGGACATAGATGGTCATCGAATCTCCTTTGTGAGCATACACCTTAACGACGTTCAGCTCTTCTTTGGGTGGCATCAGTTCAGACAGGTTTTCTGTGCTCAGCGCAGGTAATAAGGTGCTCACATCCGCTCGCAGCTTTCTCCTGTTAGATAACATGACAATAAAGCGCAACATTTACAAATGGCTGAAAACAGAGAATCTGTCACTCAATGCATTCAATTGCTCCCTGATTGACCCCACTGAAACAACAAGGGACCCTTTACATGGCAGAATATCTGCCCAGGCGGACATTCTGTGCACAGCAGGCATCTACTGAATCGGTCATCGCTAGGACCACTCAGAAACGCACCGTCTACATAGACAGATGATGAAAGAATGAGGATGGGTTCACTACTCGGTTGGAGATTCCATGGGCAGCCAGAGCTGACTGAATCAGTCGGTGCTAGGACCGCGCTGACATTGCCATCCCCATAGACAGCAATGTATTCTGCCAAAAGAATGAGCAAGATGATTCATTTAGCAGTGGAAGCTCTGCAGCTTAAATTCCACGATGTGCAGGGAGCAGCAGAATCCCATTGACAGCAATGGGAATCTTCTGCACCTGAACTACAGAGTAGAATTTTACAATAGAATTACGCTCTGAAATTCTGTAACCTGAACACGTTCATTCTTTCTGTGGAGTCCGGAATTTGAATTTCCGCCATGTGCACAGTGCAGCAGAACCCCATTAAAAACAATGGGAGGCTGCTGCTGCAACAAAATTTCAAACCAGAATTTTTCCACAGGATTCCGCTCGGAAATTCCACAGTGTGAAAGGGACTTAACCATTGAATGACAGCAAGTAGATCGTACAAGCCTTGAGGAAAATATATAAAAAATATATTGTAAAGCAGCATACCTTTTTTTTTCACAATGAATAATCCTTGCAGGAACCCTTTAAAGGGGTTGTCAAGGAATAGAAAACCAGAGCTAATTTCTTCCAAAAACAGCACCACCCCTGTCCTCAGGTTGTGTGTGGTATTGCATTTTCTAAAATTTTCCCAAAAGTACCCTCGGGTAATTGTATTTTATATCTGGTCATGTCCCCTAGTAGTTCTCCTTTTCAAGGTTGTGCATGCGCACTCAGATCCCCTAACTTTCTACAGCAGCGCTCTCTATCCATGCACAGTTAGACAGAACAAGCACATTTCTGCTTGTCTCACTGTGCTTGCTAACTCCTTGGCATGCAGCAGGTGCCACTTGGCATTGCTTACAGCTGCAGTCGAGTGTAAAAATCCACGGTTTCCCGAGGAGGGTCCCTACCTTCCTCCTCGGCGTCCGATCGGCAATTGATTGCTCCAAGCCTGAGATCAGTATAGACAATTTATTTCACGTTATAGTCCCCTATGGGGGCTATAACAGTGTTTAAAAAAAAAAAAAGATTTAGAACAAAAAGTTAATAAATGTGATTTAACCCTTTCCCTAATAAAAGTTTGAATCACCTCCCTTTTCCCATAAAAAAACAAAAAACTATGTAAATAACAATAAATATAAACATGTGGTATTGCCATGTGCGGAAATGTCCGAACTATAAAAATATATTGTTAATTAAACCGCACAGTCAATGGTACATGTAAAAAATAATTCCAAAGTCCAAAATAGCGTATTTTTGGTCACTTTTTATACCATAAATTTTTTTTTTATAAAAGGTGATTAAAAAGTCCCATCAAAACAAAAATGGTATTAATAAAAAACTTCAGATCACAGCGCAAAAAAATTAGCCCTCATACATCCCTGTATGCAAAAAAAAATAAAAAAGTTATAGGCTAAGTTTCCACTTTGTTTTTCTGGCATTTTTTGGAATACTACCACTGCAGTTTTTGAGCCAAAGTCAGAAGTGGATCCATTAGGGAAGAGAAGTATAAGTCCTTCATTTATATGTCCTATTCCTTTTGAATACACTTCTGGCTTTGGCTCAAAAACTGCAGTGGCAGCATTCCAAAAACTGCCAGAAAAAAACCAAGTGGAAACTTAAACATATACATTTTCCTGCATGTAGTTATGATTTTTTCCAGAAGTAAAACAAAATGAAACCTACATAAGTATGGAATCATTTTAATCGTATGGATCTACAGAATAAAGATAAGGTGTAATTTTTACCGAAAAATGCTCTGTGTAGAAACAGAAGCCCCCAAAATTAAATGGCGTCTTTTTTTCAATGGTGTCCCACAAAAATTTTTTTTTGGGGGGGGGGGGGGGGTTTCGCTGTAGATTGTTTGGTAAAATGACTGATGTCATTACAAAGCACAAATGGTGGCGCAAAAAACAAGCCATAATATGGGTCTGTAGGTGCAAAATGTAAAAGGTTATGAATTTTAAAATGTTAGGAGGAAAAAGCGAAAGTGCAAAAACGCGGAATTAAAGGGGTATTCCGGGCATAGAAAGCGGGTGCTGCAGGGAGATCACGGGGGGTTCTCAGCGGCGGGCCCCCCACGATCAAACATCTTATCCCTTATCCTTTCAATAGGGGATAAAATGTTTATGCCAGGAATACCCCTTTAAGGGGTTAAGTATGACCTCTGATGTAGCCATAACATGGTTCAGGATAGGAGAGGCAAGGGCTGGAGTCTGAGCTGTCAGTCAGCTGCAGTGATGGATTTTAAACTGAACGTATAATATGGATATAATGTAGAAAGAAGGGTAAATAACTTCATAGACTACAAACAGTGAAGCTAGAGATGTTGCAAAACTACAACTCCCAGCATGCCTGGGCAGCCAATGGCTGTCGAGGCATGCTGGGAGTTGTAGTTTTGCAACAGCTGAAGGTCCACAGTTTGGAGACCACTGCCATACATTATTGGTGTTATATTTACCCTTAATATATTGGGTTACAACAAAGCTCCCAGGTGACAGAAACAGATTTTAGCCTGTGGGGCCCCTGAGGAAGGATCCACATTTATCTTCCATTAATGAGATAGGAGTTATCATCATGTGTTTCCATTGTCCTAACGAAAAGAGGGGTGTCCGGGCACAGCCCAAGCTGATAAAGTAGACCCCACATGAGCCCAACAATGTCCCAGCATGGCCCCTTCATGTGACCCATAACCAACGTTATATCACTACAATACAACCCGATATTTATAGTGTGGACGGCAGGACAGAAGGTACGGTACACGTTGTGGCGCCATCACCTGTCCGAGCCTTTCATGGTCGTGTTGGACTTCACTTTGAAGGGCTTGGCGAACATGGCTGAAGTCTACAAAGAAGACAGTGACAGTGAGGAACGAATGACAGCGAACAGAGGAACCGGTATCTACATGCAGCATGAATCATCCCCTGTGGGCCGCCATGTTTGGTCCGTCAGTCAAAGCTGTCCCCCTGGAAACAAGGTCTACCCGGAACTACTAGTCAGCGGCCGCCGCGCTGGAGTAGATGCTGTGAAGCTGAACGGTGACTCTATTCTGTGCAACATGAAGTGTACGGGACCCATATGTATGCGACTATATGGGAGAGAGGGTTCTCTTATCTGGGCCCTAATGGTGAGCGGAGGATTGTGGGGTGTCCTTCTGCTGGTAACCCGTCGACTGTTATCTGCAGGACAAACCACAAGGATACTGAGGGGTTGAGAAAGTATACAGGAGTCTTTGGGGTACACAATCTGGCGAGTATTGGGCCCCCTAACTCTGCCCAGGAATGAGCGGCAATGCATACGGTGCAAGCATTGCCGTTCACTACAGGAGTGTTTCCTAACCAGTGTGCCTCCAGCTGTGGCAAAACTACAACTCCCAGCATGCCCGGACAGCCTTTGGCTGTCCGGGCATGCTGGGAGTTGAAGTTTTGCCACAGCTGGAGGCACACTGGTTGGGGAACACTGCACTACAGTAAGGGTAAGTTATTTCCACATTTTTAGTTGGAGACACAGCCAGGTTTCATTTTTTGCGTTTTCGTTTTTTTTCTTTTTAACTTATATTTTTCCATCCACAGATCCATATAAGTGCTTGTTTTTTGCAGGACCATTATCGGTGAGTCCCCGGTTGCTACCAACTATGGATGTCCTAATGCTAGTATTGGTATCGGGACCGATACTGGACACGTGCAAATGTCCCCAATACCTAATCCGATAATCGCCAGCGGGACCCCTGCCGGCAGGTATCACTCTATTCTGTGCAACATGAAGTGTACGGGACCCATATGTATGCGACTATATGGGAGAGAGGATTGTCATACACAGGGTTCTCTTATCTGGGCCCTAATGGTGAGCGGAGGATTGTGGGGTGTCCTGCTGGTAACCCGTCTCCATCGACTGTTATCTGCAGAACAAACCACAAGGATACTGAGGGGTTGAGAAAGTCTGGGGGTACACAATCTGGCGAGTATTGGGCCCCCTAACTCTGCCCAGGAATGAGCGGCAATGCATACGGTGCAATCATTGCCGTTTACTACAGGAGTGTTTCCTAACCAGTGTGCCTCCAGCTGTGGCAAAACTACAACTCCCAGCATGCCCGGACAGCCTTTGGCTGTCCGGGCATGCTGGGAGTTGAAGTTTTGCCACAGCTGGAGGCACACTGGTTGGGGAACACTGCACTACAGTAAGGGTAAGTTATTTCCACATTTTTAGTTGGAGACACAGCCAGGTTTCATTTTTTGCGTTTTCTTTTTTTTTCTTTTTAACTTATATTTTTCCATCCACAGATCCATATAAGTGCTTGTTTTTTGCAGGACCATTATCGGTGAGTCCCCGGTTGCCACCAACTATGGATGTCCTAATGCTAGTATTGGTATCGGGACCGATACTGGACTCGTGCAAATGTCCCCAATACCTAATCCGATAATCGCCGGTGGGACCCCTGCCGGCAGGTATCATGGAGGTGCCAAACTATGCAGTGCGCATGATAGCCAGAACCTGTGGCTAATGCGGAACATCACCGTTCACCGACGCCCGATCAAAGTTGATAGCAGCGTCTAAACATCCTGAAGTTAACTGCCGTTTAGCTCACGGATGCGGACCAGGGTCACCGCGGTGTCCGGATCAGCTGTGAGGACAGCCGGAGGTCCCATACCGTCACACCTTTACTGCTGCTAGCCATGGCATTGATCAGTGTATGCAATCTACATCCCTAAGGGGACTAAAAAAAGTGGGGGAAAAGAATGTGTAAAATAAATAAACAATAAAAGTGAATTAACCCCTTCCCTAATAAAAGATTGACACCCCCCCCCTTATAAATAACATTAAATTGTTTGTTAAAATATAAAAAAAAAGCCCTTCCATTAATAAAAAAAAAAAATTTAACTTTTTTCCTAATTTAAAAAAAATAAATAAACCCTGTCACATATGACATAGAAAAAAGTATCGGTAATTGGTATAGGCAAGTACTTAAAAAAAAGTATCGGTACTCGTACTCTGTCTTAAAAAAAATGGTATCGGGACATCCCTACTATCAACCGACCCTCTATGAAGCCAGCGCAGCTCCTGAACTCTGTTTATGGTCGCGCTGTAAATGTACGGCACTGTGCACAGAGTTACTTTCAGCAAAGAAGTAGATTTAATGGATGCTGCTGTATGCCATCCTTTTTCTACTGACTTGTATTATTAAAAAATAAATAAAATCAGACCACAACATGTGTGTTTTTTTTGGGCGTACACAATAGCGTAGTTGACATCATTATTGGCATTAAAACTGCACTGTGTAGGAGCAGCCTTACACGGCCGATTATTGAGTGAATGCTCATTTCTGACAATTTGTCCATCTAAAAGATCAAGGATCAGCCGTCAAATGAGCAAACACTTAGGCCAGGTTTACACTGAGAATCTCCAGAATCCCATAGATGGCAATTAGAGATGAGTGAACTTACAGTAAATTCGATTCGTCACAAATGTCTCGGCTCAGCGGTTGCTGACTTTATCCTGCATAAATGAGTTCAGCTTTCAGGTGCTCCGGTGGGCTGGAAAAGGTGGATACAGTCCTAGGAGAGAGTCTCCATCCCACCGGAGCACCTTAAAGCTGAACTCATTTATGCAGGCTAAAGTCAGCAACTTCCGAGCCGAGAAGTTCGTGACAAATCAAATTTACTGTAAGTTCGCTCATCTCTAATGGCAATGTCTGCAGAGTGGATTCTGCGAGAATGATAAACAAATTCATTCTTTTAGCGGTGGAATTTTAGTGGCAGAAGGTCCCCTGCTGAAATTCTGTAATGTGCACTGTGCAGTGGAATCCCATTGACAGCAATGGGATTCTGCTGTATCGGAATTTCCAACCAAAATTCCTAAGCAGAATGCCCATCGGAAATTCCGTAGTGCGAACCCAGGCTTACTCATCGCCTGATTGGATCTTTTGTGTGACCAATAAAATCTTTGTTAACAGCTAAACATTTCCCTCGGCAAAATAGAATGTTCAGCCAACAAGGATGACATTAAAGGGGGGTGGTCCATCGAAAAGCAACTTGTCCCCTATCCATTGGATAGGAGATAATTGTCTGATCTTGGGGGGGGGGGGGGGTCTGACCAATGGGACCCCTTGTAATCTCCACACGGGTATCTCCAGCACTTCCATGGAGAATGAATGGAGCGTTGTCTGTAGCATTCACTCCCCGCAGAGAGCCAGGGCCGTTCAGACTTCCCGCTATCAGACACTTATCCTCTATCCTGTGGATAGGGAATAAGTTGCTTTTCACTGGACGACTCCTTTAAGGGCCACACAATTCATCAAGTCTTGTTGGGCTGCTCTTGTGCTACATTCACACCATAGAATGAGCAGGGGGTGCTTGAAGCTCGTAGAATGGTAATGCAGTCCATGCAGATTTCAGCCAAAAGATTGAACAAGTTTATTTTTTCAGCGGAGCCCAGAATCTGATTTACTGTAGTAGAATGTTTAAGCTGTGGCAATTCCAATTGTAGCCTACAAGTCTCAAGAAATCCCCAATACTAGTGGCACAGCCAGCACTGGCAATTTACCAATAATTGCTGGCTGCACATGGACTAATAACTGCTTAAGGCCACATTCTCACGTGCGGTTGAATCCATTCCCCCCATGCATTTACCATTGGTTACAGAATGTTAACTGGATTATCAGCAACAGCCTTTGGTAGCCTTTGGAAGAGCAGCCTAAAGGCTCAGTAAATGAGTGCCAAGCAAAGAGATCAATGCTTGTTATCCTCCCCCTACTGATGTAGAGCTGTCTACATGATTGGCAGCTTGATACTTTATGTTCATGGCACACTACATTATCAGCACAGCATGATTCCAAATGTACAGATAGGAGCAGGGACTCTTGTCTTATCGCTGTATTCCCCACTCCTGTACAGTATTGAGTGGTGACGCATACATTCACAATGCATTCACTTCACATTCAACAGGCCAGGTTAGCGGGCATAATACATGCCTTGCCCCAGGCGATGGCAACCATCTGCTGTGCCAGCTGGACAGATACTGTCCAGTGGTCCCTCAACATACGATGGTAATCCGTTCCAAACAGACCATCATTTGTTGAAACCATGGTATGTTGAGGGATCCGTGAAATATAAAGTATCAGTGGTCTACAACCTGCGGACCTTCAGATGTTGCAAAACTACAACACCCAGCATGCCCGGATAGCAGTTGGCTGTCCGGGCATGCTGGGAGTTGTAGTTGTGCAACATCTAGAGGTCCGCAGGTTGAAGACCACTGGCATAGGAAGTTGTACTCACCTGCCCCCGCCGCTCTGGACCGTCACCGCTGCCCTGGATGTCGCCGTCCATCGCTGTCGCCGCGTCCCTGGAGTGTCCCTGATGCTCCGGCAAGGCCTCTGCTTCCCCGGCATCCTCACTCTCCGTCGCCGCCATCACGTCGCTACGCACGCCGCTCCTATTGGATGACGGGACGGCGTGCGAAGCGACGTGATGACGACGATGGAGGGGATCCCAAAGAGGACGCGTCTGAGCCCTTAGGACAGGTAGGTGATCGTCAGCGGACCACGCGGGGCACCGTAAACGACTATCTGGTGGCAGCTAAAGAAGTCTGCGCTGCCGGATAGCTGTTTATGCGATGGCCCCGACATAAAAAAGCATCGTATGTTGATGCTGCCTTCAACATGCGATGGCCTCTGAGAGGCCATCATATGTTGAAATTATCATATGTCGGGGCCATCGTAGGTCAGGGGGTCACTGTATTTCATTTTAGTGACACATCCATTTCAGTACATAGGCCATGTATTCTACTGCTAAGCACACTGTTGCTGGCAGTGAAATGGGGGCACAAAAAATGTTGGATGGTATGAATATATACAGCACTCAGTATAACCAACTAAACATAAAAAAATACATAAAAAATCTGAACAACTGAAGCTAGCATACTCAACAATAATAAGAAACAAATGCTAGCAAGTCTTCCTAGAACTATCTATAGACACTGGCCCTCATTTACTATTCTAAACCCGACCTCTTTTGTCGGGTTTTTTTGGCGCATCTTTGTCTGCGACATGTCACAGACATCGTGCGCCAGTCTGCGACAAGATGCGACATTTTTTCCCGACGGACCAGTTGTTGATTCTCCCAAACCCGAAAAAGGGGCGTAACCCGACATTTCTGAGCTTTCCCACGTATTTATAAAGGTTTCCAACCCGAATTTGTTCAATTGTTGTGGATTTTTTCCCGACAACTCAGAGGAGTTGGAAACCAAAACCAACAAAACCCACGTGCGACAAACAGGATGCGACATAATAATAAATACCAGGGGAAAAAAGCAGTCGGGTAAGAAAGCAACGTAGACTTACAACCCGATTTTCTAAGTAAATGAGGGCCACAGTGTAATAGGGCATAAAGACAAGGTTGTTATCCTGAAAGTCTCTCTAAAGGGAAACTGACAGCATGTTAGGGCCAATAATAGGAGCCGTTACCATAATACCAAGTATTAATAGTACCTTTAATATGGCACCCTCATGCACTGTTTATCTGTAATGCCCATTATGTTGATATGAAAATGAGGCATTTCGGTACCAATACTACTGTCTTCTCATGAATACTGAGCAGCCCTTCTGTGGTGATGGAACCCAATGCCACTGCAGAGAAGCAGCTCAGTTTCCATTAGGGGGCGCTGTTAGAGGAGCGGAATCAGGCAGACGTAATGATACAACGAGGCGTAAAAGAACACTCCCAGTGCACCAGACATACCGTAACTATAATGGTTATGCTTTTGCCCCCTATTAGGGTCTATCAGCAGGTTAGGATGCCCAAACTGCTGTCAGGTTCCCTTTAATGAATCCAAACATATGATTTATCACACGATTGGTGTCTGTTTTGTCTTGAGCTACTTTAAGTAAAGATTTCAAGTATAGCACCCCACTACATGTGCTCAATAGGACGGGCAGTCAATGTGTCATAATTGTAACACTGAAGTAAGGTTCTGTTCACTCAGTGTTTGAGATGTCTGTTGAGATAGGTAATTCCATCATTTATGGCATATCCCAAGGCAGTTGGACCCGCGCGTGTTACACCTGACAGCTGTCCTGCATGGGAGGAGAACTGGTACCCACCCCATCTAGCTAGGGAAAGAACAGATATGTTTCTATTCATGTGTACAGCTCTCTTAATTCATTTCTATGGGAGTTATGGAATTAACCCCTCCAGTCCTGTAAATACACCCAGTCTTTCTATACACCCCTACAGCAATGAGGTGTGTTTGTGACACATGATCTGCACTGCCACTCACAGACAACAGTGTCAATAGTATTTTTTCTTTTGCAAATATGCACACTGGTTCTGTACTTTGGGCGGCATGACCAAATATGTGTATCACAGTATATTTGTAACTTATGGCGGTTCCACGGTATATCACGGTATTTCTTTCACCCCCCCCAAATCATGTGACCCGCGAGCGCTGTTCTTCTCCCCCCCCCCCCCCCCAAATCATGTTACCCGTCATCGCTTTTCTGCTCCCCCGGGTTTGAGACCACTGCTGTATGCTGTATCCCTATGCCCGGGCTTGAAACCAGACTCAACATGCAATGCTACAGACAGTCCAGATCTGCAGCCCGGGCATAGGGATACAGCGTACAGCAGTGGTCTCAAACCTGCGGACCTCCAGCTGTTGCAGACAGACCAGATCTGCAGCCTGGGCATAGGGATACAGCGTACAGCAGTGGTCTAAAACCTGCAGACCTCCAGCTGTTGCAAAACTACAACTCCCAGCATGCCCGGACAGCCAAAGGCTTGGAGTTGTAGTTTTGCAACATCTGGAGGTCCGCAGGTTGGAGACCACTGGCGTACAGTATAGAGTTCCAGCGCCAGCGGCCTGCAACAAAGAGGAGGAGGGCAGTGCTTGTGGGTGACATCTGTGAGTAGTACCCCTCTGGGCTGATAATTAATTGGGGGGGGAAGCAGAGCAGCGCTGGCGGGTAACATATGATTAGTTCCCCGATGAGGGGACAGTGCTGCGCTGGGCTGATAATTCATTCCCAAGGGGGAGGGGCCCAACCGGTATTGCGGTATGGAAAAAATTCATATCATGCAGCACAAAAATTTCAGTAATATATATATATATATATATATATATATATATATATATATATATATATATATATATATATATATACGTTATAATAAATATTGTAGGAGGCTTTAGTTTTCAGTATAAATAATACTAATGAAAAAAAGGATACTGACATGAACCTGTCAAATGTATATATGATTGTACTTTCTGGTTACTGAGGTAAGTACTTGCCTTCCCTTCTCCCAGCCGCAATTGCATTTGATGCAGACATTGTTGGGGGTTAACCCCTTTATGGAATACTCTGGTGGGAAAAAAATTCTAATCAACTGGTTCCGGTAGGTTAAACAGGTTTGTTAATTACTTCTATTTAAAAATCTTAATCCATCCAGTACTTAGCTGCTGTATGCTCCAGAGGAAGTTGTATAGTTCTTTCCAGTCTGATCACAGTGCTCTCTGCTGACACCTCTGTCCATGTCAAGAACTGTCTGGAGCAGGAAAGGTTTGCTATGGGGATTTGCTCATGTCTTGTCCAGTGATTGGCCCAGTATGACACACTGGGCCCCAACATCACCTTGGGCCCAAGCATCACGCTGCAGCTTAGGAAGAGGATCGCAGCTGAAGACTGGAGCAGGACATCAGAGGCACTGCAGGAGTGCTGGAGGTAAGTAGAGGTTTTTTTTTTATACTGTAGAATGGCGATTGTTCTAAACCCGCTGGAAAACCCCTTTGAGTTTATCATGTTTATAATTCTATGTGGCCACCAAATAGTTATTTGATAGTTTTTGTATCCACAGGACCTGCATTTGAACTATGCTTAGTTGTGGAGCACAATAGGTCAGATATACATTTACTGGCCACTTCATTTGGTACACCTTGTTAGTACCAGGTTGCCCCTCCCCTTTGACCTTTAGAAGTGACTTCATTCTTCATGGCATACTTTCTACAAGGTGCTGTAAACATTCATCAGAGATTTAGGTCCATATAGACATGATGGCATCTTGCAGTTGCTGCCGATTTTTCGGGTGCACATCTATGATGCAAATCTCCTGTTTCACCACATCCCAAAGGTGCTCTACTGAGAGCTGGTAAATGTGGAGGCCATTGGAGTACAGTGACCTCATTGTCATGGTTGAGATGACGTGAGTGTCACGATGCCGGCTGGCAGGTAGTGGATCCTCTGTGCCAGAGAGGGATTGGCGTGGACCGTGCTAGAGGATCGGTTCTAAGTCACTACTGGTTTTCACCAGAGCCCGCCGCAAAGCGGGATGGTCTTGCTGCGGCGGTAGTGACCAGGTCGTATCCCCTAGCAACGGCTCAACCTCTCTGGCTGCTGAAGATAGGCGCGGTACAAGGGAGTAGACAGAAGCAAGGTCGGACGTAGCAGAAGGTCGGGGCAGGCAGCAAGGATCGTAGTCAGGGGCAACGGCAGAAGGTCTGGAATCACAGGCAAGGAACACACAAGGAACGCTTTCACTGGCACTAGGGCAACAAGATCCGGCGAGGGAGTGAAGGGGAAGTGAGGTGATATAGGGAAGTGCACAGGTGTAAACACTAATTGGAACCACTGCACCAATCAGCGGTGCAGTGGCCCTTTAAATCGCAAAGACCCGGCGCGCGCGCGCCCTAGGGAGCGGGGCCGCGCGCGCCGGGACAGAACTGACGGGGAGCGAGTAAGGTACGGGAGCCGGGGTGCGCATCGCGAGCGGGCGCTACCCGCATCGCGAATCGCATCCCGGCCGGAGGTGGTAACGCAGCGCCCCGGGTCCGTGGAACCGACCGGGGCGCTGCAGTGAGGGAAGTGTAGCGAGCGCTCCGGGGAGGAGCGGGGACCCGGAGCGCTCGGCGTAACAGTACCCCCCCCCTTGGGTCTCCCCCTCTTCTTGGGGCCTGAGAACCTGAGGATCAGACTTTTGTCCAGGATATTGTCCTCAGGTTCCCAGGACCTCTCTTCTGGACCACAACCCTCCCAATCCACTAAAAAAAAAGTTCTTCCCCTGACCTTTTTAGAGGCCAAAATCTCTTTGACAGAGAAGATGTCCGAGGAGCCGGAAACAGGAGTGGGAGGAACAGATTTAGGAGAAAAACGGTTGAGGATGAGAGGTTTAAGAAGAGAGACGTGAAAGGCATTAGGGATACGAAGAGAAGGAGGAAGAAGAAGTTTGTAAGAGACAGGATTAATTTGACACAAAACTTTAAAAGGACCAAGATAGCGTGGTCCCAACTTATAGCTCGGGACACGGAAACGGACATATTTAGCGGAGAGCCATACCTTGTCTCCAGGGGAAAAAATGGGAGGAGCTCTTCTTTTCTTATCTGCGAATCTCTTCATGCGAGAAGAAGCCTGTAAGAGAGAATTTTGGGTCTCTTTCCATATGGTGGAAAGATCACGAGAAATTTCATCCACAGCGGGCAGACCAGAGGGCAAGGGGGTAGGGAGGGGGGGAAGAGGGTGACGGCCGTACACCACGAAAAACGGAGATTTGGAGGAAGATTCAGAGATTCTGAAATTATACGAGAATTCGGCCCAAGGTAGAAGATCTGCCCAGTCATCCTGGCGGGAGGAAACAAAATGTCGTAAATAGTCACCCAAGATCTGGTTAATTCTCTCTACTTGTCCATTGGATTGAGGATGGTATGCAGAAGAAAAATTTAATTTAATCTTGAGTTGTTTACAGAGAGCCCTCCAGAATTTAGACACAAATTGGACGCCTCTATCCGAGACGATCTGTGTAAATAATAACTGGAAATCTTGATCCCTCCAGCAGATGCCTCCATTCCTCAAGTGCTAATTTAATGGCTAGAAGCTCTCGATCCCCGATGGAGTAGTTCCTCTCCGCCGGAGAGAAGGTCCTGGAAAAAAAACCACAAGTAACAGCATGCCCGGAAGAGTTTTTTTGTAGAAGGACAGCTCCAGCTCCCACTGAGGAGGCATCAACCTCCAATAGGAAGGGTTTAGATGGGTCAGGTCTGGAGAGCACGGGAGCCGAAGAAAAGGCAGACTTGAGTCGTTTAAAGGCGTCTTCCGCTTGAGGAGGCCAAGACTTGGGATCGGCATTTTTTTTTGTTAAAGCCACAATAGGAGCCACAATGGTAGAAAAATGTGGAATAAATTGCCTGTAATAATTGGCGAACCCCAAAAAACGTTGGATGGCACGGAGTCCGGAGGGGCGTGGCCAATCTAAGACGGCAGAGAGTTTATCTGGGTCCATTTGTAGTCCCTGGCCAGAGACCAAGTATCCTAGAAAAGGAAGAGATTGGCATTCAAACAGACATTTCTCTATTTTGGCATAGAGTTGATTATCACGAAGTCTCTGAAGAACCATACGGACATGCTGGCGGTGTTCTTCAAGATTGGCAGAAAAAATCAGGATATCGTCCAGATATACAACAACACAGGAGTATAGTAGATCACGAAAAATTTCATTAACAAAGTCTTGGAAGACGGCAGGGGCGTTGCATAGACCAAAGGGCATGACCAGATACTCAAAGTGTCCATCTCTGGTGTTAAATGCCGTTTTCCATTCATCCCCCTCTCTGATGCGGATGAGATTATAAGCACCTCTTAAGTCCAGTTTGGTAAAAATATGGGCACCTTGGAGACGATCAAAGAGTTCAGAGATGAGGGGTAGGGGGTAGCGGTTCTTAACCGTGATTTTATTAAGACCGCGGTAGTCAATGCAAGGACGTAAAGAGCCATCTTTTTTGGACACAAAGAAAAATCCGGCTCCGGCAGGAGAGGAGGATTTACGGATAAAGCCCTTTTTTAAATTTTCTTGGACGTATTCAGACATGGCAAGAGTCTCTGGGACGGACAGAGGATAGATTCTGCCCCGGGGTGGAGTAGTGCCCGGGAGGAGGTCAATGGGACAATCATAAGGCCTGTGAGGAGGTAGAGTCTCAGCTTGTTTTTTGCAAAAAACGTCCGCAAAGTCCATATAGGCCTTAGGGAGACCGGTTACATGAGGAAGCACAGGGACACGGCAAGGTTTACTGGGAACCGGTTTTAAGCAGTCCTTGGAACAAGAGGGCCCCCAACTCTTGATCTCCCCAGTGGACCAATCCAGGATTGGGGAATGGAGTTGAAGCCAGGGAAGTCCAAGAAGGATTTCAGAAGTGCAATTGGGGAGGACCAACAGTTCAATCCTCTCGTGATGAGATCCGATGCACATTAGAAGGGGCTCCGTGCGGAAACGTATAGTACAGTCCAATCTTTCATTGTTTACACAATTGATGTAGAGGGGTCTGGCGAGACTGGTCACCGGGATGTTGAACCTGTTGACGAGAGAGGCTAAGATGAAATTTCCTGCAGATCCAGAGTCCAAGAAGGCCACAGCAGAGAAGGAGAAGGCAGAGGCAGACATCCGCACAGGCACAGTAAGACGTGGAGAAGCAGAGTAGACATCAAGGACTGTCTCACTTTTGTGCGGAGTCAGCGGACGTCTTTCCAGGCGGGGAGGACGGATAGGACAATCCTTCAGGAAGTGTTCGGTACTAGCACAGTACAGGCAGAGATTCTCCATGCGGCGTCGTGTCCTCTCTTGGGGTGTCAGGCGAGACCGGTCGACCTGCATAGCCTCCACGGCGGGAGGCACAGGAACAGATTGCAGGGGACCAGAGGAGAGAGGAGCCGGGGAGAAGAAACGCCTCGTGCGAACAGAGTCCATATCCTGGCGGAGCTCCTGACGCCGTTCGGAAAAACGCATGTCAATGCGAGTGGCAAGATGGATGAGTTCATGTAGGTTAGCAGGGATTTCTCGTGCGGCCAGAACATCTTTAATGTTGCTGGATAGGCCTTTTTTAAAGGTCGCGCAGAGTGCCTCATTATTCCAGGATAATTCTGAAGCAAGGGTACGGAACTGTACGGCATACTCGCCAACGGAAGAATTACCCTGGACCAGGTTCAACAGGGCAGTCTCAGCAGAAGAGGCTCGGGCAGGTTCCTCAAAGACACTTCGAATTTCCGAGAAGAAGGAGTGTACAGAGGCAGTGACGGGGTCATTGCGGTCCCAGAGCGGTGTGGCCCAAGCCAGGGCTTTTCCAGACAGCAGGCTGACTACGAAAGCCACCTTAGACCTTTCAGTGGGGAACTGGTCCGACATCATCTCCAAGTGTAATGAACATTGGGAAAGAAAGCCACGGCAAAACTTAGAGTCCCCATCAAATTTATCCGGCAAGGATAGTCGTATTCCAGAAGCGGCCACTCGCTGCGGAGGAGGTACAGGAGCTGGCGGAGGAGATGATTGCTGGAGCTGTGGTAGTAACTGTTGTAGCATAACAGTCAGTTGAGACAGCTGTTGGCCTTGTTGCGCAATCTGTTGTGACTGCTGGGCGACCACCGTGGTGAGGTCAGCGACAACTGGCAGAGGAACTTCAGCGGGATCCATGGCCGGATCTACTGTCACGATGCCGGCTGGCAGGTAGTGGATCCTCTGTGCCAGAGAGGGATTGGCGTGGACCGTGCTAGAGGATCGGTTCTAAGTCACTACTGGTTTTCACCAGAGCCCGCCGCAAAGCGGGATGGTCTTGCTGCGGCGGTAGTGACCAGGTCGTATCCCCTAGCAACGGCTCAACCTCTCTGGCTGCTGAAGATAGGCGCGGTACAAGGGAGTAGACAGAAGCAAGGTCGGACGTAGCAGAAGGTCGGGGCAGGCAGCAAGGATCGTAGTCAGGGGCAACGGCAGAAGGTCTGGAATCACAGGCAAGGAACACACAAGGAACGCTTTCACTGGCACTAGGGCAACAAGATCCGGCGAGGGAGTGAAGGGGAAGTGAGGTGATATAGGGAAGTGCACAGGTGTAAACACTAATTGGAACCACTGCACCAATCAGCGGTGCAGTGGCCCTTTAAATCGCAAAGACCCGGCGCGCGCGCGCCCTAGGGAGCGGGGCCGCGCGCGCCGGGACAGAACTGACGGGGAGCGAGTAAGGTACGGGAGCCGGGGTGCGCATCGCGAGCGGGCGCTACCCGCATCGCGAATCGCATCCCGGCCGGAGGTGGTAACGCAGCGCCCCGGGTCCGTGGAACCGACCGGGGCGCTGCAGTGAGGGAAGTGTAGCGAGCGCTCCGGGGAGGAGCGGGGACCCGGAGCGCTCGGCGTAACAGTGAGCTTTGTGACATGGTGCATTATCCTGCTGGAAGTATCATCAGAAGATTGGTACACTGTGGTCATAAAGGAATGGAACAATACTGGGGTAGGCTGTCACATTTAGACAATGCTTAATGTGACAGCCTACCTGAGGCTGCGTTCACATCATATATTCAGCCATACGGGACCGCATACGGCTGGGGGGGAGCTTAAACCTTGCACTCCCGTATCCCTGCCGTATGCTGCCCGTATGTAATTCATTTCAATGAGCCGATTGGAGGGAAACGTGAACTCCGGTCGGCTCATTTTTGCCCCGTATGCGGTTTTCCCACCGGACCTAAAACCGGAGTCGACCACAGTTTTAGGTCTGGTGGAAAACTGCATATGGAGAAAAAATGAGCATTTCACTCCGATCGGCTCATTGAAATGAATTACATACGGGCAGCATACAGCAGGGATATGGGAGCACAAGATTTTAGCTCCCCCCAGCCGTATGCAGTCCCGTATGGATGAAAATATGATGTGGACCCAGCCTAAGTATTGTTCTATTCCTTTATGTTAAGAGGCCCAAGGTTTGCCAAGAAAATGTCCCCCTCACCATAAGACCACTACCACCAGCATGAACCATTGATACAAAGTAGGATGGATCCAGGCTTCCATGTTGTTGACACCTATTTCTGAGCCTGCTATCTGAATGTCGCAGATGAAATCAAGACTTATCAGGCTAGGCAACGTTCTTTCAGTCTTCCATTGTTCAATTTTGGTGAGCCTGTGCCAATTGTAGCCACATCTATCTGTTCTTAGCTTCAAAGTTTGACATGTTGTGCATTCAGAGATGACATTTTTGCATACCTTGGTTGCGGCGAGTAGTAATTTGAGTAACTGTTGCCTTTCTGTCATCTTGAATCAGTTTGCCCATTCTCCTTTGACATCAAGAATTAAGAAGATTTTCTTCTACACAACTGCCATTCACTGGATATTTTCTCTTTTTCGGACTATTCTCTGTAAACCATAGTAATGGTTGTGTGTAAAAATCCCCGTAGATTCTGAAATACCCAGACCAGCCCATCTGGTACCAACAACCGTGCCATGTGCAATGGCAATTAAATCCACTTTCTTCTCCATTCTGAACTTTAGAAAGTTATCATGACCAGATCTACATGCCTAACTATATTGCCATGTGATTACCGTATAAGACGCACTTTTTCTTCCCCTAAACTGGGGGGGGGGGAAAGTTGGTGCGTCGAATACACACCTATCGTGGTGGTCCCTGCGGCCATCAACGGCCGTGACCGCGGCTATTACAGGACATCACCGATCGCGGTGATGTCCTGTATTAACCCCTCCGACGTGGCGAACAAAGCTGACCACCGCGTCTGAAGCGAAAATAACACTAACCCGGCTGTTCAGTCAGGCTGTTTGGGACCGGCGCGATGAAATCGCGGCGTCCTGAACTGCTTACAGGACACCGGGAGGGACCTTACTTGCCTCCTCGGTGTCTGCTCTGTGCCGGGATCCCCTGCATGGCCGGCGCTCTCCTTCGTCATTATCACATCGTCGCGCACACCGTCCCGTCATCCAGTAGGAGCGGCGTGCGTAGCGACTTCATGGCGGCGACGAAGAGCAAGGATACCCGGCAGCAGAAACGTTCCGGAGCAACGGGGACACGGCGACAGCGATGGAGGGTGACATCCAGGGCAGCGGTGACGAGCAGTGACGGGTCCGGAGCGGCAGGAACACGTGAGTACTACCTACTATACCAGTGGTCTTCAACCTGCGGACCTCAAGATGTTGCAAAACTACAACATCTGAAGGTCCGCAGGTTGAAGATCACTGCCCTATACTTTACATTGTATTTGGATCAGAATCTTTATTTTCTAGATTTTTATCCTATAAAATTAGGTGCGTCTTATATGTTGGAGCGTCTTATTTGACAAAAAATACGGTAGCTATTACGGTAGCTATTTATAATACAGGTGTACCTGAAAAGTGGCCAGTGAGGTTATGTTTACTTAGCGGTACTTAGTCTGCAGGAATTCCTACAAAATAAACATAAACATGCAGGAAATACAGTCACTAATTGTTTATGTTCCGGACATTAAACTAGTTGGGTCATCTCCCAGTACACCATGGCATATGTTGACTGGATACCTACGACATCCAGGATCATTGCAGTGTGAACAAGGATTGTGCCCACCAAGCATCATGTACCAGTTAATGGACTGTCACCGCAATATATATGCGACTTTATATTGGTATTGTTACGCCGAGCGCTCCGGGTCCCCGCTCCTCCCCGGAGCGCTCGCTTCACTCCCCCCGCTGCAGCGCTCCGGTCACGTCCTCTGACCCGGGGCGCTGCGATTCCGCTGCCAGCCGGGGTGCGATTCGCGATGCGGGTAGCGCCCGCTCGCGATGCGCACCCCGGCTCCCCTACCTGACTCGCTCTCCGACTGTTCTGTCCCGGCGCGCGCGGCCCCGCTCCCTAGGGCGCGCGCGCGCCGGGTCTCTGCGATTTAAAGGGCCACTGCGCCGCTGATTGGCGCAGTGGTTCCAATTAGTGTGTTCACCTGTGCACTTCCCTATATCACCTCACTTCCCCTGCACTCCCTTGCCGGATCTTGTTGCCATTGTGCCAGTGAAAGCGTTCCTTGTGTGTTCCTAGCCTGTGTTCCAGACCTTCTGCCGTTGCCCCTGACTACGATCCTTGCTGCCTGCCCCGACCTTCTGCTACGTCCGACCTTGCTTCTGCCTACTCCCTTGTACCGCGCCTATCTTCAGCAGCCAGAGAGGTGAGCCGTTGCTAGTGGATACGACCTGGTCACTACCGCCGCAGCAAGACCATCCCGCTTTGCGGCGGGCTCTGGTGAAAACCAGTAGTGGCTTAGAACCGGTCCACTAGCACGGTCCACGCCAATCCCTCTCTGGCACAGAGGATCCACTACCTGCCAGCCGGCATCGTGACAGGTATGGTATGTTGATGCAGCCACCATGGCTGTTGTGTCTGAATTGGAGCACCAAATAAAGTGTCAAGGGTTGGACATAAAAGCAAATAATTTAGAATATAGTATTTTCTATACTTGTAAGACTGTAAACTTTATGACAGCTTTTCATTACTTTTTTTTTGTAAGAATGATATATGGGATAACCCTTTACAATTGGTACTTCTAATGACAATGTTAGGTGTCTTACAGGGGTGTGGTGGGGGTGTAGCTTGTTTTTCGCGTATTTATCAGTGTCTTGTGTTAGAAGTGTGAAGCACATATATGACTGGTCAGACTTTCCAGTCTTTTCTATATTAGACATTTATAGTGGGCTGTGAGACATTTTTAATGAATATGTTGCAGAAATAGTTCACGTCAATGACAGTTTCACATTGTGCTGGATATTTTTCCTTCTACAAAATGATTAATAACCGCGCCTCCATTATTGAAGTAGATTCTGAACCTTTTACCCATTTCATTTTTCCCATCAAGGGAACAGCACATTCCTCCACAAATAACATCTACTGAATTTGTAAGGAACATGGAAAAAATACCAGATGGCATAAAATAAATGGATAACAGATTACTTACTTGTGCAATACAAGTCAACGCAGAAGAAATTATGCTTATCAAGAATGGCTACCAACAGTTACCGCTTCCTCACCCATGGGAAAACGGAAAGAAAAATTCTGTCATCAGAGATGGTATCCCAGGTTCTATTACATCAAGCCAACAATTTAGGTTTCATTAACATCACTCAACAGTTTTGTCATTCAATTCTTACTATATTGAGTCTAGGAGGAGACTTCTGGCAAAAATTTGCCATCTTTTATCTGGCGCATTTATTCTTGTCTGGCATAAAAAAACTAAGAAATTCACAAAATTGGTCAATTATGCTTGACCACTACTTCATGTAAACTCATCTTTAGTTCTTTACCATGGGTGTTCTGGCAAGAAGCAATGGGGGGAAAACAACTTTAGGCTGGTGTCACACCTAGCAATTGCGAACAACAATACTGGCACCCTAGGCTCACTCATAAAGATACACTGACTAAACTTGTCTACACTTTATTTTGCTCAAAAATAAGATTTAAAAGTATTGAAGGTATAAATCTATCCATATATTAAACAAGTCACTATCACTGTTGCTTCCTGTAGATTAGGAGCCCATGAAGACACCCTTGGATCCGAGCTGGAAGTCTCTGTATTCTCATAAATCTATCCACACTTTAATAGTACTCTTAGGGGCTTGGAGTAAAATACAGTGAAATTGTAAATCCTAGCATACAAAACAAGAAAAATGCTATGCTTTAGACAAAATATATCAAGCCACTATATCATACAGTACTAATATAGTCAAGGTAGTTTATATATGACCAATAGTATTTAAAGGGGTACTCCAGTGGAAAACATTTTTTTTTCAAGTCAACTGGTGCCAGAAAGTTAAACAGATTTCTAAATTACTTCTATTAATAATCTTAATCCTTCCAGTACTTATCAGCTGCTGTATGCTCCACAGGAAGTTGAGTAGTTATTTTCTGTCTGACCACAGTGCTCTCTGCTGACACCTCTGTCCATGCTAGGAATTGTCTGGAGCAGGAGAGGTTTGCTATGAGGATTTGCTCCTACTCTGGAAGGTTCCTGACACAGACAATGGTGTCAGCAGAGAGCACTGTGGTCAGACAGAAAAGAACAACTCAACTTTCTCTGTGTAGTATACAGCAGCTGATAAGTACAGGAAGGATTAAGATTTTTTAACAGAAGTAAATTACAAATCTGTATAACTTTCTGGAGCCAGTTGATATAAAAAAAAAATTCCACCGGAGTACCCCTTTCAATGTAAACTGATTGACTGAACACAGCTTCAAATCCTGCGAGTCAAATCTGCGAGTCAAATCTGCGCAGAATACTGTACATGTGAATAGACCCTTAAAGGAGATCTGTCATCAGTGTCACTTGCACTAACCTGTCTTTACTGGCAGGTTAGTGCAGGTGACACTGATGACAGATTTCCTTTAACAAGTCCTTCCTGGGAATATATCTTAACCCCTTAAGGACCGGGTTTTTTTCCGTTTTTGCATTTTCGTTTTTTGCTCCTTGCCTTTAAAAAATCATAACTCTTTCAATTTTGCACCTAAAAATCCATATGATGGCTTATTTTTTGCGCCACCAATTCTACTTTGTAATGACGTCAGTCATTTTGCCCAAAAATCTACGGTGAAACCGAAAAAAAATAATCATTGTGCAACAAAATTAAAAAAAAAAAAACGCCGTTTTGTAACTTTTGGGGGCTTCCGTTTCTACGTAGTACATTTTTCGGTAAAAATGACACCTTATCTTTATTCTGTAGGTCCATACGATTAAAATGATACCCTACTTATATAGGTTTGATTTTGTCGGACTTCTGGAAAAAATCATAACTACATGCAGGAAAATTAATACTTTTTTATTTTTCCGTGTATGGGGCGGTATGAGGGCTCATTTTTTGCGCCGTGATCTGAAGTTTTTAACGGTACTATTTTTGCATTGATAGGACTTATTGATCCTATTTTGGACTTTGTAATTTTTTTGCGCGCACGCCATTGACCGAGCGGTTTAATCAATGATATATTTTTATAATTCGGAAGTTTCCGCACGCGGTGATATCATATATGTTTATTTTTATTTACACTGTGTTTTTTTTTTTTTTATTGGAAAAGGGGGGTGATTCAAACTTTTAATAGGGGAGGAGTTAAATGATCTTTATTCACTTTTTTTTTGCAGTGTTATAGGTCCCATAGGGACCTATAACACTGCACACACTGATCTCCTATGCTGATCACTGGTTTCTCATAAGAAACCAGTGATCAACGATTCTGCCGCATGACTGCTCATGCCTGGATCTCAGGCACTGAGCAGTCATTCGGCGATCGGTCAGCGAGGAGGCAGGTAGGGGCCCTCTCGCTGGCCTGTCAGCTGTTCGGGATGCCGCGATTAGCCGCGGCTATCCCGAACAGCCTGACTGAGCTAGCCGGCCACGTTCACTTTCACTTTTAAAGGGTTAATAGCGCGCGGCGCCGCGATCGGCGCTGCGCGCTATTAGAGGCGGGTCCCGGCTTCACTATGAAGCCGGGCCCGCCGTGATATGATGCGGGGTTACTGTGTAACCCCGCGTTATATCGGGAGAGCAGGACCAAGGACGTACCGGTACGTCCTTGGTCCTTAAGGGGTTAAAAGGGAACTCCGGACAAATTTTTTGTTTATCCTATATGCCAGGGCTGCTGCCATTAAAATAATAAACTTTCACTTACCTTCTGCCACTGATATTGGTCGCTCATTCTCCAGCTCCAGTCTTTTGATTTTGGGGCCTGACATGTCACACTGTTCTCAGCTAATTGCCAGCAGCAATAATGTCCTGCCTCTGCTAATGATAAGCTGAGTGGCAGTGGGCATAGCCGTTTTCCTGGTGCCCAGGTCTGTTACATCACACTACCGCTCAGCCTATCATCGGCTGAGGCAGGACACTGCTGTGGCCAGCATTTAGCTGAGAGCAGTGTGATTTGTCAGGCCCCAAACCAGGATTACAACTGGGGCCAGATAATGGGAGACCAATTCTAGCAGCAGGAAAGCGGCGGACAGCTCACAGCACTATAGGTGAGTATAATTATTCAAGCTTGGTCCTTGCCACAATTCTTGTCAGACAACCGACTCAATGTACGGGGTGCACAAGCATCAAGACATGGATCATTAAGCATTTCATCCGAGGTAAGAATATAAACACCTTATACCCATTTCACCTAAACTAGCCAAGTGGTATATTGTACCCAAGGTCCACAAGTCGCTGAACGTATCCCCGGGATGGCCGATCGTCGCGGGGATCGGTTCAGCAACCAAAGCTTTATCAGCCTATTTAGAGTGGCTCCTATCCCCATGTTACCGGGCATTCCCTCTTTTTTGAAAAACACTAGAGAGTTGATAAATGTATTGGACACATTTGATTGGCAGGAGTCATATCATCTTGCTTCCATGGATGTAGGGAGCCTCTACACCCGCATCCCTCATGATGCAGATGTAGAGGCTCTATATAATTTCCTTAGCACTACAGTAAGATCTATAGATTTTGTAGAATTTGCTACAGAGGCTATGCGTTTCATACTTGAGAATAATAAATTTTCACATAAAGGTAGCTGGTATAAGCAAAAATATGGTACAGCAATGGGGTCACTAGCCTCTTGTACCGATGCAAAGTAAATGTTTTTTTCCAGCAAAAATCATTTTACCAAACATGTGAAGGTGTATCTCGGGTATGTGGATTACATTTTTGTTGTCTGGGAGGGATCACGTGAAACTTTCCAATGGTTTGTTCAATATTTGAATAATGATAACCAGGAAAATATGTTTTTCAAATATCAATGGGGAGATAAAAACTTGGAGTTCTTAGATGTCCGTATCTTCATTGAGGATGGACAGATAAAAACTACAGGATATAGTAAGGAAATAATGAAGAATTCTCTTCTCCACTATAATTATGTAGTTCTCACCCGTCACACATACGTAATACAATCCCAGATAGCCAATTCATCCATTTGAAATGTATCAATAATGATAGAGCTACTTGTTTAACACAAGCAGAGGAATAGAAAAAAAAAAACTCTTAGAAAGAGGGTATCCAGAAAAAGTAATTTAATCGGCTTTTAAGAACGTAGAGAAAAAACAAAAGGTCTGAACTGATGTCCAAAAATAAAAGCAAGAAATTTGATTGCCAGAAAAAAGTTTCTTTTCATTTCACAATACCTCTATGAATCGTCAGATTAATAATGCTATACATAAAAATTGGTTTCTATTAGAAATTGATATGGATTTACAAGAAGTAGCTAAAAGCAAACCAATAATTACGTAACAAAAAAACATCTACAATAGGAGACTTTATTAAGAAAATAAAGAGGTATGGGGAAAATCAAAGGACAAACTGGCTAAATAAAACATCTCCTCAGGGAAATTACCCTTGCAAACATTGTTCTGTAAGTCATCTGAATTCAGCAGCAAAATATCTTAGACTAGGAGGTTATGGAACCAACGTCAATCAGTTTATTACGTGCTGCATTACCCAAATAGGTAATGTATTGATCTGTTCATGCCGGTTGGTAAAATAAAAAGCAACCTATATAAACGCATTAGAGAACATGTATATTCCTTAAAGACAGGCATTAGAACTACTTGCTTTATCAACCAAGAATTTAAGCTTGCAGGGATTGAGCGCATTGATTTGCACAAAGGTAGACCCGTCAAGACGTTTGGTTATCTCAGCAAGAGACAATATGGATTAATAGGCTTAATGCCATTGGCCCATTAGGTCTTTTTCGAAGGTAATGACGTCTCCTTTTCTTATGAATTAGCATAACACCATTGGTCTATTTCAATTCTATGTATTGTATTGATATTTTGATATCAGTTTTAGTATTTTAAGCCTCACTAACATGGCGTATAAAGAGCAAGTAGAACAATCGACAGGCAAAGGCCGGATGTCAAATGATGTGAAACAGGCTGTTGCTTCAGTCACGCCCATGCACGCACACCACCCCACATTTGGCATCCGACACCTTGACATGAAGTGATCTTCAATAAATATGCAAACAGTGAGTGCAATGCTTTTTATTATTTTAATGGTGGCAGCGTGGAGATATAAGATAAATAAACAATTTACTGGTCACTGGAGGTCCAACATGGCACCTCATGGTGAAGAACTCTCTATGGTTATGAAAAAAAGTAATATTGCTCCACACAAGGCCTAGGCTATAAGAAGGCCCTACAACTGAGCTGCAGCATGCTGGGCAAGACCATACAGCAGTTTCACAGTATAGTTTTCCCCTCAGAACAAGTCTCACCATGGTCGACCGAAGAAACTGAGTGCACATACTCAGCATCGTATACAGAGGTTGACTTTGGGAAAGAGATGTAGGAGTGCTGCCAGCATTGCTGCAGAGGTTGAAGGTGTGGTTGGGTCAGCCTGTCAGTGCTTAGACCATATGCTGCATTCTTCTTCAAACTGGTCTGCATGGTAAAAACAGGTTCTGTGCCCTAGATTGGTGCTGGAAGCTTGTTGGGTTTGAAGGTAGGTGTGTGGAGAGTAGTTGCGTTTTCAGACTGAGCTTGGATTCTGTCTGTGGGCAGCTTAGTTGGCTGTGACCTTCACTTTGTGTTTTTCAGCACTATGGCATCCACTACACAAGTGACCGTTCTTCAGTTGCACTTTGCACTGTGTTATATTTTACCCGGCACTAATTTGCCATTGCAGGTGCATGCGCTCTGGGGCGTGATGTCACATGGACATTGTTGGCTTGCGTTGCATGGCGCTCTTTCACACGCCTGCGCCCTGGTGCATTCGGCTAGGTCACATTGTGTAATCCAGAACGCGGGCAGTCCTCGCACAGGGCACTTCTGCCCATATGGTATTAATCACAGGTAATTTGTGTGACATCTGTCTATTAGTATTAGGGGAAGGGGCTACCACTTTATTGGTGGACACTACTGTCCATCAGGGAGGCTTATACATGATTGGCTGATGCTAGCCATATATGGTTTGAATGATGGGACATTAGTCACGCCCCCTGAGGAAGCACTTTCATAGCGAAACGATCGTTGGGGTCTAGTGTGTAAGGTCTGGCACCCTGAACATTACTTTGTCTCTTGCTTGTTGCATTTTAATCTTGGCACATAGGACTTGTCCTATAGTATGGTGTATGTTTTTGTACTTGGTTAGTTTAGTCCATATGCGGCTGATTTATGTCTTATCAAATTAATATTCCCAGTTCCCTTACCTACCCATCTGTTGTGTCCTGGTGCCTTTTTCCTACTTATTTATCAAATTTCGCTTTCTCGATTTTATGTATTTTTCTAAAAAAGTTGGTACATTTTAATTTTTCATATTTGGTGTTGTGTGCACTAATTTATTTTCAAATTGGAGTTGCTAGTTTGTAGTGCACATTTACTTACATTTTCAGTAAGGTAACATTTTTCAGTGTTTATTGTTCCTGTTTCTATACAGGTTATTGACTAAACACATTTATGACAGTTTTTCTCCATTGGACATTAAGTCATATAAGAAGGAGTTAGATGATGCTTATTATACATGGGAGAAACAGATACATTCTACTAAAGCTAAAAAAATTCCATAGGGACCAAGTAGCCTTTCAGAGTCAAAAGGTCTACAAATGGAAGTATACAACAAATTCCACTAACAGTTCTTGTTCCAGAACCTAATCCATTTACTCAAATGTCTCATATGGTGGTGAATCAGATTCCTCATCGGCTAGCACCCCGAGAGGAGCTTTACAGTCTATAAAAAGGAAAAAAGACAATTATGGGGACCGGATACCCAGCATTCTTCATTAAAGGTAATCAATCTTTCCAAACACTCATCATCGGATGTTCAACTGCCTTTCATTTTCCCCGACATCCAGCATTGATGTGTTTGAGACCATCAAAGACTTACACCTTTTTGCGAGAAATTTGGTGTTTAAGAAATGATTTCATCAGAACTCATCAGCGACCATTTGCAACAACAGGGAGGATATGATAATGTTACAGATGTTGGAGGATCTTAATGCGGAGAGCAACCCACAGGTTGATAGATGGTTTCCGGCTACACTCATCCCTAAATCAAGTAAGTTTCCATCTCTTAATGTATGCCCCACTATACAGTAGATCTGTTTGTGCAAGTGGTGTCCAAAGAAATCGAAAACATCATACCCCACAGTTGTTTTGGCAACTGTACCCCAGCTCAAAGAAAGGCCATCAATGAGCTCCGGTCCCTGTCGGATATTGTCATAAAGCCCTCAGACAAGGGGGGGGGGGGGGGGGTAATATAGTCTTATGGCAAGCCCCCCTGTATGAGAAGGAAGCACTGAGACAACTATGAAATTCTACTTGTTACCGTAAACTATCCTTTAATCATAGTAACATAGTTAATAAGGTTGTAAAAAGACTAGAATCCATCAAGTTATCACGATTCGGCTAGCTGGATGTGGATCCTCTGTGTCAGCGAGGGATTGGCGTGGACCGTGTCGGTGGACCGGTTCTAAGATGCTACTGGTATTCACCAGAGCCCGCCGCAAAGCGGGATGGTCTTGCTGCGGCGGTAGCAACCAGGTCGTATCCACTGGCAAAGGCTCAACCTCGCTGACTGCTGAGAAGGCGTGGGACAGAAGGACTAGGCAGAGGCAAGGTCAGACGTAGCAGAAGGTCGGGGCAGGCGGCAAGGTTCGTAGTCAATGTGGATAGCAGAAGATCTGGAAACACAGGCTTTGGACAACACTAAACGCTTTCACTGGCACAAGGCAACAAGATCCGGCAGGGTAGTGCAGGGGAAGTGAGGTAATATAGCCAGGGAGCAGTTGGAAGCTAATTAGGCTGATTGGGCCAGGCACCAATCATTGGTGCACTGGCCCTTTAAATCTTAGAGAGCTGGCGCGCGCGCGCGCGCCCTAGAGAGCGGAGCCACGCGCACCAGCACATGACAGCCGGGGACCGGGACGGGTAAGTGACTTGGGATGCGATTCGCGAGCGGGCGCGTCCCACTATGCGAATCGCATCCCCGCCGGCAATGTCAGTGCAGCGCTCCAGGTCAGCGGGTCTGCAGAGAGAGAGACTCCGTGAGTGCTCCGGGGAGGAGCAGGGACCCGGAGCGCTCGGCGTAACACAAGTTCAACCTATAACCTTAATGAGTCCCTACTGAGTTGATCCAGAGGAAGTAAAAAAAAACAACTCATACTAGAGGTAAAAATTCCTTCCCGACTCCAAATATGGCAATCAGAATAAATCCCTGGATCAATCTTCTGTCCATATAAATCTAGTATACATAACCAGTAATGTTATTATTCTCCAAAAATGCATTCAGACCCTTTTTGGACTCTTTTACAGAGTTCACCATGACCACCTCCTCCGGGAGAGAATTCCACAGTCTCGCTGCTCTTACAGTAAAGAACCCCTGTCTGTGCTGGTGTAGGAACCTTCTTTCCTCTAGATGTAGAGGATGCCCCCTTGTTATTGATACAGTCCTGGGTATAAATAGATCATGGGAGAGATCTCTGTACTGTCCCCTGATATATTTATACATAGTTATTAGGTCTCCCCTAAGCCTTCTTTTTTCTAAACCAAATAACCCCAATTCTGATAATCTTTCTGGATACTGTAGTCCTCCCATTCCCCATATTACCCTGGTTGCCCGTCTTTGAACTCCCGTCTTTGAACTCTCTCCAGCTCCACTATATATTTCTTGTACACTGTTGCCCAGTACTGTACACAGTACTCTATGTGTGGTCTGACTAGTGATTTGTACAGCTGTAGATTTATCCTACCATTAAATTCCAGGCCGAACTCAAAACAATTCTAATGAACGCACAAACAAGAGACATATTACTATGAAGGAAGTGGATTACCTACAAGTTCCCAACCCTACAGTGGCATCATTATATCTTTTGCCCAAAATACACAAGCACGCCACCTGCCCACCAGGGAGACCAATTGTATCTGTATCTGTGAAAGAATATGTAAGCTGATGGACCACATATTGAGACAAATGGATCTGGATCCGGATATGATGATTGTAACCTGTGATGCGGAATCATTATACACATCTATCCTACATGAGGACGGTATACAAGAGGTTAGGACCTTCTTTTTGATGTCTGACTTCGACTTGGACATTGGTGAATTAATTATTGATTTACTATATTTTGCCTTCACCCACAATTATTTCTTTTTCTGCCAGTCCCTGTACTTACAGTTACAGGGGACCTCAATGGGGGCGACTTGTGCACCCTCATATGCAAATCTCTTTCTGTGAGCCTGTGAGAGGGAGATCTTTCTCAGCAATCCTTGACCACGGGTGGACAATGTCCACCTGTTGGCAAGATACATTGATGATATCATCATGATATGGAAGGGATCCCAGAACGATTTCATCAAAGATTTAAATAATAACCAGCGGAACATCAAATTGACATCTAAAAGTGGTAGAGTGGGCATGGAGTTTTTGTTTATCCTCTTCCATGTGGATGATGAGGATTTTCTACATTCCGATCTTTATAGAAAAACTGTCCATCTGATAGGGCTGAATGATTCACTGAGTTTTGCCTCCTTCCTCTGAGCATTATCATTATCCCTGTGCCTCATACTCCATTGGTTTGTTTATTTGATACAGTCTGATACATTGATTTCCGATCCCTCAGTAACTGTCTTTTGGCTTTCACTCTTTAGAGATTTTTATTTCTGGTTTTAACTCACCTTTTTTCTGTTCTTCACTTTTTTTTGCAGTGTCTGTTTCTGCATTTTCAAGTCTGGACCCGTCTCATCATCATTCTTCATACAATCAAACCTCCTCCCTAACATCACCATTTATGGCCCCTTCTGGTGCCTTTTTAATTTTAATTTTTTATGTTTATTAATTACTATTGTATGACATTTTCTGTATTTTACGTGTTTTGGCTATTCTTTACAGTAGCATGACATGTTTTTTCACTATATTGGTGAACATGTCAACCTTTTGATATGATTGATACCATTTTGTTGCACATGTCACTTTAACACATTTAGATATTATGAATACCTGCTTCCTGATACATTGCATATGGCATTTTTCACGTACGACATCTTGTTTTGTTATTGATTTATTCTTTTACTACTTACCATGCTCCAATGCACTGTTTGGTTCGGTGCATTTCCGCTTTATCAATTCAGTTCTCCATTACACCCTTAGATTTGCATATAAACTTTAGTCACTACCGACATTATGATGTTGTTTCTATTATCTGACACACCCGTGTTGTCACTTGGTTAGTTATTGTTGTTGCCACTAATTCTTGTCATTTTAGGATGCATTGCACATGTCACTTTATACGATGCATTGTGACATTGCATTCGTTGTGCACTTGCACTTTATAGTTTTATCATGTTTGCCATCATACATTTACTCACTGCTTGTCCGGTATATATCTTTCCACATTTTGTACATTTTAGCCTCACACTCCCACACTCACCTCATTTTTTATTATTTAATTTCATTTAATTTCAATTAATCCATTTTATCAGCACTGTTTAATGTTTGTGTATTGTATATCATAACAATAAAATAATTATCTTTTTTCTAGCTGCACTGTGTGTTTCACCTCATTCACTGCATGTTCACATTGATTTTGCACTTACACTTTTTCACTGGTATTGCAGTACACTTTGTTTTGATTCCAGGTCACTTGGTCGTATATTGCAATCATGTGACCTTCACTTTGTGTTTCTCAGCGCTTGCGCTATGCTATCCACTACACACGTGACTATTCTTCAGTCGCATTTCTCGCTGCGTTATATTTTACCCGGCACTCATTTGTTATTGCGGGCTCATGCGTGCTGGGGCGTGATGTCACATGGTCATTGTTGGGTCGCGTGGCATGGCGCTCTTCTGCGCGCCTGCGCCCTGGTGCATTCAGCTAGGCTTCTGTTGGTAGCCGGAAGTACACATTGTGTATTCCAGAATGCGGGCGGCCTCCGCACAGGGCGCTTCTGCCCATATGGAATTAATCACAGGTATTTTGTGTGACATCTGTCTATTAGTATTAGGGGAAGGGGCTACCACTAGATTGTTGGACACTACTGTCCATCAGGGAGGCTTATACATGATTGGCTGATTCTAGCCATATATGGTTTGGATGATGGGACATTAGTCACGCCCCCTGAGGAAGCACTTTCATAGCGAAACGATCGTTGGGGTCTAGTGAGTAAGGTCTGACACCCTGAACATTACTTTGTCTCTTGCTTGTTGCATTTTGATCTTGGTACATAGAACTCATACTATACTATGGTGCATGTTTTTGTATGGTCAGTTACTTGGTTACTATAGTCCATATGCGGCTGATTTATGTCTTATTTAATTAATATTCCCAGTTCCTTTACCTACCCATCTGTTGTGTCCTGGTTCCTTTTTTTTCTACATTTTCTACTTATTTATCAAATTTGATAAATTTTGTGGATTTCATGTATTTTTCTAATAAAGTTGGTACATTTAAATTTTTCATGTTTGGTGTTGTGTGCACTAATTTATTTTCAAATTGGAGTTGCTAGTTTACAGTGCACATTTACTTACGTTTTCAGTAAGGTAGTATTCTTCGGTGTTTATTGTTTGTTGGCTGTATATGCAACCGCTTTTGTTCTCAAAAGTTCTGCCCTGCTCATGTTTTAGCTCCACCTAGTGCTTTGTATAACTAAACCTGTCAAGCTTAGTTTACCAGTCTTTGCTAAATATTAAATAACTTGCTGTTCTGTCTACCTTTGTGTGTTCATTCAAAGGGGAACACTGGAATATAAACCTACAGGCTTCTGGTTGTAAGGTTGTTTGATTCTTAGTCTGATCACCATTTTGGCGTAAGCTTATGGACAGTTTAACAACAGTTTATTAGTGTAATGATGAAAGTACTTTACTAACTTTGGATACCGGAAACTGGTGCAATGTAATCTTAGTCAGGTTCCAGGTGACACCCATCAATTACCTACATTGTTAAAATCTCGCACTCATGTGGATCAAGCCTTTAAATATTTGGCAGAAAAGTGTAAATTAGAAGCAGTAAAGAGCTGTAGGACACGATCCTTAGGGCATGACAAAACTTAGTTGTCTGAATAAATGGCCTTGCAAATAACCCTACTTTTATGTGTGGGTGTGGCCCATTTATCAACAGCCTTTGGGGAACAAATGAAAAACATTTATTTCCAAGATGTATCATGCTATGACAAGGAGAACTACGGGTGTCCAAATACTAGTTTCACTGCTCATCTGGAGAAACTACCCTGGGGAACACATCTTGAAAGTAGACCTTCAGGTAAAAAGGTTCCCTGTGGCTCCTATAATAAGTGGGAGGAGGTTAATGAAGCTACCATGTTTTAAAGAGTTTTAAAAAGTTCTTCACATAGCTTGTCTTATGCCTTGTGCATGGCCTGAAAGGGCAATGCATGACTTCTATCTTTGGTGTTCATGGTGACTTTTATTCAAGGCCCTCAGTGGCCCTGCTCTAGGTATTTTGGAAGGGTATAACCGCAGATTCAAATTTTATTTAATTGCAATTTTATGTAATGGACCAACACAAAATAATCCATAATTTGGAAGTGGGGGGAAATATTACATGGATTTCAAAACTATTTACAAAAACAAATCTGAGAAGTGCTAAACCTGGAATGGAGGTTTGACTTTAGCAGGATATACAAACAGATCTATAATGGAATGGTTTAGATCAAAGCATATTAATGTCCTAAAATGTTCCAGTCAAAGCCCAACATTATATATAATTGTAATCTATGGCAAGACTTGAAAATTGTTGTTTACAGACAATCTCCATCCAACAATCTGTAACAGTAGCAAAATGGGCAACAAATCTTACAATTATGTGATGGCATCCAAGTAGAAATGGGCTCCATTATTATACACTGCTCAAAAAAATAAAGGGAACACTTAAACAACACAATGGTTTGCTGTGTCTGTAGGCGTAGTGTCCAGAGCATGGAGGCACTACCAGGAGACATCCCAGCAGCAGGAACGCTACCTCCGCCATTGTGCAAGTAGGAGCACTGCCAGAGCCCTGCAAAATGACCTCCAGCAGGCCACAAATGTGCATGTGTCCACTTAAATGGTCAGAAACAGACTCCATGAGGGTGGTATGAGGGCCCGACATCCACAGGTGGGGGTTGTGCTTACAGACCAACACCGTGCAGGATGTTTGGCATTTGCCAGAGAACACCAAGATTGGCAAGTTTGCCACTGGCGCCCTGTGCTCTTCACATATGAAAGCAGGTTTACACTGAGCACATGTGACAGAGTCTGGAGACGTCGTGGAGAACGTTCTGTTGCCTGCAACATCCTCCAGCATGACCAGTTTGGTGGTGAGTCAGTAATGGTGTGGAGTGGCATTTCTTTTGGGGGCCGCACAGCCCTCCATGTGCTTGCCAGAGGTAGCCTGACTGCCACTAGGTACAGAGATGAGATCCTCAGACCCCTTGTGAGACCATATGCTGGTGCAGTTGGCCCTGGGTTCCTCCTAATGCAAGGCAATGCTAGACCTCATGTGGCTGGAGTGTGTCAGCAGTTCCTGCAATAGATAGGCAATGATGCTATGGACTGGTCCGCCTGTTACCCAGACCTGAATCCAATTGAACACATCTGGGACATCATGTCTCGCTCCATCTACCAACAGCACATTACACCACAGACTGTCCAGGAGCTGGCGGATGCTTTAGTCCAGGTCTGGGAGGACATCCCTCCTCCACATTCAACTATGTAAAGATTGTTCAATAAAATATGGAAATCTTTAAACCACATTCAAACAAATTATAGAAGTCTGTACTACATTACCACTAATGGGGTATTCCCTTTCCCAGCATTCCATGCAGCCAGAGACAATGAGTCATAAGTCACATAGTATCTAGGGGAGCATGGCTATGCATCAGTGGGTGGGCTAATAGTATAACTTTAGGAAATCTCTTTCACTCTACTATCCCCTACCACCTGCAGCATAGCCACGCAACCCAGGAGACCATGTGATACATGGCACCTCATGGTGTAGATTTTGTGCATACAAAGGGGACAAAGCAGGGCATGGGGGTAAAAGATTCATATTGAACATTAAAATAAGTTATAGGCTCAAAAGCTGACAAAAAATATATACTGGAATACCCCTTTAAATATGTATTTGTGAATGAACAATTTGTCAATGCAGGGTTTTTATTTAACTGAAGATGTGACATGAATCAACTTGTACAAATTATCAAATTTTGAATGGCTAATAAATTTAAAGCCTAAGAAGTGATGAAAATGAAGGGCATTAACCAGTAAGAATATATTTCAGAAGATGTAATAATAATGTTTTGATAGAAGCAGACTAGAACAATTTGTACAGAAGGAACTTGGCCATGGAGTCTTTGGCAGTCCTTAAGAATCCTGTTCCAGAAGAATGTTATGTGTGACATAAGTAACTACGAAGTAAAATATCTCTTTCCTGTCAAAATTCTTACAGATGGGGTGAAGGAATACGGGAGCTAATAATGGGGATAATATAATGATGGGGTGTGACACTATCTCTCCATATAGGACATTTTACTGGGACTCCCAGGAAATGTACAGAAGCTCTGTGTTTGCCTTCTTATATGCCAGTAGTTTCAAGCATGAAGGATTAAACAACCACCAAAGGCCCCATTCACATGGACATGTTTGTTGAATCCACCACCTAATGTTTGGTGCCTGCCCCTGATAGAAGATGTGTGTAGAAAGGAGGACTGGGCATGTTGAGGTTTAAGAGGATCATTCCCTCTTTCCATTCAGAACACACAATTCACTCGTTCAGGTGTATGGGGGCATTTGTGCATTCATCTGACATCTATCTCTAGGTTGGCCGTATACAACCGTCAGCTGACTGCTTTTTGAGCTCTCGAAATGATTAATCTAAAAAGTGTAGGCAAGTATAGATTTTCTTTAATGCCTCAGGAATATGTTATCTTTTCAAGTGCAAAATCATAGGATGTTGCAGAATCTTGTAATACCTTTTTTATTGGATTAACTGTATTTTGTAAAGACAAGTTTTGGGGATTCCTCCTTTTATCAAGTCAAAAGCATTGCTAAGCACACAAGAATAAAACACACAGGTTACATCTCACAAAATATGCAGGGCTTAAAACAATAGATGTGGGCCGTATAATGTATAGCTACAATGCGGCTACTTCAAACTACTATAATTTTTTTTTTTTTTTTATGGATACTGTAATACGCCATTTACAGGGCCTGTGGTCACATGACCTATCTGTGCAGATCTTTACAACACAGGTAGAGAGCTATTCCTGTTCAATCATTCATGAGTAGAGTAGTTATAGGGCACATGTGGGGTACATTATAGGGTACATGTGGTATGTGATTCAGTAGTACAGCCTTAGTGAAGGAGAGACAGCCTGCTACAAGAGCTGCTTTGTACAGAGGGATAGAAGCAGCAAGAGTGTTGTCATTCTGGAAGATTGCATCACCATGTGGAAACAAAGTCTGGACAATGGGATAGAGTTGGTCATGCTGCAGGCGGTGAGTCACGCTGAGAGAAGCGTGACTCACCGACCCACAGGAAGCGGAAGAAGACAGGGACCGGAGAATGGGACACCGATATTGACGCACCAAGGGATCGTAGGAAGGTGACTTAAAGTTTGTTTTCTTTCATTTTACAGCCTGGGCACAGAGGATTAATAATAAAAAGCGGCATAGTACTCCTTTAATATAATAACACTTTTATTTTAGAAAGGGGTCAATGTTTGACAATGATATTTTGGCATGAGCAATTTTCAATTCAGTGACCCGAACATGGTGAGATAGTGGCTACCTTTAGGTTCTTTTCTGATCATTAATGCATTTTGGCTGAAAAGCGTGGCGTGCTGCATATTCAGTCAGAGCCAAAACTCGTATGTGCTTGAGAAATTACCTGAAGGTAGTCACTATCTGACCACGTTCGGGTCATTGGATTTAATGGGGTCCATACCGCTCCCAATACGTCAGCAGCAAATTTTGAGTTTGCTGGCATATCCATGCCTTGGGTGCACAAATTGAGATGGGAATTAGGTCTCACACAAAAGTATATGGGGAGATTTATCAAAACCTGTGTAGAAGAAAGTTGGTGCAGTTGCCCATGGCAACCAATTACATTGCTTCTTTCTGAAAAATGAAAGAAGCAACTGCACCACCCTTCTTCTACACAGGTTTTGATAAATCTCCCTTTATATCTTTGGAAAACAGGCCATTATACAGGGTGGGCCATTTATATGGATACACCTTAATAAAATGGGAATGGTTGGTGATATTAACTTCCCGTTTGTGGCACATTAGTATATGTGAGGGGGAAAACTTTTCAAGATGGGTAATGACCATTTCGGCCATTTTTAATCCAACTTTTGTTTTTTCAATAGGAAGAGGGTCATGTGACACATCAAACTTATTAGGAATTTCACAAGAAAAACAATGATGTGCTTGGTTTTAACGTAACTTTATTCTTTCATGAGTTATTTACAAGTTTCTGACCACTTATAAAATGTGTTCAATGTGCTGCCCATTGTGTTGGATTGTCAATGCAACCCTCTTCTCCCACTCTTCACACACTGATAGCAACACCGCAGGAGAAATGCTAGCACAGGCTTCCAGTATCTGTAGTTTCAGGTGCTGCACATCTCATATCTTCACAGCATAGACAATTGCCTTCAGATGACCCCAAAGATAAAAGTCTAAGGGGGTCAGATCGGGAGACGTTGGGGGCCATTCAACTGGCCCACGACGACCAATCCACTTTCCAGGAAACTGTTCATCTAGAAATGTTCGGACCTGACACCCATAATGTGGTGGTGCACCATCTTGCTGGAAACACTCAGGGAACATGCCAGCTTCAGTGCATAAAGAGGGAAACACATCATCATGTAGTAATTTCGCATATCCAGCTGCCTTGAGGTTTCCATTGATGAAGAATGGCCCCACAATCTTTGTTCCCCATATACCACACCATACCATCAATTTTTGTGCTTCAACAGTCTTGGAGGGATCTATCCAATGTGGGTTAGTGTCAGACCAATAGCGGTGGTTTTGTTTGTTAACTTCACCATTCACATAAAAGTTTGCCTCATCACTGAACAAAATCTTCTGCGTAAACTGAGGGTCCTGTTCCAATGACAAACATTTGCCCATTCTGCAGCACCTGAAACTACAGATACTGGAATCCTGTGCTAGCATTTCTCCTGGGGTGTTGCTATCAGTGTGTGAAGAGTTGGAGAAGAGGGTTGCATTGACAATCCAACACAATGGGCAGCACATTGAACACATTTTATAAGTGGTCAGAAACTTGTAAATATCTCATGAAAGAATAAAGTTATGTTAAAACCAAGCACTTCATTGTTTTTCTTGTGAAATTCCCAATAAGTTTGATGTGTCACATGACAATCTTCCTATTGGAAAAACAAAAGTTGGATCCAAAATGACCGACTTCAAAATGGCTGCCATGGTCACCACCCATCTTGAAAAGTTTCCCCCCTCACATATACTAATGTGCCACAAACAGGAAGTTAATATCACCAACCATTCCCATTTTATTAAGGTGTATCCATATAAATGGCCCACCCTGTAGTCACCATTAAGCCCTTTCAAGTTAATGGGCCGTTCAGCTCTTTAAAGTTAATGGGCCAGTCAAGCTCCACCTCAGCTGTCTGAAATTAGGACTTAATAGCACTAGTTATACCAATACACTGGGTTATAATGTCCAACAAGGGGTCACTTACTTAAATATGTCCAGTAGGTCCTGAGATGTCCCCCAGAAGATCCTCTGCTGAATTCAGTAAATTGTGCGTAGGGGGTGGGGCCCTGCGGGCTCAATTGACATATTCATTGTATGTGACTCCACATCCTAGTGAAGTGGAGTCTCAGACAATGAATATGTAAATTGAGCTGGTGAAACTCCGCCCTCTGCGGGCGATTCACTGAATTCAGCAGAGGATCTTCTGGGGGACATATCTCAGGACCTACTGGACATATTTAAGTAAGTGTTTACCCACACTATAACCCAGTGTATTGGGTTTAGTGTGGGTGAACAGGCTGTCAGTTTTACTTTAATAAATCTATTTGAATCAAATCAGAACTCTGCTACCATTTTGAGCAAGTCTAGATATGCAGTGCCAGAGTGAGTGTTTTTTCCTTCCACATTTATTCTTCGATTGTATATGGAGAGTTTTCCACCCCCACCCTACAGAGAAGCAGCAACCCAGGATCATCATCTGGTACCCTGTTTAGGGTTATATGCATGCATTATTCACACTCCAGGTGAGCAGCCATCTTCACCCTTGTTTTCTTTTTAATAGGCTGTCTCAGGGCATGCTAGGAGTTTTAGTTAGTAACTGCAACTGCCAGCATAGGCCCCTTTCACTGTCATTGCTCCCCATCAAGAATGGCCGTTAAAGTCTTGCACCATTGTTTTTTGATGGGAATAGCGGGAGAAAAAGACAGATCTATTCTCCCCGGCTCCCCCGATGGAGGTCACACTGCCGTGTCCTAACGGCAGTGAGAAAGAAGCCTTACTCTGACACAGCCGATAGCTCTGCAGCTGACACAAACCAGAACTACAACTCACAGCATGTAACACTATATAGCAGTATAGTATAAATTATAGTGCAACATGCTGGAAGTTGTAGTTTTGGTTTGGGTCAGCTACAGAGCCATAGGCTGTGTCAAGGCATGCTGGGAATTTAAATGGGCACTGTCAGATACAAAAACTTTTCATATGTTGTACATCTTTGCAAAACATTAACCTAATATACTTCATAAGGAGCGCTATCAGACAGGAGAGAGCATAAAAGAGAGCTATCAGACAGGAGAGAGCACAGAGGAGTGTTATCAGACAGGAGAGAGCACAAAAGAGTGCTATCAGACAGGAGAGAGCATAGAGGAGTAACATCAGACAGGAGAGAGCACAGGGGAGCGCTATCAGACAGGAGAGAGCACAGAGGAGTGTTAACAGACAGGAGAGAGCACAGAGGAGCACTATCAGGCAGGAGAGAGCACAGAGGAGCGCTATCAGGCAGGAGAGAGCACAGAAGAGCGCTATCAGACAGGAGAGAGCATAGAGGAGTAACATCAGACAGGAGAGGACACAGAGGAGTCCTATCAGTCAGGAGACACCACAGAGGAGAGCCATTAGACAGGAGAGAGCACAGAGGAGCGCTATCAGACAGGAGTGAGCACAGAGGAGTGCTATCAGACAGGAGAGAACACAGAGGAGTGCTATCAGACAGGAGAGCACAGAGGAGCTCTATCAGACAGGAGAGAGCACAGAGGAGTGCTATCAGACAGACAGGAGAGAGCACAGAGGAGTCCTATCAGACAGGAGAGAGCACAGAGGAGTAACATCAGACAGGAGAGGACACAGAGGAGTCCTATCAGTCAGGAGACACCACAGAGGAGAGCCATTAGACAGGAGAGAGCACAGAGGAGTGTTATCAGACAGGAGAGAGCACAAAAGAGTGCTATCAGACATGAGAGAGAATAGAGGAGTAACATCAGACAGGAGAGAGCACAGAGGAGCGCTATCAGACAGGAGAGAGCACAGAGGAGCACTATCAGGCAGGAGAGAGCACAGAGGAGCGCTATCAGACAGGAGAGAGCACAGAGGTGTGCCATCAGACAGGAGAGAGCACAGACGGGTCCTATCAGACAGGAGTGAGCACAGAGGAGTCCTATCAGACAAGAGAGAGCACAGAGGAGTCCTATCAGACAGGAGAGAGCACAGAGGAGTGCTGACAGACAGGAGAGAGTACAGAGGAGTTCTATCAGACAGGAGAGGGCGCAGAGGAATGATTGTATACGACATGATTTCTATGAATAGGAAATAAACATTTCTTATAAAGTATATTAGAAAGGTAATGTTTTGCCTAGATGTACAACATATAAAAAGTTTTTGAATCTGACATTGCTTATTTAAGTCCCAGCATGTCCTGACACAGCCTATGGCTCTGCAGCTGACACAAAACTACTACTACTACTCCCAGCATCCCCTGAAACAGCCCAATACTCTGCAGCTGACCTGACTTTGTAGTTTTGGGTCAGCTACAGAGCATTTTTAACCCCTTGTGGACCGAGCCCATTTTGACCCTAAGGACCAGAGCATTTTTTGCAATTCTGACATCTGTCACTTTAAGCATTAATAAGTCTGGGATGCTTGTACTTATAAATTTGATTCTGAGATAGTTTTTTCATGACATATTCTACTTTATGTTAGTGGTAAATTTTCGTCGATACTTGCATCATTTCTTGGTGAAAAATTCCAAAATTTCATGAAAAATTTGAAAATTTAGCATTTTTATAACTTTGAAGCTCTCTGCTTGTAAGGAAAATAGACATTCCAAATAAATTATATCTTGATTCACATAAACAATATGTCTACTTTATCTTGACATCATTAAGTTGACATGTTTTTACTTTTGGAAGACATCACAGGGCTTAAAATTTTAGCAGCAATTTTCCAAGTATATTTCAAAATCTGAATTTTTCAGGGACCAGTTACATTTTGAAGTGAATTCAAGGGTCTTTATGTTAGAAATACCCCATAATGGACCCCATTATGAAAACTGCCCTCCTCAAAGTATTAAAAATGACATTCAGAAGGTTTGTTAACCCTTTAGGTGTTTCACAGGAATAGCAGCAAAGTGGAGACGAAAATTCAAAATCTTCATTTTTTACATTAACATGTTCTTGTAGACAGGGCTGTGGGGTCGGACGAAATTTTGGGTACCTGGAGTCGGAGTCGGCAAACAATGCACCGACTCAGACTACTACTAAATTTAGATTGGAATAAAAAAAAAAAAAAGCAAGTTTAAATGCCCCAATTCACAAAAAGTTATAATTAATGACTTCTCTACTGTAAGAATAAAGACCAATGAATGCAGTGCCTCACCTAACTGCAAAACGAACAAGTTAAGTGACCGTGAAGAAGCATGCTTTTCATGTGCTTTACTATATGGCACACAACGCACAATTAGGAGCGATAATACTTATACTTTCCATAGTGTTGTGTTCTGCTGTTACAGGGAACCCATGGGTAACCTAGCCTCTCACTGATAAGGGATTAAGTAAATATGTTTTTTGCAGGACTAGAGACACTTGTATAAGTGAAGGGAATGGAGGGTCAATAGTTCAAGACTGAAGTTGTAAACCATTGGAAAAACTGCTGCCATTCAGCTAAGGCTATAAAAACTTGTAAACTCGATTGTTAGCTTAAAGGGGTACTCCGCCCCTAGACATCTTATCCCCTATCCAAAGGATAGGGGATAAGATGTCAGATCGCTGGGGTTCCGCTGCTGGGGACCCCCAGGATCGCCGCTGCGGCACCGCGCTATCATTACTGCACAGAGCGAGTACGCTCTGTGCGTAATGACGGGCGATACAGGGGCCAGAGCATCGTTACATCAGGGCTCCACCCCTCATGATGTCACAGCCTGCCCCCTCAATACAAGTCTATCGGAGTCACGCCCCCTGCCATAGACCATTAAGGGGCGGGCCGTGATGTCACGAGGGGCGGAGCCATGACATCACGCTGCTCCGTCCCCTTTATCGCCCGTCATTACGCACAGAGGAAACCCAATCTGTGTAGTTATGAAACTGCTGCCATTCAGCTAAGGCTTTAAAAACTTGTAAACACGATTGTTAGCTTAAAGGGGTACTCCGCCCCCAGACATCATATCCCCTGGGGACCCCCAGGATCGCCATTGCGGCACCGCGCTATCATTACTGCACAGAGCGAGTTCGCTCTGTGCGTAATGACAGGCGATACAGGGGCTGGAGCATCGTTACATCATGGCTCCGCCCCTCAATACAAGTCTATCGGAGTCACGCCCCCTGCCATAGACTTGCATTAAGGGGCGGGCCATGATGTCACGAGGGGCGGAGCCAAGACGTCACGCTGCTCCGTCATTACGCACAGAACAAACCCAATCTGTGGAGTAATGAAAGCACGGTGCCGCAGCGGCGATCTGATCCTTTGAATAGGGTATAAGATGTCAAGGGGCGGAGTACCCCTTTAAACATGACTATGGGATTCTATAAGGGAAATCATGTTTTAGGGTGCGTTCCCACAGGGCGTATACACAGCTTATTTGACGCTGCGCAAATTTTACGGTAGCAGCGGGAAATACGCTGTGTATCCCTTGCTCACTATACACACAGGGCTTTCCGGCGGCAGCCCTATGTGTGTAGTGAGTTTTGGAGGCAGGGCCGCGCGTCACAGACACGCCGGCACACGGCCCCGCCTCCAAAACTCACTACACACATAGGGCTGCTGCCGGAAAGCCCTGTGTGTATAGTGAGCAAGGGATACACAGCGTATTTCCCGCTGCTGCCGTAAAATTTGCGCAGCGTCAAATACGCTGCATATACACCCTGTGGGAACGCACCCTTATAATAAATGCCCCTTCCTGGATCCTCCCACTGCCCTATCTTCAGCAGATGATCAGCACACAAACTGTTCAATACAGTAGACTGTTGGCTTCCCAGGCTGTAGTCCTGTGGTAATGACATGTTGGTTACCTTTCTTTCCTTCAAGGAATGTATAAAATACATTCACATATTAATACAGAGGAGTCGGAAGTACAAAGAACTCCGGAGTCTGAGTCGGAACATTTATCTACCGACTCCACAGCCCTGCTTGTAGACCCATATTTTTTTATTTTTACAAGGAGTAAAAGTCCCCCCAAAATATGTAACCCAATTTCTCCTGAGTAAGAAAATACCTCATATGTGAATGTAAAGTGGCTGTGGGTGCACTAGAGGGCTCAGAAGAGAAGGAGCGACAATGGGATTTTGGAGAATGAATTTTGCTGAAATGTTTTTTGGGGAATAGAACTACAACTCCAAGCGTCCCTAGACAGTATGGGCATGCCGAGAGTTGTAGTTTTGCAATATCTGGAAGGACAGTGGTCTCCAAATTGTAGCCCCCCAGATGTTGCAGAACTACAACTCCCAGCATGCCCAGACAGCCAAAGGCTTTCTGGGCATGCTGGGAGTTGTAGTTTTGAAACTCCCAGATACAGCAGTGAAAATTACTTTAGGGCGATCGTCACAGCTGCATCTGAAACCCACACCGCCACTTGCCTGCCGCCTGTCAGCCGACGGTGTACCGTGATCGGAGGTAACTGCTGCCGGTCTCCGCCATCTTTCACCCCGACATCCAGGGACGGGCAGAGCGGGCGACATGAACTTTCACCCCTGCGATTCGGCGGTCAGTTCTGATAAGCCAATCGCAGGGGACAGGAGGAGGTGGCACCCATGACCTTCAGGATGATCGGGGCTGTCTCTGACATCCCTATTTTCCAGGCTATTGGGTCATCTGAGACCCAATCAGCCCGGAATCGCCAATCTGAACTGATTGCCGATTTGCAGCGATCGTCGACATGGGGGGGGGGGGGGGGGGGGACCAGGGACTGAGCCCCAGATATGACTGTGCCTAATGTGATGTTGTCATGGCGGTAACTATTAGAGGCCATTCACCTTTCATATTCAGAATTATGCATTTAGGGGGAGATTTATCAAAACCTGTGCAGATGAAAAGTTGCCCAGTTGTCCATGGCAACCAATCAGCTCATTTTTTAAAAGCCCTCTGAAAAATGAAAGAAGCGATCTGATTGGTTGCTATGGGCAGCTAACCAACTTTTCCTTTGCGCAGGTTTTCATTAAAACAATTATGGGGTTGCTATGGACAACTCCACCCCTCTCCCTGTGCACCGGTTTTGATAACTCTCCCCACAACACTTCCGTACAGGGGGTTATACTGCCGGTAGCTGCATGGACCCTCTTCTACACTATGAAAACAGATCCCACAAGTTCCCGGGCTTGGAGCCGCCGATAGCGGGCAGGACAGCGGGTAACCAGGCGTCCCCTCCCCATAATGTCCCTCAGTCCTGCTCCGTCTAGACGCGTCAGTCTGCCTAGCAACCAAACCGCGCTGTTCAGCAAGACGACCATGGGGCGGGAAGTCACGTGACTGTTCCGGCCACTTCACTTTGGTACTTCCATGGGGGTTCTAGCCACCCCCCTGTCCGTGTTTTGCAGCAGTAGCGCAGCTTCCTCTAGCCCGGAGCCCCCACATCCGCCGCCTCCTCCCCCAGCGCTCGTCACCCCTTCCTGTCACTTCCCCTCCACTACTTCTGTTGGAGAAACGCTATACCCGCTAGCCCCGCCCCGTTCATCGCGGGCACCAATGGCTGACAACTCTCAATAAGTTTTACCCCGTGGGGTCCGCCCACCGTCCTGGCCCCGCCCACCACGGCCTCAGTCTAGGGTTGAGAGTCGCTCGCCAGTGTTCTTGTGTACGGATGCAGCGCTGGCGGAGCGGGGCCGTTCTGCATATGAGCCCGAGCCGCGCCCGGGGATGGACTGCACCGAGCCCTCAGCTCCCCCCTCCAGTTGGCAGCCATGATGATCCTGACGAGGAAGCCCGAGGGCCCCATCACAGCAGGTACAATGTCACGGGGCTCATTGTATAGATGCTGCACGTCATCTGCTGAACAATCTGATCGATCACATCTGTCATCGATCTGCTCGCAACTCTGCCTGCCAAATGGGTCTGTTCATTGTGCTTCTCCACAATTGTCCACCCACTATATGGAACATATCTAACACATTGTTCTGGTCATCCCACAGATAATTAACATCTTGTAGCTATAGAAACGGCGATCAGCGTTGTCCATAGAATATCTATACAATTATTATCTGTGTCTTCTGGATCTTCTACAGAGATCGGCAATGTCTATTGCTTGTGTTGTAGAACAATTCTTTGCATCTATGGCTGTATCATTTCCTGGCATGTGTCAGGCTGCCCAAAGACAAGACATGGATTACAGAAAGCCATCATTGCACATCATATGTGTTTATTGTCTAGATTGTTATATTTATTGTCTATAGGTTGTGTTATAGACAGTGATCATTGTCCATAGGGTGTGTAATATACAGTGATTATTGTCCATAGGTTGTGTTATAGACAGTGATTATTGTCCATAGGTTGTGTTATAGACAGTGATTATTGTTTATAGGACATATTATATACAGTGATAATCAATGTCCATAGGATGTATCATATATATATATATATATATATATATATATATATATATATATAATTGTCCATAGGGTGTGTAATATACAGTGATTATTGTCCATAGGTTGTGTTATAGACAGTGATTATTGTCCATAGGTTGTGTTATAGACAGTGATTATTGTTTATAGGACATATTATATACAGTGATAATCAATGTCCATAGGATGTATCATATATATATATATATATATATATATATAATTGTCCATAGGGTGTGTAATATACAGTGATTATTGTCCATAGGTTGTGTTATAGACAGTGATCATTGTCCATAGGGTGTGTTATAGACAGTGATTATTGTCCATAGGTTGTGTTATAGACAGTGATTATTGTCCATAGGTTGTGTTATAGACAGTGGTTATTGTCCATAGGTTGTGTTATAGACAGTGATTATTGTCCATAGGTTGTGTTATAGACAGTGGTTATTGTCCATAGGTTGTGTTATAGACAGTGATCATTGTCCATAGGGTGTGTAATATACAGTGATTATTGTTCATAGGTTGTGTTATAGACAGTGATTATTGTCCATAGGTTGTGTTATAGACAGTGATCATTGTCCATAGGTTGTGTTATAGACAGTGATTATTGTTTATAGGACATATTATATACAGTGATAATCAATGTCCATAGGATGTATCATATATATATATATATATATATATATATATATATATAATTGTCCATAGGGTGTTTTATAGACAGTGATTATTGTTTATAGTCCGTAGGATGTATCATATATAATATATACATATATGTGAATGTTATTGTCATAGGAGATATTATATAGTGATCAGCATTGTACTAGGATGTATTATATATAGTGATCATTGTCCATAGGACATAAAGTGACCAATCCATCATTCTTGTTCATAGGTGATATCATATATACAATCATCTTCATTGTCCATAGGTTGTATTATATATAGTGATTATCATTGTCTATAGGTTGTATCATAGTGATCTTCATTGTCCATAGGGCATATCATATACAGTGATCTTCATTGTCCATAGGTTGTATTATATATAGTGATAATTGTCTATAGGATGTATCATATACAGTGATCTTCATTGTCCATAGGTTGTATTATATATAGTGATCTTCATTGTCCATAGGTTGTATCATATACAGTGATAATTAGTCTATTGGTCGTATCATATACAGTGATTATCATTGTCTATAGGTTGTATCATATACAGTGATAATTAGTCTATTGGTCGTATCATATACAGTGATTATCATTGTCCATAGGTTCTATCATATACGGTGATAATTAGTCTATTGGTTGTATCATATACAGTGATCTCAAGTGTCCATCGGACACATCTTATACAGTGACTATTAGTGTCCATAGGACGTTTCCTCTATAGTGATCTTTAGTGTCCATAGGACGTATCCTATATAGTGATCTTTAGTGTCCATAGGACGTATCTTATACAGTGACTATTAGTGTCCATAGGACGTTTCCTCTATAGTGATCTTTAGTGTCCATAGGACGTATCCTATATAGTGATCTTTAGTGTCCATAGGAGTTATCCTATATAGTGATCTTTAGTGTCCATAGGACGTATCCTATATAGTGATCTTTAGTGTCCATAGGACGTATCCTATATAGTGATCTTTAGTGTCCATAGGACGTATCCTATATAGTGATCTTTAGTGTCCCTAGGACGTATCCTATATAGTGATCTTTAGTGTCCATAGGACATATCACATAATAAATAATTTCACCTATTACTATATTATTCCTTGACATTATGTTCGGCTGCCCAGTGACAGGCGTGTGTTACCAGTGCGCCCACCATTGCAGACACGTGCTGAGTATTTCCGCTTCTCTCTGTTGATGGGGTATAGCATGTTTCCCATCTGTCATCCTATGGGCTGGCTGTAGTGTTATCTATTGGTGACAGAGTATATTTAGGCTTCCTGCACCCAGTGATAGCACATGGGCTTGTCCCATCTCTGTCGTGTCCCAATAACTGTGTGAATAGAGTGGCTTGATGCATAGAATACAGTAATACTGTTAATCCTTTGTTTTATAGGGGATTAGGATAATCCTATTACGTCCATAACAGCCAATGTTTAGCATTAGCCTCTTCATCTGGAATAGTGTATAATATTCCCTGCGTTCCTGTTAAGCCTGTGGAAGGAATGAATAAGATATATCCTATGTATTGCTATATATATATATGTATGTATGTGTGTATGTATGATGTATATGGCTATAAACATAGGTCTCCATCAAACCGTGTAAGATGGGGGATAACCTTTTGCATTGCAGCGAGTCATTAACGCCATTCTGGGTTACTATATATTGTACCATTTAGTGCTGTGGCAGTCAGAGGGGCTCAGCTATTGGTTTGCCACTTTTATACAGGTGGCAGTGCCCAGGGGCAAAGAAAGGACTCTGCAATCTGAACTTTTCAGTCCCATTAAATGTTTTATTGACCCAGATGCCACCTTTAGAATTGTCTTCAAGGGTCCTTATATTACTAAAAATATCACAAAAAATCCAAAGTACTGTGCCTTCTGCATGGCAGCCTGTCCCTAAAAAAAAAATAAAAAAATAAAAAAAGGTCCCCTGTAGACTCAGTGATCATTGATTTGCCAGGTTTGGCAGTAGTCATAAAATGTTTGAGACGTGCCAGGCGGATTACTCTTGGTTGTGATATTGACTCTTTGCCGCCTCGTCGACCCACTTGGCATTCCAATGTACCCTGAACTGCCAGTGAATTTTGCCCACTTGTTGCCTTTTATCCCGTAGTAGTGCCAGGTCACTAGAGACTTATACTAATCCCATTTTATCCTCTTCCCTTAGATGTTCTGTTTCTGTCACTTAGTCGCTCAAGTCATGTTTCCAAGTATCATTCAATGCGCGACTGGTTTTGTCTGTGAGTGCGCCAGGTGGCTTCCATAGAGTACGTGTCCCTTTATATAGTCTGTAAAAGTGTTCGAGGTGTTCATTGTCTTCCTGCTGAGAGGATGCAGTGACGATGGTGACAATAGACCGCCACTCTATATAGGCACTTCAACAAATACAGCATTGTGTGTTTCCCATCAGCCTGCATGAGAATACAATGGCCCTGATTTACTAAGCATGTCGGGTTATTTTCAGTGTGTTTTTTTTTTTTTTCACACGTATTTATCAACGTTTCATACATGTCTGGAAAATTCTTGAAAACCAAATTAAAAAAATTCCCAAAAAAAGCTACTGAGGGGGCAAAGTAACAGGATTTACAAAACACACACACACACACAAATTTTTAACAGATTCCTCACACCTCAAGGCAGTCGGGTTTTCAACTTCAGTAAGGCTGGGTTCACATCACGTTTTCCCCATACGGGAGCGTATACGACAGGGGGGAGCTAAAACCTCGCGCTCCCGTACGTTCGGTCGGCTCATTTTTGCGCCGTATGAGCTTTTAGAAAGTAGAAGAATGTCCAGCACAAAAGCACGATGCAAGAAGATGATTTATTGTGAATTCACACAGCAAACAGCAACATGGATCATGGAGTAGAGTGACGCGTTTCAGCAACCTTAGTCGCCTAGTATGAGCTTTTACAACCGGACCTCAAACCGTGGTTGACAACAGTTTTAGGTCCGGGGAAAAAGTGCATACGGCGCAAAAAAGGAGCCGACCGAACGTTTCACTCCAGCCGGCTCATTGAAATTAATGACATATGGGAGCGCGAGGTTTTAGCTCCCCCCCCCGCCGTATGGGAGAAAACGTAGTGGGAACCCAGCCTTATTCACTATTTTTCTGGTGGGTTTTTAAATAAAACTGTCGGGTTTTCAAGAAAATGTCAGGAACACGCCCCTAATTATGCAAACCACGCCCCTTTAAAAAAAAATACTCAGAGTAATTGGAAAATCGTCAGGGTTTTACCAGTAAAATGTGTCGCACATAGTGTAGCAGAGGACGTGCGACTCAGTTGGGTCGCACAACCCGATAAAGAGTCGGGATCGTGTGAGTAAATCAGGGCTAATGTGTTAGAGTAGTGGTTCCCAACCAGTGTGCCTCCAGCTGTTGCAAAACTACAACACCCATCATGCCCAGACAGCCAACGGCTGTCTGGGCATGCTGGGAGTTGTAATTTTGCAACAGCTGGAGGCGCACTGGTTGGGAACCACCATGATAGATAGGAATTTCACCACTTCTCCATTTCACTGTGTTGACGTCTTCCGGTTGAAGTGACAGGCTCTAGTTTCATGACATCAGAAGTAAAGTAGATAAGGACCCCTAAGTTACGTCCATCATGCAATCAGTTCTTCTGTTCAGCCATTTCTTAGTTATATCTGGTTCTGGAAAAGCTGGGTAATAACCAGTATGGTCGCTGTTGCTGGTTGCAGAAACTGTCCCGAACGCTTGAAAATATGTGGTTACATTCCCCATAGCTGTGTCACTGTATAGGTAGGTAGATGTGATGTTTAGGACCTGGAGATTTATGTTTCGGTTTCTATGACTGTGCTGACAGGAATGTAGTGGAACCTTCATCGCTAAATTCCATTATGACCTGGTGACTTTAACTCCAGATCTGTCGCAAAGTTCTGTTCCAATCTATAGAGTTCAGCGAGGTCACATGAGCACAGTCTTCGCTATAAGAATGTAGTCAGTAAAGCCTCTTCATTTCCTGACATGTTGTTGTCTCGGTCACAAAGGATCTGTGCACTCTGGAGGCAGTTTAGGGAAGCAAAACCATATGATTATATAAAGAGAGCTGTCCGAATCCCACGTAGCCAGCGTACCTAGGAATGTGCTGGAGCCACCTACATTTTTGGGCAGTTTTCTATTGATGACTAGCGGCTGGGCCACTCAGATGGCCCAGTAACATACATAACCAGGTAACTTACATACAGTAGTGAATGTACAGCTTGTATATCAATGTTTAATGTTGTGTACTAGAGTTGGGCAGTATGACCAAATATGTGTATCATGGTATTTTTGTAATTTATGGCGGTTCCACGGTATATAACGGTATTTCTCCCCCCCCCCCAAATCATGTGACCTGCGAGCGATGTTCCGCTTCTCACCCCCCTAATTATCAGCCCAGTGCTGCGTTGTCCCCATCTGCGTACTACTCACATACCACCCGCAAGTGCTGCCCTCCTCGTCCTCATGCTTGTTGTGGGCCGCCGGCGCTGACACTCTATACTGTACTCTGTATCCCTATGCCCGGACTGCAAAAGATAAACAAAGTAAACTTTAACACACCTTCCTATGTCGGCCTCATGCTCTTCCTGGGGATGGGAACGTCGGAGAGCCGTTGGCCTATCACCGGCCGCAGCGATGTTCCGCCTCGGCCGGTGATAGGCTGAGCCCACGGTCATGTAAGAAGCCGTCTGGCTGACGGCTCTCGGACGTTTCTTTCCCCAGGAAGTAGGTCCGGACCGACGGGGGAACGTAGGAAGGTGCGTTAAAGTTTATTTTGCAGCCCGGGCATAGGGATACAGTGTACAGTATAGATTGTCAGCGCCGGTGGCCCGCAACAAACAGGAGGACGAGGAGGGCAGCTCTTGCGGTAATATGTGAGTAGTACCCTAATGGGGACAGCGCAGCACTGGGCTGATAATTAATTGGGGGGGGGAGGGGACACAGAACAGCGCTCGCGGGTCACATATGATTAGTTCCCCGATGTGGGGACAGCGCAGCGCTGGGTTGATAACTCATTCATTCTTGAGGGGGAGGGGCCCAAACGGTATTGCGGTATGGGAAAAATTAATATTGTGCAGCACAAAAATTTCGGTATGAAACGGTATACCGCCCAGCATTATTGTGTCCCTCAAAATAACCCAACACACACCCATTAATGTCTAAACTTTGGCAACAAAAGGCAGTGGAAATCTCCAGATTGGGCCCAAATTGTCAATATTTTACAGCACTGCCGTAAAGAAGTTGTGGAGACATGCTTGGCCAGTCAATCAGCTTTACCCTCAACTTCTTTATCAAGGCAGTGGTCGTCAGTATGTTACAGCACATGTTGTGCTCAAAAACATAAAGGATACTAAGATATCACATCCTAGATCTGAATGAATGAACCAATTGTAATAAATACTTTAGTCTTTACATAGTTGCATGGAAACCAAATTTATCAACCCATCGTGGTCTGGATATGGAGTCACGCTCAAGATCAAAGTGGAAAACCACACTACAGGCTGATCCAACTTTGATGTAATGTCCTTAAAACAAGTCAAAATGAGGCTCAGTAGTGTATGTGGCCTCCATGTTCCCGTATGACCTTCCTACAATGCCTGGGAATGCTCCTGATGTGGTGGCGGATGGTCTCCTGAGAGATGTCCTCCCAGACCTAGACTAAAGCATCCGTCAACTCCTGGACAGTCTGTAATGCAACATGGCGTTGGTGGATGGAGCAAGACATGATGTCCCACATTCAGGTCTGGGTAATGGGCAGGCCAGTCCATAGCATCAATACCTTCCTCTTGCAGGAACTGCTGAAACACTCCAGCCACATGAGGTCTAGCATTGTCTTGCATTAGGAGAAACCCAGGGCCAACTGCACCAGCATATGGTCTCACAAGGGGTCTGAGGATCTCATCTCGGTACCAAATGGCAGTCGGACTACCTCTGGCAAGCACATGGAGGGCTGTGTAGCCCCCGAAGAAATGCCACCCCACACCATTACTGACCCTCTGCCAAACTGGTCATGCTGGAGGATGTTGCAGGCAGCAGAACATTCTCCACGGCGTCTCCAGACTCTGTCATGCCTGTCACATGTGCTCAGTGGGAACCTGCTTTCATCTGGGAAGAGCACAGGGTGCCAGTGGCGAATTTGCCAATCTTGGCGTTCTCTGGCTAATGCCAAACGTCCTGCATGGTGTTGGGCTGTAAGCACAACCCCCACCTGTGGACATTGGGCCCTCATACCACCCTCATGGAGTCTGTTTCTGATCATTTGAGTGGACACATGCACATTTGTGGCCTGCTGGAGGTCATTTTGCTGGGCTCTGGCAGTGCTCCTCCTTGCACAAAGGCGGAGGTAATGGTCCTGCTGCTGGGTTGTTGCCCTCCTATGGCCTCCTCCATGTTTCCTGATGTACTGGCCTGTTTCCTGGTAGCGCCTCCATGCTCTGGACACTACACTGACAGACACAGCAAACCTTCTTGCCACAGCTCACGTTGATGTACCATCCTGGATGAGCTGCACTACCTGAGCCACATGTGTGGGTTGTAAACTCCGTCTCATGCTACCACTAGAGTGCAATCACCGACAGCATTTAAAAGTAACCAAAACATCAGCCAGGAAGCATAGGAACTGACAAGTGGACTGTGGTCACCACCTGCAGAACCACTCCTTTATTGGGGGGTGTCTTGCTAATTGCCTATAATTTCCACCTGTTGTCTGTTCCATTTGCACAACAGCATGTGAAATTGATTGTCAATTAGTGTTGAGTGGACAGTGTGATTTCACAGAAGTGTGATTGACCTGGAGTTACTTTGTGTTGTTTGTGTTCCCTTTATTTTTTTGAGCTGTGTAGTTCCCTGAATGAGCTGAAACTTCCTAGTCCCAAGCCCAGACCATGACACTCACACCACTTTGCTTGACTGTAGGCAAGACACACTTGTCAGAAAGGCTGACCAATGTATGTGTATATATATGTGTGTGTGTGTGTGTGTGTATATATATATATATATATATATATATATATATATATATATATATATATATATTATTACTGGTATATATTTTTTTTCTTTGTAGTTGTTTGACAAGTTTCAGTACCCATTGGCTCCAGAAAGTTTTTGACTTAATGGAAGACTCCATCTGACCCTCTTGATTTATATACGTTTACATGTAATCTGGTATAGACAAACCCAGTACAGTACCTCCAGTATAAGTCCAAACATACAGAACATCCCATGGTATTAGGGGGTTTAGCCTGAACAGCTATATCCAATCCTATAAGTTACATAGAATTAAAGATACAGCCATGCAGTCTTCAAAATGACCCCTTAGCTCTAGAAGAACTCTGTGATTTTCTGTGTCCATCATAGGATAACTCCTGTCTAAGATACTTCTTTTATGACTTGAAACCAGCTAGAAGCAACAACCGCTCGACTGCAGGTCGTAGGCAGGTCATTTGACTGCCAGTTTCTGAAGCACATAGCAAGTAAAACGAATCTGTATTTAGTTCCAGTGCTCGGCACTGCTTTTCTCATTGTATGTAGAAAGCTCTATCAGCACAACAGCCCGACGTGGGCCTCATGAGTGAGTTTTCCTATACCAGGCAGCCGCACACAAGCCTAAGACCACCTTGTCCAATACCAGGCATAGGATGGGGCCATTGGATTTGGCTTAGGTGTTCTTAACATAGTTTGGTAGTCTGAAGGCCAAATCTTAGCCTGGCAGATGCAGTGATACTCATTCCTGCCAAAGTACACATGATTTGGGCACTCCCCAATAGTTTTTCTTTTTGCATTGATAAAAAAAATTGCAAATCTATCTCCCTGCACACAATGGGCAGGTACGCCAAGTGCCGCCGCAGAGAGCTCTCACCTGTATTTACTGTATTTACATACCAGTCCATGGTTTATGAAAGAAACTGTTGGTGAGTGCTACTCTTTATTTTTCTATTTTTTTAGCTTTTGACTATTGGACTTTTCTTCTGGGAATTAGGAAGTAGTGCCAGCTGATTTATTTTCATGAAGTAACAGTTCTTGTTTTTTTGTTTTTATTGTATTATAAGGAAGAACTTGAATACAATTTACTTTACTTTTACTGTAATGGGGTTATCCACCCTTTGAAAAAATCTGTACATCTGTACTTATGCTCATGGGAAGCCTAGTGGTTTCATGGATGTGACTACTGACATTCTTGTTCCAAATTTTACCTAAGGCTGCTAGAAGGGAACAGGGTGCACCAACTTGATGTTAATGGGGTCATCCCAAGATTTAAACTGGTCTACTATCCGGGCGTGCTGGGAGTTGAAGTTTTGCAACATCTGGAGGGCCACAGCTTTAGACCCCTGCTCTCGGTCTTCTGAAGATAGCAGAGTAAATCTATGCTACTCCATTCACTCAGGTGACAAGCAACTGCCATTCTTGTGACTGTTGGGAGTCCCAGCAGTTAACCCCCCCCCTCCCCCCCAACCCCCTACGAGCAGATGGTTATCACCTATACTGTAAATGTTAACTTGGAATATCACTTTTTAATGGCTTATAGGCTTGGAGTTGCTTGTCTCGCAAACAAATGTATTTTAGCAGGCCGTAGACATGAGATTTCTGCTTAGTATGTCGGCGGTCCGCATGGTTGTCCTAGAAGTCCCCCATGTGTGGATGGTAAATGACTTGGTATTCATTAAAGATTCCTTCACATCTGTGGCCCTAAGTTTAAAGAGTATATAGTTGTACTTTACAGTAGACGACTGGCAAGACGCCTTCAGAAATATTCATAAAGCCTTCCAATGTTCCTCGTATAAGGAATCTGCATATAAAACACTATTAAGGTGGTACAATACACCAGAGAAAATTGCTAAAGCATACCCAGGTGCATCCATGTATTGTTGGCGAGGTTGTGGTTGTAGAGGGTCCTTAAATCATATCCTGTGGACAGGTCCAACTATACTTACTTTTTGGTCAGGTTGTTTCAAATAATTATCCAACATATTCCCATTCCCTTTGATCAGGCAACCTCACTCAGTTCTACTATTTCTTCACCTTGACTATATACCCCCCCCCCCCCCCCCCCCCATAGAGACCTCTTCTGTCTCATTTGTATTATTGCAAAAACGCTGCTTATGTGTTGCTGGAAAACATCTGTCCCCACCGAGGATGTTCTAGTACACAAAATAAATACTACCTACTCCTATGAAAAAATAATAGCATTGGGTTCAGGGAACATGAGTAAATTCTCCCGAAGATGGGATCTATGGGTGGCTTCCTCACTCTGTAGAGATATTTGATCATCCGCTCCATCCCCGACCTCCCTCCCTCCCTCCTGGAGAAACATTCCGGATAAGGCACATTGACCGGGTTGACTTAACTTTTCCATATCCCCACTTTTATTGAACTAGCGTAGACGACACACACACATCTCCTTAATTGTAAATGATAGCTTAAGACTATCTTCCAGACTTCACTCACTCACATTTCGTGATTACTGCAATTATGTGTCGGCAAAATTGTTATCTTGCATTTCAATTACAGCAGCGAATAGGCCTCAGACCCAAAACCTAGAGGATAGGGGATAAATGTCTGATCGCATGGGGTCTGACCTCTGGGTGCACCAACACCACTACCCTCCTCAGCCCCCGCAATCTCCCTTATGGGGCCCCAATTTGGCCCCATGCGAGGTGCTGGTCAACTGGTACAAACGCACCCCCTCCATTCATCTCTATGGGAGAGGTGGAGACACAAGAACGCTGTGTCTCCACCTCTTCCGTAGAGATGAGTAGAGGGGTGCCTTTGTACCTGCTGGGTGTGAAACGTGCTCTCAGCGCTGAGCCAGGGCCCCGTACAGGAGATGGCGGGGAGATCCCAGCGGTCAGACCCCTAACCCGCCGATAGGGGATACATTTTGTAACAGTGGACCTCTTCTTTAACCCTTAACAACCACGGACGTACACTGCTCAAAAAGGGAACACTAAGATAACACATCCTAGATCTAAATGAACTAATCGTATGAAATACTTTCGTCTTTACATAGTTGAATGTGCTGACAACAAAATCACACAAAGATTATCAATGGAAATCAAATGTATCTCCCCGTGGAGGTCTGGATATGGAGTCACACTAAAAATTAAGTGGGAAACCACACTACAGGCTGATCCAACTTTGATGTAATGTCCTTTAAAACAAGATAAAATGAGGCTCAGTAGTGAGTGAGTGTGTGTGTGTGTGTGTGTGTGTGTGTGACCTCCACGTGCCCCAATGACCTCCCTACAACGCCTGGGCATGCTCCTTATGAGGTGGCGGTCTCCTGAGGGATGTCCTCCCAGACCTGGACTAAAGCATCCACCAACTCCTGGACAGTCTGTGGTGGATGGAGCGAGACATGATGTCCCAGATGTGCTCAATCGAATTCAGGTCTGGGGAACGGGCGGCCAGTCCATATCATCAATGCCTTACTCTTGCAGGAATTGCTGACACACTCCAGCCACATGAAGTCTAGCATTGTCTTGCATTAGGAGGAACCCAGGGCCAACCGCACCAGCATATGGTCTCACAAGGGGTCTGAGGATCTCATCTCGGTACCTAATGGCAATCAGGCTATCTCTGGCAAGCACATGGAGGACTGTGCGGCCCCCCAAAGAAATGCCACCCCACACCATTACTGACCCACTACCAAACCGGTCATGCTGGAGGATGTTGCAGGAGAATGCAACAGAATGTTCTCCACAGCATCTCCAGACTCTGTCACGTGTGTCACATGTGTTCAGTGTGAACCTGCTTTTGTCTGTGAAGAGGGCACCAGTGGCGAATTTGCCAGTCTTGGTGTTCTCTGGCAAATGGCAAACGTCCTGCACGATGTTGGGCTGTAAGCATAACCCCCAACCTGTGTATGTTGGTCCCTCATGGAGACTGTTTCTGACTGTTTGAGTGGACACATGCACATTTGTGGCCTGCTGGAGGTCATTTTGCAGGCTCTGGCAGTGCTCCTCCTTCTCCTCCTTGCACAAAGGCGGAGGTAGCGGTCCTGCTGCTGGGTTGTTTCCCTCCTACTGCCTCCTCCACGTCTCCTGATGTACTGGCCTGTCTCCTGGTAGAGCCTCCATGCTCTGGACACTATGCTGACAGACACCGCAAACCTTCTTGCCACAGCTCACATTGTAGTGCCATCCTAGATGAGTTGCACTACCTGAGCCACTTGTGTGGCTTGTAGACTCGCCAGCATTCAAAAGTGTCCAAAACATCAGCCAGGAAGCATAGGAACTGACAAGTGGACTGTGGTCACAACCTGCAGAACCGCTCCTTTATTGGGGTGTCTTGCTAATTGCCTATAATTTCCACCTGTTGTCTGTTCCATTTGCACAACATCATGTGAAATTGATTGTCAATCAGTGTTGCTTCCTGAGTGGACAGTGTGATTTCACAGAAGTGGGATTGACTTGGAGTTACATTGTGTTGTTTAAGTGTTTCCTTTATTTTTTTGAGCAGTGTATATTTACGTCCGTGGCCGGCTCCCGATCTGTGAAGCACGCTCAGAAGCTGAGCGTGCTTTGTATCTGCGGGGTCCCGGTTAATACCGGACATCACCGATCGGGCTGATGTCCTGTATTAACCCTTTAAACGCCACGATCAAAGTTGATTGCGGCGTTTAAAACAGGAGAATATTCTGCTGGTTAGCTCAGCGGAGCTGTTCAGGACCGCCGTGGTGAAGTCGCAGCGTCCCGAACAGCTGAGAGGACAGCAGGAGGCTCCCTGGCTCCACGCTTTCCGATCGGCATTTCATTGCTTCGAGCCTGAGTTCCAGGCTTGAGCAAAAACTTCAGATCACGGCACGAAAAATGAGCCCTCATAACGGCCCATACGCAGAAAAAAAATTAAATATATAGGGGTCAGAAGATGACAATTTTAAATGTATTAATTTTCCTGCATGTAGTTATGATTTTTTTCAGAAGTACGACAAAATCAAACCTATATAAGTAGGGGATCATTTTCATCGTATGGACCTACAGAATAAAGATAAGGTGTTATTTTTACCAAAAAATGTACTGTGTAGAAACGGAAGCCCCCAAAAGTTACAAAATTGTGTTTTTTCTTCAATTTTGTCGCACAATGATTTTTTTTTTTCCCGTTTTGCCGTAAGATTTTTGGGTAAAATGACTGATGTCATTACAAAGTAGAATTGGTGGCACAAAAAAAAAAAGCCATCATGGATTTTTAGGTCCAAAATTGAAAGGGTTATGATTTTTAAAAGGTAAGGAGGAAAAAAACGAAAGTGGAAAAAACGCTTGGTCTTTAAGGGGTTAAACTGGTCATGAAACTTGTGTCAGCCTGATAGACTTTGTAATGCCCGACATTTTGTTCCTATATGAATAGAAACAACCCTGCTCCAGTGCCATCTCCTGTTTATGAGCAGCTCTTGGCGGTGAGGCCAGAAGTAGCTGGCGGTATAGATGTCAGATCGGCGCAGCGGTAATGAAGGAAGACTCATTGGTGTGAGATATGAAAACCCTTTCCTGACCAGTTGAACCGGTTCCTCTCTGTAGGATCGCACTTGTCATCAGTCTCTGTTATGTTTTCCCCTGATCCGCTGATCCAGACTTTCGGTTGTCTTGACAGTCAGTGAGATGAGTCTTGATCTATATGTCGGGGCCGGTTTATTTATGACTTCATTCTTTGTTTGACACAAGAAGACATTTTTTTTTTTAGCAGACAATAAAAGACTTCAAATCCTTGGCGTTGGAGGACAAGTAAACATGTTCTAAGAACTGGATCGCATTACGTAGCAGCCCCAGGGGCCGAATGTGGAAATAAATAGTTTGTGCTTCCACACATTAGCAGGAACGTTCAGCAAGTAAAAACAACGTTGCTTTTGCTTCTTTTCTTGTGTTAGTGTTGTATTTGTGGATCTCGGGACATAAACTTTTAGGCCTTTGGAACTTTCCAGATCCTATAATTGCTGGTTTATTTAACTATATAGCTGTCATGGCCATCTGTGGATTACAGTCTGTCTTGGGTTTATTCTTAGCCCTGTTGTGTTTAGGCATTTCTTCATTCTATAAAGGCTCCTCCTCGATTGCCATTTTAAAGTATATATTAAAGAGCAATTCCCTGATATAAAGTTATTGTTAAAGCTGTTCCGCGTTCCAGTAACTTGCTATGTACTTGAAATTCCAGGCAGGTTATAATCAGATGGCTCATTGTATAGGGCACACTGTTTATTCACTTCTATAACTCATTAGTTAAAGGGGTATTCCCGCTTTATACATCTTATCCAAAGACTGGGGGATAAGATGTATGATTGCTGGGGACCCCCACAATCTCAGAGCAGCCCTTCAGCATTCTGTGTCGGGCGCTGCGTCAGACAAGGACGTGACGTGATGTCACGCCATGCCCCTTCCATTCATGTCTATGGGTGGGGGCGTGACGGCCGTCACGCCCCCTCCCATAGAAATGCAGGGAAGGGGCGTGGTGTCACTAGGAGGCATGGCCGTAATGTCAGGTCCCCGTCTTGGAGGCAGTGGCCGGTGATGGGTGAGATTTTCAAACCCGTGAGAAATTCGGACCGCTCCTCCCCTCCGAAGTCTTCCGAAGCTACAACGGGGGAGGAGCGAGGGCAGGGCCCGAGGTCAAACTTTTGCATGGGTTTGAAAATCTCACCTCACACCGTGAGAAAATTGCGGGGCTCCCGACGCCCAACGCACAATATACGTGTATCGCGGTATATTTACTATTATTTTAGAGTAGAAACAATATACTAGGAATACTAACATATGTACACGTGTCTGTATCTGTGAACGAATCTACATATCTGCGCATTGATTAAATAGGCTCCATTTGGGTAGGTCGCAAGTTTGCACGGGGGCGTGGCTTAATTATCTTGTGTAGACGTGCGACCTCGGGCTCTGCCCTCGCTCCTCCCCTCTCTAGCTTCAGAAAACTTTGGAGAGCGGAGGGGAGGAGCGGTCCAAGTTTCTCACGGGTTTGAAAATCTCACCCATCACCAGCACAGGGGGCTGCACTGAGATCACGGGGTCCCCAGCGGAGAATGTAGATCTCACCCTTTGGATAGGGGATAAGATGTTAGTCCTTTAGGGTATGTTCACGCGTACACAGATTTGATGCACAGGATTTTCTGCTGCAGATTTCAATGTAAACTAAACTAATCTGCAGTTACAAATCTTGCGCATCAAATCTGCACAGGATCCTGTACGTGTGACCGCACCCTTAAATGGACTCCCAAGGTGGAGTCCCACATGGACATTCAGCGTATCAGACTGTACTTGGGTAGGGATCATGCTTGGTGCGAAGGTTAAGATTCCCTTGGTTGCCATATATATGGAGACATTCTTCCTAGTGGTGTTTGATATTCTTCTATATGACATGAAGGACATACATAGTGTATTTAGAGCCCCCATGCACCTCTATTATGCCTTATATTAGCATTATATCTAGGTCTATAAACTTGCTGACACACAGGTCTGCGTAGGAAGGATGTTTCTAACTGTAAGGGTGCGTTCACACAGCCGTCACTCCCCGTTTTTTTTATCCCCATTTCGGTTCCGTTCTTGCAGGCTGTAAACGGATTAAAAAACGGTTTAAAAAAAAAAATCACATTCATGTCAATGGGATTTTTTTTTACAATCCGTTTACATCTGTTTGTACCCGTCTGCACCCATTTCCGTTTTTTTGACAGAAGAAAAAAACGGATACAGTAAATTTAGCATTGAAGTCTATGGAAAACGGATGAGTCTTTTATGTCATCCTTTTGCATCCGTTTTTTCAATCCGTTTTTACTTCAGAGCATGCATTTTTGTTTAGCTGAACAATAACTGATCCAAACAGATACAAAGGGATAACAAGTGTTTGCGTCCGTTATTGTCTGTTTTTTTTTTTTAAGTCTGTTTTTTTAATTTCGACAGGAGAACGTTCCTAAAATGAGAAGGGTCTAGACGGCTGTGTGAATGCAGCCTAAGTCATTACAATCTATTGTCCATTAAAACAATCTGTATGTAGATTTGATTGTACAGTAATAGAGACAAAACAAGCATTATGATAATTTTTCCATTATTATTTGGCTTCCTCATCATATGGATATCACTACAGTCACTTTACATTGGTCAAATGAATGTACTGAATGGAAATGAAGTGACGTTTCTGACCATCTTTTTTTCTCTTTACAGTGAGATACGGAGATGGATTGTATGATTCCTACATGAGGCTCGACCAAGTGGCAGCGCAGGATGCTGCCGGGGAAAAAGAGAGCCCCTCCACCCTCCCTTCAATAGGAAGACTTGCTGTAAGTAACATGTCACTTTGCTTTACCTTTGCTGTCCTTTTCATCGCCGCTTGATTCATTTATGTTGTCACTCCTACTTGTTTGGCTCAGTTAAGGTTCTTATGTTTCAGGCTGGCATCTGGCCTCGTAGCGCCCTACAGAGGGGACTGGGATGACTAATTAAATGCAGAATTAATGACATTTGACATGGTAATACTATAAAGGCTGGGCCGCAATGATATGAATCTGGACAGATGCCTATGTTGGCTTGCACGCGACCTAAATGTACAGGTTTTCTCACATTACACTTCTGTAATACTAGCTTTCCAGGCTCTGATGTAAAGTGAAGTTGGTGTTCAGATCGCAGTCAACAAGTGGCATAGACCTGGCGTTATGTTTAATACTTCCCAGTCCTGGGCTTGCATGGTATATCTGTATGTCATACATGTCATATACAAGGATGTTATCATCAGTTATACACAGTACCAGAATACCAGTTCTTCTCTATAAAAACAAGATCACAGCTGTCGTTTTTGTTGAAGCCAGAAAAACGTGAGTAGGTTTGGTTGGGATTGGCAATTCTGCTCTATGGGTTGTACATAACTATACCTCTCTGTGTAGATAATGGTTCCATATATAAAATATATATGATACATACACACACACACACCGTGTGTATGTATGTATCATATATATTTTACAGCATTAAAGAGGTACTCCACTGGAAAACATTTATTTATTTTTTTAAACTGGTGCCAAATTTGTAAGTTACTTCTATTAAAAAAAAATAATCTTAACTTTTCCAGTACTTATCAGCTGCTGTATTTAAAGGAGAACTCTGGAATATAAAAATTGTCCCCCATAGTGCCGGCAGTAAAAAAATAAAGATGTACATACCTTCCTCCGCTCCCCTGGGGCCTCCGATAACCCGCTCCAGTCTCCGCCACGATCCTCTTCCTGGTTGCTGGTGGTCGGAGAGTCTTATTGCGCTCAGCCAATCACCGGCCGCAGTGAAGTCCCGACTCGGCCAGCGATAGGCTGAGCGGCAGTGTGACGTTTTTGGCCCCGGCAGCAGGTGCCGGTGTAGTGAAGAATTTTGTGTCCTGAAGCGTTTTCACACTGCCGCTTAGCCTATCGCCGGCCGAGTCTGACTTCACTGCGGCTGGTGATTGGCTGAGTGCAGTATGATTCTCCGACCACCGGCGACCAGGAAGAGGATCACGGCGGAGACCGGAGACGGTTACCGAAGGCCCCAGGGGAGCGGAGGTAGGTATGTACATCTTTATTTTTTTACTGCCGGCAGTATGGGGGGACAATTTTTATATTCCAGAGTTCTCCTTTAACAGAGGAAGTTTCTTTTCTTTATGAATTTCCTTTCTGCTGACACCTCTATCCATTTTAGAAACTGTCCAGAGTAGGAGCAAATCCCCATAGCAAACCTCTCCTGCTCCGGACAGTTCCTAAAATGGACAGAGGTGTCAGCAGAGAGCACTGTGG